>NC_141344.1:40703085-41038085 GCF_057382095.1 Aulonocara sp. 'chitande type north' Nkhata Bay
GAGGGTACGACGCGACAACGAGCAGGCGAAGACAGAGGACTAAAATGCACAACAGAGAAATCAGGGAATGGGAGACTGGAGGGAAACACAGCTGGAAATAATCAGGCAGACGAGACTGGGACAGAAGCTGAGCACAGAACAGAACTATCAAAAAACAGGAAGCACATGACAGGGACAGCGATGGGGTTATATGGTGCTACAAGGTCATTAAGATCAGATGGGGCCTGATTATTTAAGACCTTGTATGTGAGGAGCAGGATTTTGAATTCTGGATTTAACAGGAAGCCAAAACAGGAGAAATCTGCTCTCTCTTTCTAGTCCCTGTCAGGACTCTTGCTGCAGCATTTTGGATCAGCTGAAGGCTTTTCAGGGAGTTTTTTGGACATCCTGATAATAATGAATTACAGTCGTGCAGCCTGGAAGTAATAAATGCATGAACTAGTTTTTCAGCGTCACTCTGAGACAGGATATTTCTAACTTTAGAGATGTTGCACAAATGGAAGAAAGCAGTCTTACATATTTGTTTAATATGTGCGTTGAAGGACATGTCCTGGTCAAAAACAGACATAATAAATAAATGAATAGGACATTCGTCAGAGAAAGGTATAGAAGAAAATAACTGAGGTAAAATCACTATATTATCAGAAGCATTTGCC
Source organism: Aulonocara sp. 'chitande type north' Nkhata Bay (assembly GCF_057382095.1). Taxonomy (NCBI): domain Eukaryota; kingdom Metazoa; phylum Chordata; class Actinopteri; order Cichliformes; family Cichlidae; genus Aulonocara; species Aulonocara sp. 'chitande type north' Nkhata Bay. The sequence continues at coordinate 40,703,742 of NC_141344.1, forward strand.
TGTTCTGAAGACGCCATCAGTTTCAGTGATCAGTGGAGCGTTAGGAACTACAATGCAACAAACTGATGCAAAATATGCTGGTTACTGTTCATATGCGTGAGACATGCAATAGCATTTTTATTGTGATGAGGTTAAAGTGCACGTTTACATTGTTACAATCTAATATTCTCAAAAACGTTATGAATCTTTGATTTATTCTCACATGGACCGGTATAAATAGACTCATATGGTTATGTGCTTGTATCTTTTGTGTGATATCAAAAAGCTACCAATACAATTCACCCGAGCTGCGCTCCCCAGTCTGGCTACGTGAGAGGATTCAACCATCCCTGTGGTTGCATCTGTGTCCCCGTCTCAGGGTGAGTAACTAAACAATGCATTTCATTTGTGTGTGTTTGTGTGTGTGTTAAAAGTTTCTCTCTTTTTCCCCCTTGTTTTTTCCAGAGAGCCCAACAAAACCCAGGTGCTGACTTTTTTCCAAACCGACCTAGGAGGCTACCTCCCTCGCTCTGTGGTTGACTCATTCTTCCCCTCCAGCATGGCGGAGTTCTACAGCAACCTGGCCAAGTCTGTTAAATCACTCAAGGACTTTTGACACAAAGAGTTGAATTCCTGCCTGAGGGCTGCTCACGAGTAGTTCAGATGTTCATGCCATTTTTAACAGTCTAAGTCAACAGTAACGAACAAGCTCAGATTATCAGATGATCACATGAACATAGACGTATTTGTACACGTGTTAAAAGCATGAAAAACATTCCTTTTTTATGAGAATAGTGTGGCATTAGACATTTCCTCTTCTTACTTGCGTGTATAGTAAACATGCACATTGCACGGCTCTTAGTCAACGTATGCTGATATCGTTTATTGGTTTTAACTTCATACCTCACATTTACAGCTGGTAAAAGAAGTATGAAACACATCACCGATGTTTCAAGTAAATATATTTCTAAAGTTCCTATTGACCCTTAAATTTTTACTATGTGTGTAACAACCCAGTTAATCCACACATGCAAAGAAATCAAACCATAGAGGTTCATAAAGTTATTTATAATAACAAAAAGGGGCAGAGGTTAAACACGTGAAGAAAGTCATGACTGCAACTGAAATCCATCAGTAATTAGAACGCAATCCTGCCACTCAGTGCAAATTAATATGAGCTTGTTCAGTCCCACCTGATGGCTTATAAAAAGTAACATTACCAAGGTGTCACACAAGAATCTCATGATGCTCTGCAGCAACTTTATTGTTGCAAACGATACTGATGGCACTGGTTACAGAGGAGGTTTTCAAATACTGAAGGTTCCAGTGAGCACTGTTGGGACCATAATCTGACCAAAAACCAGCCACAACCAGGTGATTCCTGCAACATTTCAGACAGAGGAGTGAAAAGAATAATCAGAGGAGTTTTCCAGCAGTGAAGGACCACTTGTAGAAAGCTACAGAAACACCTGGATCAGTAGGTACTGTTATTTCAAAGAAAAAATGAATGCACTCCACCCCCATGGCCTGTATCCATGTTCACCATGCGTAACTTCATTGCTGAATAAAAAGCATGTTGAAATACGTTTAAAGTTTGCTGAACTTTTAAACAAATGCTGGGAGAATAAAGTCTGTTCAGATGAGACCAAAACTGAACTGTTTGATGCCATAATAGAGATCATCAGAATCAGAATACTTTATTAATCCCGAAGGAAATTATGGAAAATTATCAAATTATTATCATCATCATATTATCCAAGAAACGCTATACCAACGGTGAAGTTTGGTGACAGGAACATCAAGGTGTGGGGCTGTGTTTTCAGCTTAGGGTGCTGGCATGCTTCACATAAGTAAATGAAAGATGTGTGGGGAATGTACGGAGACATTCTTGATAAGAATCTGCTGCTTAAAGACTGTTTATGGGGAAGAGTGGGCCACAACTCCCAGCAATGCATAGTTCTTCATCTTGAAGCTGCCATCACCAACAAAGGCTTCTGGATAAATTTCAGTAACCATGTTCAATACTTACACATCATTTTTTGACATCTATGGTTTGATTTCTTTGCATGTGTGGATTGGATAGGCTGTTACTGACATCTGTTAGAATTTCATGACAGTAGCACTGTTTCAAATATTTACTTAAAAAATTAGTGACATTTTCTATACTTATTTTACCTGCTTGTTCGTGTTGTACTTGAATTCCTGTGGTTTTGTTCACCTGCAAACGATGAATATCTACCTCTTTTATCAGTTATACTAAAACGATGAAGTATACATTGGAATTCGTGGGGAGCCCTTGTAAGCAAAACTTTTTTTTTTCCTTCTGGCGAACCTAAAATGCCTTTAAATTGGATATTTTTAATGCTGTTCACCTGAGCAGAAGCGTCTTCCTGTGACTTTCATGGCTGTGTTTTCTGAAGCACAGTTTCCATTCAGTGGAACTTTGGTAGACTGGTTCAGTAATGACCAAATCAATTATATTTCATTTAGGAAAACCTAAAAAGGTTTTTCTTTTTTGTTGTTGTCAATTTTATACCAATTTATAAAACTACGACTGATAGATTTGATGTAAAAAGTTTTGAAAAATAACTATTTTAAGTGGCATGAGGTAACTGCGTGTGTAAGACAGAATGATAAGAATAACTGCTGTGTAACTGGCTTAAGATATCAAACTGTTACAACCCAATTCAAAAGAAAAAGGAAATTTTCGGTGACGGTGAAGTATAGGCAAGGTACGGTAAACGTCACACGTGAAACAAACATAATGATGAAATGAAAGTGAGACAGAAAATAAAAATAAGTGGTATTTATAAGATGAATATAAGAGATAAAAATCACAGATGTTAATAAACGCTGTACGCGTCGTGATATTTGGACAAAGTTTTGTTCTGATTGGCTGACCCATTATGGAGGATAGCTGAATATGGGTAAGAGCTTATTTCATCTTTTTCTGTTTTAACAAGTAAGCAAACATTCAATTGAATCTGTAGAAACTACAGTAGTCTATTTGCAGTGTTTTGGGGTTTTTTATGGGGAGGGGTTACAGTTTGTAAATCCTAAAGACAAACGTACGTTTCTGAATGGAAGTGCACTGATTTTAATCTTAATTTAATCTAATTTCATTTTCAAGACAGAGTGGGGGACTTTGCTAGCACTTAATAATAATGCATAATAGTGTCATACTAAGCATTATCAAGGTATTAGCAAGAGCTTAATTCACCTTTTACATTGCATTACACTGTATTATGCCATTTATAAATATAGCTATGTTATTATGAATATGACCATGACTATGATTATTGCTAGCAGTAATGTAGTGTCAGTGATTGCTGTACACGGTGTCCGTATACAAAACCACATACTAGGGAGGATTAATTACATATAAAAAAATAAGTACTTGCTAATAGGCTAATGCTTAATAGTGTGACACTATAAAGTGCTACTGGAGCTTCACATTAATTTATAGTGTTTTGTTTCTTCAAATTCTATTGATGGAACACATGGATTAGGAATTTTTATTTCTTCAGCATTATGACAATTTTTGCCAATTTGGATTTCCTTTCGAAGAACCATAACTGACAGCATAGACAAATAAAATCCCATTATGATCAATTACCTACAATTATCAACACTTTAATGAACCAAGTTCAAACCGACACGTGTTTAATAGTCCCCACTGTATTCACTGATTTGAGAGGTTGTAATCACAGAGTTGTGGTTGTAATCAGTAAAAATAAATGAATATGAGTAAACTTTGAATGCAGCTCTCAGTATATTTGTGAAAACGTCAATCAACACATTTGTGAATATTTTTTCTGTAACTGTATATCATAAAAAGTTATGAAAATATTTTTCAAGTGAAAATGTCAGAATACAAGAACATTTTTTTCTGCACTTCTTATTCTTCAAGCTCTCACGTTTTCCAACACATTCAGGCTCTGTGGTGCCTCGAGGCCACCCTCGTGAAATCTGCTATTGATTGTTTTGTCAAAGACATTCACACCATTGGCCTGCTGGTGTGAATGTCAGTATCCAAGACATTTTTGTGTAGGGCTCTTCCAGTGCTCATCCTGCTTCTCCTTGAATAAAGAAGCAGATGATGGTCCCGTTGATGCGTTAGGACCTGTCCAGTTCTCTGGCTGTCTCCTGGAATTTCCTTCATAATCTTGAACAAACCTTCTGGCTATGGCACGTATTGATGTGCTTGGAGGATTTGGACTAGCTGTGCAAGGGTCCAAGTTTCACTTCACACTTACTATAGTTTCACTGACCCTAGCAAAATGCAAAACTGGTAAAAAAACAAAACAGAAACTATGAGAAGACAAAATGTCAGTGGCCTCCGCCTGTAAAACCGTTCCTATTTTGGGGGTCGTCTAATTGTTGCTCCTCCAGTGCACCTGATGTTAATTTCATCAACCCCAAACAGCTGAAACCCCCTGACAAGATCAAAATCCAAGAAGCTTAAGTGACTTCGTGCTATACTTTCATTAAAAAGGTGTTCCTTTCATTTGTTACTTATGACTGCATAATTGTTTTTCAGACATTAAAATCACCTTTACCTAAAACATGACAAATTTCACTATAACAGCCCAGCACAGGACTGCTGTGGTCAGTTGCATCGTTAACGGTGTTTCTTTTTTTGTGGCGGTTTTCTGTAGTTTTTTCAATCTCTTTCATCAAAAATCTCAAATGATTGTCAATTTCAAAGGCAGCTGTGGTAGCAAGTAGGAGTGAAAACAATCAGACATCACCTGAATCCCAGTGACTAAAGCCATTTATTGAAGATACAGGAAGTTGTTCATATGACCTGATTGGTGGCAGAGGGAGTAAAACTGCTTGTTATCACATACTTCAAATGTAGTCCAGTGTCTAACTTCAGGTTTTCATGTACTGCATATATGCTTGGACAATGGTGACACTTGTCATTCTAGATGTAACAAACACAGGCTACATAACTTTGTAGGTGTCATGGAGCAAAAAAATGTCTTCACAAATTTGCAAAGACACTAGTGATCATCTTAATCATCTCTATGACCATTAATTACCATTAATATTGTTATTTCAGGCACATGACTTAGACTGTGAGCACAGAAACTCTTTTTAATAATATTAATTTAAAAATAAAATTCAATCTAGTATATCAATTTCTGTAATTAATTGAATCTCTTAATAAGATTCAGTGTCAAGCTACTGCAGCAGTAGGCAGGCACAGGTACCTGCAGCTGTTGAGCTGCCTCCAGATTCCAAATTGGTTTTGTTTGTCGCCACATTACAAGCTTTTACTGTACAAATATCATTAAGCAAGCAAGTTAAAGCAAAACGAACCTTGCAGTGTTCAAACCCTTGCCAATTAACTGGGTTTTGTATTATTTCTCGAGATGTGCAGTTGTCCTTTAATTCTGAGAAATATTGTTTTGTGTGTTTCTTTAACCAATTTGACAGTTTTAGAGTCTTGTTTGCATATGTGGGATGTTTCCTTTTTCTCGCCACAAGATTGAAAAGCAACAGCTTGTGAAATTTCACTCTTTTCTTCTGAAATTCAAACTAAGTAGATGCAAAATTACTGCATAAAAATGAAAAAAATTGCAATGTCTTTGGTATAAAACTAAAAGAATTATTAACCTGATGAGATTTTTTAAAAAACAAAAAAGAGAAAAAGTCCAACATCTGTGTCCTTGTTTGCTGCTGAGGCTGCTGTATGCTGCTGTTTTTTTGTTTGTTGTTTTTGTTTGTTTGTCCTGGGGTATTTGTTTTTGTTTTTTTGTTTTTTACTTCAATCAGTGCCCATAAGCTGTGCCGGTCATTCTGCACCCCCCAGCCTCCTCTTGAGGACCACTGTGATGGGTCCTTCAGGCAAAGCCTTGATCATGTTCCATGCCTCAAATCGAGTCATGTCTTGCAGACTTATTCCCTGGACCTGCAACACTTCATCTCCACTCTGCAGACCACTCTGCTCTGCCGCTCCCCCTGAAATATCCAAAAGACATTTTTTTTAATAACTGTCCAAATATTACGATTACTGCTCTTTTTTTTGGAATCAAATTCGTTTTTTCCCCAAAATAAACTACGAAAGAAACACTTGTGATTACGTTTTTGTGAATACTGCCAGCTTCGTGAGCGCACCTGTAAAGATCCTGTTGATGACTAAAGGTCTGTCTCCATGGATTGAGCCTTTTCCTCCCTCCAGAGTAAAGCCAACACCACCAGCACATTTCTCCAGCTCCACACTCATTGGAGCGCCCCATTCCTCCACTGCGACAGCAAAGACACAGAGTATATGTAGCCTGCATAGTATTTATAATAAAAATGTCTATTCTGACCTGGACAAACCTACAGAGCTATGTCTGCATTTTGTCAATGTTTCTCAGTTTAAACATTTGATGTTTTCTGTGTTCTGTTGTGAATATTTGAATAAAACATATGTGCATGATATTTGCAGTCTTTGCATTCTGTTTTTATTTATTTTGCACAGACCCCCAATTCTTTGGAAGTATTGCATTTTGCTTGATGGTTGTGTGATTTCTGCTAAAATAAATTGGGGATAATAAATGTATTCCCAGTTGTCTGACTGACCAGCAGGATTTGGCTCTTCGCTCCTACAGCTTCCTTCCTCTCTTCCCTCCTCCACGACTCTCTTGCAGATGACAACGACAGCCAGCTTCAGATTCCGGGCCTGACGCAGAGCAGTGGTGGCATCAGTGTGCGTGACACCCCACAGTGTTTGTCCATTTATAGACAATATCTCATCGCCTTTCTGAATTGTGCCCTCTTGAGCTGCCAGGCCACTGAGAAACACTTTGTGGACCTAAACACAAGATAATCAGTGAGACACATAGACACAAGTAGGAAACAGCGGCAAATTCAGAGATCAGGTAGAACTAGCCTTAACACAGTTTGGGAGAAGTTGATTTCATATTTGTTTTATTGTTGTTTTGTTAGATTGGTATAAAAATGAATAAAGCCAGATTTGACCCACACACTGTGGATAACGCAAATCCTGACTAGATTGGAGTAAGTATCGGAGTACTGGTAAACAGATGAACAGATTTTGTTTACTCGATTACTTGAATATGAATACATGAATCTATTAGTAAAGAACTTCTAATGCTGAATTACAAGATAAGGAGAAGTCCCAACTCCACTTATTACCTTCACTAAGGATCAGAGAAAGTAGAGCCTGAAATGACAGCTTCACTACCTCATTACATTTTTTATTAGACTCAAAATTTAAATGAGCATTTTCAGTTCTTATGCAGCTGCTGGTAATAACTCAAACTTGTTCCTAGTGGGTGTTGGACTCTGCCAGGGTTGCACTTTGTCGCCAATTCTGTTTATAATTTTTACAGGCAGAATTTCTAGGCATAGCCACGTGATGGAAGGCTTCCACTTGGGTGGCCTCAGAGTCTCGTCTCTGCTTTTTGCAGATGGTGTGGTTCTGTTGGCTTCATCAGGTGCTTCCCTCCAGTTTACACTGGAGTGGCTCGGAGCAGAGTGTCACCACCTCCAAGTCTGAGGCCTTGGATTGGATAAGAGTGGAGTGCCCACTTTGGGTCAGTGACGAGTTGCTGCCCAAGTGAAGGAGGGTCTTGTTCACGAGTGAGGGGTGAGGGGAGCAGGAGATTGGCAGGGGGGCATCTATGGGAGTAGAGCTGCTACTTTTCCACACTGAAAGGAGGCAGTGGAGGTGGTTCAGTCTTCTGGCAAGGATACCTGCTGGGCGCCTCCTGGGTACAGTGGTTCGGCATGTCCCACTGGGAGGAGGCCCAGGGACAGACCCAGGACACTGGAGAGATTACATGTTTTTGCTGGCCTGGGAATGCCTTGGTGTTCCCCTGGACAAGCTAGAGGAGGTGGCTGGGGAGAGGGAGGTCTGGACTTCTCTGCTTAGGCTGCTGCCCACGTGATCCAGGCCCAGATAAACGGAGGAAAATGGATGGATGGTATGGCTCATTATCACCAACAGATGTGACGGATATATCTGTTGGTGAAGCCAACTGAATATGTCGCAGAATATCAGCTGAGCAATCAGTTGATGTGGGCTTGCAATTCGATGACCTGATTTGCTGTGATTGCTGTCAATCACTGTTTCATGTTTTCTTTTAAACATTATTTTCAGTGGATATTCACAGGGTTCGATTGCACATTTTTATACTGCATTTTAAACTAATGCCAACTTTTCAGTGAATACAGTTGCAATGCTTTTTATTTCACATTAGACAGAATAACATTTTGGAAAAAATAGATTAGAATTCAGTAATATAAATGTGTAGTGTGTATCTTACAGTAACAGCTTTGTTCTCCAGGTCAGACCCTCCAGCAATGGTAAAGCCAAGCCCAGCTCCCTCGTCTTTATGAAGAATCACAACATGGATGTCCACTAGTTGCTGTGGAAAGATGTAGGTTTACTTGAGCGGCCATTTTTAAGGCATTTTTTCAACAGTAATCCACACATTTTTCTATTTTCTGGATCATGTTTTTCAAATGTAATATTTTTACATGTAATAATAATAATAATAATAATAATAATGTATACTTTATTGATCCCCGTGGGGAAATTCCTCTCTGCATTTAACCCATTCACTCAGTGAAGCGGTGGGCAGCCATTGGGCGCCCGGGGAGCAGTGTGTAGGGACGTGTATATGTAATATTTATTACATAAATATTTATGTAATATTTATGCATATGAAATGTTGCACTTGCTTATTTGAATTTTGAGGTTTTTTTTTTAAATATTTAGTTTCAGGAAAGTTGTTAAGATTCACTGTAGGGTATAATTTAATATTAAAATATGTATAATATAATACATTGTCAGAGGCCAATTTAAAAGGTTCAAAACAGGTTTGAAATACAACCATCCTTGTCATTTTGTTCCAAACACCAACTACAATATCCTACACAATATAGCAGAATCCAGTAAACTACGACACTGCAAAAATATTTAGAGCATGTATGATACTGTGTGGTAAAGAAAATCTCCAGAAGACAAACTGCACAGCGTAACAAAATCAATCATGAATAATTTGTTAACATTTTTCAGTATCCCTCATCCCACACCACTCTGCATTTAATCATAATTATTATTAACCTCTGTCTCTCTTCCACAGCATGTCTTTATCCTGTCTTCCTTCTCTCACCCCAACCAATCACAGCAGATGGCCCCGCCCCTCCCTGAGCCTGGTTCTGCTGGAGGTTTCTTCCTGTTAAAAGGGAGTTTTTCCTTCCCACTGTCTCCACAGTGCTTGATCATAGGGGCTCATATGATTGGTGGGTTTTTCTCTGCATGTGTTATTGTGGGGTCTGTCTTAAATACACTCAACAAAAATATAAACGCAACACCTTTGTTACTGCTCCCATTCCCCATGGGATGGACGTAGAGACCTAAAATTCATTCCAGATACACAATATAACCATCCCTCCCAAACAGTGGTCACAAATCAGTTCAAATGTGTGGTAGTGGGCACATCTGCTATATTGAGATAATCCATCCCACCTCACAGGTGTGCCACATCAGGATGCTGATCTGACATCATGAGTAGTGCACAGGTGTACCTCAGACTGCCCACAACAAAAGGCCACCCTGGAATGTGCAGTTTTGTCTCACAGCAAAATGCCACAGATGCCACAAGCAATGAGGGAGCGTGCAATTGGCATGCTGACAGCAGGAATGTCAACCAGATCTGTCGCCCGTGCATTGAATGTTCATTTCTCAACCATAAGCCGCCTCCACAGGCGTTTCAGAGAATATGGCAGCACATCCAACCGGCCTCACAACCGCAGACCTCGTGTAACCACACCAGCCCAGGACCTCCACATCCAGCAGGTTCACCTCCAAGATCGTCTGAGACCAGCCACCCAGACAGCTGCTGGAACAATTGGTTTGCACAACCAAACAATTTCTGCACAAACTGTCAGAAACCGTCTCAGGGACGCTCAACTGCATGCCCGTCGTCCTCATCGGGGTCTTGACCTGACTCCAGCTCGTCGCCGTAACAGACTTGTGTGGGCAAATGCTCACATTCGATGGCGTCTGGCACGTTGGAGAGGTGTGCGCTTCACGGATGAATCATGGTTCACATTGTTCAGGGCAGATGGCAGCTGAGAATGTCCCAGTTCTTGCATGGCCAGCATACTCACCGGACATGTCACCCATTGAGCATGTTCGGGATGTGCTTGACCGGCGTATACGACAGCGTGTACCAGTTCCCACGAATATCCAACAACCTCGCACAGCCATTGAAGTGGAGTGGACCAACATTCCACAGGCCACAATTGACAATCTGATAGACTCCATGCGACGATGTGTTGCACTGCATGAGGCAAATGGTGGTCACACCAGATACTGACCGGTTCTGGGTCCCCAGACCCCCAATAGCGCAAAAAACTGCACATTCCAGGGTGGCCTTTTGTTGTGGGCAGTCTGAGGTACACCTGTGCACTACTCATGATGTCAGATCAGCATCCTGATGTGGCACACCTGTGAGGTGGGATGGATTATCTCAATATAGCAGATGTGCCCACTACCACACATTTGGACTGATTTGTGACCACTGTTTGGGAGGGATGGTTATATTGTGTATCTGGAATGAATTTTAGGTCTCTACGTCCATCCCATGGGGAATGGGAGCAGTAACAAAGGTGTTGCGTTTATATTTTTGTTGAGTGTATAAAGCGTGCTTAATATAAAGCACCTTGAGGCGACTGTTGTGGTGATTTGACGCTGTATAAATAAAATATTTTTTTATTTATGCACACAAGTAACAAACGTATTGTTCAAGAGAAATGTTAAATCCTCAACCTATCTTTCAACATGTCTGGTGAAAATATGTGCACTTTATTGGTCTTGGACAAGGGCATTTCAAAATTGCTCAATAGTGCCACTTACAACATCTTTATCAAAGTACTACAGACATGTAGCACACAGTGAGCAATGTTTATTAGTCCTTTATTTATCCAGGTAAAATCTCATTGAGATTAAAAATCTCATTTCCAAGAGAGACCTGGCATCATGGCAGCAAATGTTAATGTTATGTAAATGTTAATGAATTTTCGTACACATGTGTAATATGGCAGGTTGGATGCAATGACCCAAACCCAACATAAAGTCCACCATTTTGAATTAAAGATAACATTTTAGTACCAATTTTATCATTTCCTGTGGTCACACATTTTCACATATCAGACCAGCCTAATATTTGGCCCAATACTTGGGTGATGTTAAATTATGATGCTTTTGAGCTTTTGTTGAAAGGCATATCCGTGGCATCATGGCAGATTTCTACCATTTGCCATGAAATTTATTTTGCAGGCATTCACTTATATATCTATTTCATTTATATTCTGCCAAATCACAACAGCAGTTGCCTCAAGATGCTTTATATTGTAAGATAAAGACCCAATACAGAGAAAACCCCAACATCAATCAAATGACCCCCTTGGAGCAAGCACTCGAGCGCACCATTTCTGAGTAAAACTTTAAAGTTAATTTTTCCTAAGTTCATTGACGAGGATGTATGCAAATGGGATCACTGGTTAGACCCTCTGTTGTTTGCAGTGCAGGAGATGTCCCCGGTCTCCACAGGATTTTGCTCCTTTCGGTTGTTGTTTAGCAGGAAGCCGTGGTGGGTTGGATTTAATTACAGAAAATTGGGAGGAAGATACTTCATTTCAGTCTTTTTTTGTGTCCATTACTAAAGTTTCATTTTGTTACTTCATGATGTATAACTGAAAATGTTAATCTCTTACAGTTTTTACAACTTGTCTCTAAAGATGTTGTGAATTAATGGAACTGTGATATACGACATGTTTGTTTTTTTACCTTCAGTGTTTCTTCATCTAAAGCCTCAACTTCCTGAATCATCTTCTGTATTTCCTGTGAATTGATAGCTGTGATGACAGAGTGCGCAGAAGCAGAAACAGAAGCAGTCTCGTTGTGAACTCCACCCTCCCCTCGATCAGTGATGCACTCCTTCAAAGTGAACAGGCTGTATTTATGGAGACAGAAAGGCATTAGATCTGACGAGTGTCAGGTACCCATGAGCGCAAGCATAGGTACAAGTATAGAACTGTGCTCTATTTAACATGTTTTTAAAAATTAACTACTCCTTCTTTGATTAAACTGGGAGTATTTGTTAACTTAAGCCAAATTCCCTGAGAACAAAAGTTAAACAACAAAGCAGTGCATTTTGCATGTCCACATGTCTCAACTGAAGTGATACCTGAAAGAGAATCCTCTGCCTGACGTGTCCAAGGCTAGATCAGACTCCTGCTGGTTAATGGAGTCCAGTGAAGAGGTGTCCTGCAGGTTTGTGGAGGAAGGATTACCTCCACAGACGGTCAAAGAGCACATCAATGCTTGTGACACCTGTAACAAAAACACACTAAATCAGACACAAATTTAAAATCATGTTATTTTTGTGGGGAAACTGTAAACATACAAAGAGAATTACATCGGAAAGTCCAACAAATATTTTGAATCTGTAGATTGTAAATCGACCTTTGCTGATTTATGTGGAAGCCTTTTTCTTTCAAAACCCCTTCTTCTGTTTAGGTTAGGGAGACAGGTAAGAGGCCTGGATTTTCTTTTGGATTCCTCGTGATGGGTAAGTTAGTTTTGTTTTATTTCTAGAGCTTTTTCTTTGTTGTTTTGGTGATGCCCACCAGACTAATAAAATATTTGGTTGTTGTAAAACTGGAAACTCTGTGGCAGCCTTGGTCCTCCCCTGGGACCAGGAAGCAGGTGCAATGTCTTCTTGTGTTGCTCTCTGGCTTTCTCTAGGCTGGGGTGTAGCAGCACACACAACAGATACACAACATACATTCACCCTGCAGGAAAACGAGTGAAGGAGACCATTACAACCAAGCTGGGTTTGTTGGGTGCAGAGGTTGAAGAAACTTCCTCCCTTTCTTTAATCACACCTGCCCTGTGTCAGATGTTCCATTGACCCACTGAGAGGAATCACTTCAGAAACATCAGGAAAACGAGCTCATCCCAGGTATCAACTAGGATCATAATCTTCACCAGGGGCTCCCTCAGAGAGAAATCTCCTTCTCTACTGTAGATGAACAAACCCAGCACTTTAGGAGCACTCTTATACTGATGTTTGCTTTCTGTGATGGTAGAGTCACTTCCCATCATCCTCAGATAAAGCGCAGAGGCTCTGGACTTTTACAGAATGGTTTTATATCCAGTCCTGTAGAAAGTGCCAGGTGGTTCGTGCCAGGGTGTTGGGCCTCAGATGGGTTCAGCTGCCTGTCGCCTGTGGTTCGTTGAGACTCTCACTCTTAGGCCGTGGGTAACCCATCTGGGGCCTCCCTTCTTTTCCTGCTGGGATGGACACACAGCCAGTATGTGTGGTCTTATGTCTTCTGTACTCCTGGGGCTATGGATGGCCCGGATCTTTCTCTGTCTGCCTCTGGCTCCTGGGGGGCGCTATAATAACTTCCCACCCCTCATTATCAAGTACACTTCGTAACAAACAAAAATACAAAGAGACTCACTCCTACTCACAAACACCACAAAAAGATTGTTGATTTGTGTATCTGTCCATTTTCACATGTAAGCGAAGCTGGTAGAGGAACAAAATAATATTGTACTGATAAATGTTAAGGCTGAATATTCCCAAACGTGGGAATATTCAGCCTTGACAATATAAAATAAACACAATATATGTGTGAGATTACCTGATTACTGAAGGTAATTATTTTCCCCAGGCTTTCACTCTCTGGGTTGCTCACAGTGTTACTCTCTGTGGCCGGAGCAGCATTCCGAGCAGTCCTTGACAGCTTTCCTTCCTCCTCTGTCCAGTCAGAGCTATTTTGACCTTCAGTTTGATTGGATCTCATAGATGTTTCAGAACACTCAGAATCCACAAGCTCAGACTCCAGGTTGGTGGGTAAGGCTTCACTGCTGTCATGCACTGGAGCAGACTGATAATCATTTATCCCTGACTCCACATCAGTGTTGATAGTCTGAGAATACATGGAATCAGTGGTAGACTGATTAAAATGAGTTTCATCTTCAGAGGACTTTTCTGTTGTTTGTTGACAAGCTTCATTGCTGGCTGAGGCAATGGCACAGGGCGCAACAGAGGCAGGTATGTTGTCTTCCTCCTTACTAGGTGCTGGATCCCTGGACTGGATCTCTCTGGAAAATTCAGTTTTGTTCTTCACATTATCTCCATTTGAGGCAGAATAGGAAGAGCAAGGGGCTCGGGATCCCTTCTCCACTGGAGAGAGGGTTGTTGAAGGAGCCAATGGTCTTCTGTTGCTCCCCTTTTCTGGAGCTTCTGGACTGGAAAAAGTCTCAAAAGAGTGAATCCTTTGCTTGATTGATTGGTTGGTTGCAGATGATGCAGATCTGATGCCAAAGTTTCTGCTGAAGCTTGCAGCAGATGTTTGCTCTGATGGTTTTGCTTGCGTCTTCTGGTCCTGCTCATCCTTAATTTTCCTCAGACTCTGGCGAAACCAGGCAGGTTTGGGTGCCACTGGAGGCGCCTTTTTAAGTTCTGAAGGAGTTTCAGATTTATTTTCAGGAGTCATTGCGACTGTGTCATCGACCTCAAGGACATTCTCTTCGTCATTCATTGTAGCAGAAAGGCCGTGTACATTAACAGTAACTCTACTGTCTGCAAGGTGTGGGTAGTGATTCTCGCAGCTTTTCAGAGGAGGTGTTCTCGTGAACCCAGGGATCCCAAAGCTGTTCTTGGATAGGGTGACCAACACAGGCCTGTCTCTTTAGAGTTTTTCTCTTTGGCTGTGAGCAGTGAACAGCTGATGAACTACCTGTACACAAGACACAGACAAAAACAAAAGAATTTATTGTGCATTTGAAACATTTCATGTCACAAACTCAAAATCTGAATAGTTTTAACTTAAAGGTGGATGCATCTTAAAATCCACCAGCTTAAGAAAGACCTCTTGGGTTGGAATCAGAGTTAGGGTATGTCAACTTCTTTGTAAGGCATTTTTCTGTAGACACTGTAATGTCAAATTGTATAAGACTTCATTTGAATTGTTATATCTAGTTCAGGGGTGTCAAACTAATTTTACATTATGGGCTACATACACCACACTTTGCTCTCAAGTGGGCCTGACCAATCTAAAGAAGTTACATATTTAACTGCTTTTCTACATAATAAAGAAAAAGCTGCTGTGGTAAATAAAGAAATCTGTCAGCACGAATCTTTGAACTTCTTCTTTTTCTGTTTTTTAACTGTTGTAAGAAACATGAAATTTCTATAGTAGAAAGTGAAAACAGAAAGTTACAGAGGTTTTATTGGAGACATAGCTTAGGATTTGCAATTTGCTATAATTTGTGAAAGTAGATATTTTTCCCATATTGAACAGCAGGAATTAGGTTTTCTTGTCAGAGGTGGTTTTTAGGGAAAAAACAAACAAACAAAACAAAAACAGCAGCCGACAACACTGTACACAACAGCAGACCAGTGCATAATAAGCATGGGAAACTGGCCTCAACGTACACCGAGAGATAGAGCTGTGCAGGAAATGGGATTTTATTCTGGTGGAAGCAAAACTGCAAAGTAACATGAAGTGCAGTCTTGGTCTTCTTTTGCTGCTGGTTCAGTGAATTTTGGTTGGAAAGTGACAAAACTGCAAAATTACAAACAATTACAACATTTAAAAAACAAAACAAAAAAGCAGCCCCTGCACTATGTTTAATCTATAAATCTGAAATTTGACAGCCTCATATAAAAAACAGTCTCTTAGAGCCATCTCATAGAATCTCTTAGAACCCAACAGGAAGTCAGCCATGTTGAGTCTGCTGACTAATTTTGGCTACATATCTCGCCATTTCTGGACCTCGTACTTTAACAAACTCCTTGTAGGGATTTCATCAGATCAGCGTGATCTTCAGTGAATGGAATGGCTGGAAAGCAAAGCTTTTGAGGTTTTTGTGAAAGGACATTGTCATGGCAGCACACCAAATTACGATCACTTAAAACGAGTCTGCTGTAACTCAGTGACAGATTCTGCAAACTCCAGCAGACTTGACAGACATGATGAGAATCCGGATTGATATGCCATATATGACATATTTTATTGGTTTCATACATAAGAGTTTCAAAATGGCACCTTATGCATTTAGAAAGTCCTAAGGAAACACAGCATGAGCTACAAGAATGAAATTTGGTACACCTGTGTAAAATAATAAGGAGGGAAGGACACAAAAGTGCTTCCTAACAGACTTCCTTATTAAGTCTGTTGGGCCCTTGTTGGGACCATTTTTGCAGGATGTTTTACACAGTTTCAAGGCAACAGCCTCACACTGGTACAGGGAAGCCTTAGGGAGTTGGTCTTATGCTTCTTAGTTGTAGCAATCACAATAACACTCTTTTTTTTTTTTTTTTTTTTTTTTAGGGTTAAGCACAATATCATACTGGGCACCATAACTAGCACAAACTCTTAAGTAATCAGCACTGTGGTGGGACAAAATGACCACATCATCAACGTACATTAAATGATTAATAAGGTTGCCCACCATATACAGACAGACACATTTGTAGGATCATAAATCCCACTTTATTCACCTCATTCTCACAAAGTCTTTTTTCTATGTAACATTTACACTCATACTCCAGAAGACGTATCAGAGAGCAACAGGGGTTAGTATCTTGGCCAAGGTTCTTTGGCATGCAGCCGGGATCAAACCAGCGACCTACTGAGCTACAGCCACCAGATAAAACCAGTTTGCAGGGAAATCTACACTGACAGGTCCTTATAAAGTCCGCTAACATGACAAACCACTTTCACCACCTTCAAAAATACCAAGGCGGTTTTCTTACCCACCTATCCACACACACAGTGAAATATAGTCACACACAGAAACACACACCTCACCCACACACACACGGTACACACAGACTATATAAGCCAAAACAGCAGAGTTCTGTTCTGTATTTCAGCATGTAAATGAAAACAAATATGGCATCTCAGACTGACCAGGAATCTCTCTCTTCATTATCTCAGGGATAAAATAAGCACACATCATTACACATTTTTGTTAATATTATGACATATTTTCACTGTTAAACTGTAGTTTTTTTCAAAACACATCTACATTTTGAGAAAATGTATTTGTTAGACTGAATTACTGCCTACCTCATATTTTTATTTGAAGAAATATACGAGATAGAAAAGAAATTGCATCTAGTAATCAGCCATTCCTGGATTTGCGTTGTTTTATTCTTGCACAAACACAAAACAATGCTGGTCCTACACATTTTATCACCATGGTTGTGGGGGAACGTTGTCTCGATTCACTCTGTATTGTACCACTGCACATGGTTGAAATGACAGTAAAGCCACTTGGCCTGACTTGACTTGATAAAACAATGCAGATCAGTACTCAGTACAGTGCAGCACTGATTAACAATGCTGCACATTGTTTGATTGCCAGTTAATTTGAGTGTATTTTTAAAACATGTATACAAATAACAATACTTAAGAGAATTGTGTATTTGGTTTGTGTCAGTTGTTGAAAATAAATCTTATTAGTTATTAAAAATGTTAACGTAACATGTTCTTTCAGTTTGTATCAAACCAGAGAGATGCTAGCTTAGAATACTAATATGAATTTATGCAATGCAGAAAAACAATGTTGTGGTAATATTTTGTCCATATTGTCCAGCTCTACTGAAATGCTTTGTCTAATATGATGATCGCTGTGTGATTATTAGGTGATTCTAATGATTCTCACTAATTCTCATGATTTGTGTCAAGCAGAACTGATAGAGTACATAAGTGTTTACAACCAACCTTACTTGACATCTTTGACATTGTGTGATGTCATCAGGAAAGTATGTATGATGCTGTTAAGACTAATTTTTTCCAAGCTGTATACCCACGTATCATCATTCCTCTTTTGCTTTGTTATTATTACACTTTTTGACAGCTAAGCAGTGAACAGAAAAGGACACCAGGGTCCAAGGATTCATCTTTTTCCTTTCATTTGATATTCTTCCTTGAAGAATGAAAGGAGCTGACAAACACTGACAATTTTAGTACAGCTCCAACCTGTTATTAGGAGCACTGCTGCTGCCCTGGATAAAGTCACACCTTTTCTTTTTGTTTGGTGCTTATGGGTGTGTGGATGTTGTGTGTGTTTTGTGATGTATTTATCCTGTATGGCAAACTATACAGAGAAAGACAAATCCTGTATTGAAAAGGAAATGAACAGTCTTTTACTTTCTGATTAAATGCTAATCGCCGCAGTACCAGGCTGAGTTTGCTGTAACATTTTTGGAACAATTGCATTGTCAGATTGTTCTATAGTTGCATTTATGTGGATAAATAATAGGTAACAGTACCTTGCCTCCGTCCTGTATCTCGACTGTTGTCGCTGCACAGCACAATGTCTGCCTGAGCGAAAGCCTTGCTCGTCTTCGAGTGTTCACGTTCTTCTTCCTGCTTCACAAACAGGAAGCATTGTATCACAAGAACTTCTCTAGCAGCAACCACAGAGAGGTGCAACAACGTACCATACTTCCGTTCAGACATTCAGCTGAGCAACTGTTACTTGACTTTTCGAATCAATACCTTCACACACATATGTATGCACAGACATGGCGATATCGATACAAAAACTAAATGAATTAATAAAAGGAAATCACAATGCTGTTTAACTATAACTGTGCTGTAGTTGTTATGCACAGCACTCGAGTAGAAAAGCAACAACCATCATATTTACCTTTCACACTCTTGAGCAGCACACTAGGTTTGTCAGAGTGGGCAATAAACTGAACTGAGGCTTTGATATCTTGCCCAGGGATACTTTGGCATACAGACTGCAGCAGCCACGGCTCAGACCACCATTAGTGGATGACCTTCTCTAGCTTCTACACGAGAGTCAGCCCACTCGCTTAATAATCCAATGAGTTCCAACTAACAAACCAAGGCTGCTTTATTAGAAGGCAGATGTAAAAGTGTAGATATTAAGCACTTTACTGCCAAATGATATTAATACAGTAATTAAGTTAAATGACAGGGTTAGGTTTCCTCACATTTCTAAAAGCCGAACCACACAGCGAACCACACACTTCTTCACATACAATTCTTAAGAGTAATCCCAGAATCTTTTGCAGGGTTTTTATATACTGATAAAGAGCTACAGGAGGCGTGAGGAGTGCAGTGAGTCACATGGTAGGTCACTCGTTGCATCTGTAGGATCATTAGTGCACTGAGAGAAACATGATTACTTACACAGGTTTAGCGTGCTAAGAAAAGGCAGCACAGTACGATGGCAGCCGTTTCTGCTGATACATTTCAGGGTAGGAACTTAGAGTGGAAGTGAAACGATTGTGATCTGTCAGTTTCATCTCGCATGCATGTTTTCAACTTCCTTATATGGGCACTAAGCTTAGACACTGTTTGCTAAACAAACATGAACGATGAGACACGGATGTCTCAAAGCAGAAGGCCAATACAGCAAAACCAGAAAACAACAACGCTTTGCCTGAGTGTGTCCCTCTCAGCTTTCATCATTCAAATTGCTTCTTAAACACAGAGAGCACCCAATTTAAGCTTGAAGGTTTCAGAACTCATCACAGCACAGAAACAGCTTTAGTGAAGCTTATAAATGATCTTCTTATGGCCTCTGACAGTGGACTCATCTCTGTGCTTGTCCTGCTAGACCTCAGTGTGCATTTGATATTGATCAATAATATTTTATTACAGAGATTAGATCATGCTGTAGGTATTAAAGGTATTGATCAGCAGTAGATTAAATCATATCTTTCTAATAGTCTCCAATTTGTTCACATAAATGTTTTTACGTGCAGAGCGCACTTTACATACTAAATTTAATTTTAGAAACCACACAGTTTCACGCTAAGACCAATTCTGTTTGCATTATAAATGTTTCCCTCAGGCAGTATTATTAGAAGGCACAGCATGTATTTTCACTGTTATGCAGATGATGCCGAGCTTTATCTGTCCATGAAGCCAGAAATCACACCATTTAGTTTATGCCTCTGAGGGAACCTCAAAGGCATAAAGACCTGGATGACCTCTAATGTCCTGCTTCTAAATCTGGATCAAACTGAGGTTATTGTGCTCAGCCCTAAAATGTTTAGAAACATGGTGTCTAACCAGATGCTTACAATTGATGGAATTACCTTGGCCTCCAGCAACGCTGTGAGGAACCTTGGTTTTGTTTTTGACCAGGACATGTCCTTCAATATGCATATTAAACAAATATGTAGGAGTTCTTATTTCCATTTATACAACATCTCTAAAATTAGAAATATCCTGTCTTAAAATGATGTTGAAAAACTAGTTCATGCATTTATTACTTTCAGGCTGAACTGCTGTAATTCATTATTTTCAGGATGTCCTAAAAGCCTTCAGCTGATACAAGATGCTGCAGAAAGAGTCCTGACAGGGACTAGAAATAAAGAGCATATTTCTCTTCTGGCTTCTCTTCATTGGCTCCCTGTTTAATCCAGAATCCGATTTAAAACCCTTCTCCTCCCATACAAGGTGTTTCATGATCAGGGCTAATCTTATCTTAACCTCATAGTACAATATCACCCCAAAAGAGCACTTTGCTCTCAGACTTAAACTTTACTCGTGGTTTCTATGATATTTAAAAGTAGAATGGGAGGCAGAGGCTTCAGCTTTAAGGCCCCTCTTTGGTGGAACTAGCACCCAGAATGGATTTGGGAGATTTGGGGCCTTGTGGGGGCTAGCTTTTAGACTAACAGCAAATTTAGCACAAGTCCAGCTGAGAGGCCAGCGGTGGAGACAGAGCAACTCTGGGTGCTGACCCGGGAGGCCAGAGGCAGAGAAAACAAGCTCCCATCGCTTTGCTGAATGTTGTTGATCCTCCTGTGGCTGAGCAGGCACTCGGTGTCAGCGGGGACCTACTAATGCTGACAGGGATGGCACTGGAGAGCCACTGGAGGTCAGTGACACAGGGACCCCTCTGGCTCAGGTTCAGCTGGACTATGACCCACAGGCTCTGGGACCTATTCGCAGTAAGGACCCTCAGACAGTGAGGAACCAAGAGCTTGGGATCTTGCAAGTACAAGAGGCCTTACAGGTTGTGGGTTTGTTGGCACTGAAGTCACTGAAGGCTCTGGGTTCGCTGGGAATACAGGGAACTAAGGGTTCACTGGGGATATCAAAAGTCAAGAGCTGAGCGGCGTGGGACGTAGGCTGCAGCAATGGAGAAGAGCTGGCACGTGTGGAGGCTGGTGAGTTGGTAGCAGGTATGCCAGTGCAGGGTTGCAGTAGCAAAGAGCAGACCGATGGTGAGACTGGTGAATGAGTGTTCCCCTCTCTCATCTCAAGCAGAGGAGAAGCAGTCGGCCAAAACATGGACCTGCCATGAAGTCCAATAACCTATCCATTCCATCCATCCATGTTCTTCCACTTATCCAGGGCCAGGTCGCAGAGGCAGCAGCCTAAGCAGAGAAGCATTTCTGGTCATTTCTGCTGCTTGTAGCCGGGATCGTGTTCTTTGGGTCACTACCCAAAGCTCGTGACCATAGGTGAGGGTAGGGATATCGATCGACCGGTAAATCAGAAGCTTCACTTTTATGCTCAGCTCTCGCTTCACCACGATGGTGACAGTGGTACTGTTCAGGCAGATGGGATTTATTTACAGTGAATCGATGCACAGTGAAAAACAGTTCCAAAAACGTGATCCTTGTGACTCACAGTGAATTCCAACTTCCTCAAATCCCACACCAATATTTACAAAACACCACTTGACTCTCCTCACGTGCTGGCCCCACGGTTTCCTGAACATAAGACACAAGACACAGTCGTTAGTTTCACTACTTGCCAAAAATGTTATTTTCACCATGATGAAATGGTGATTCACCAACAGTGTTAGGGAGTAACGGAATACATGTACCAGTGTTACGTATTTAAAATACAAGACATGAGTAACTGAGTATTCAGAATGCAGTTACTTTGTTGAAATAAATGGATTACACGGCGGTATTTTCCTGTTTGATATGTTAGGCTATGCTCTCTCTATTTTTGGTAATTCCACGCCATTGGAAACCCAAACAAACACGCAATAAGAGGATCTAATCATAATGACGTGAAGAAATATTTAAACAAATTATTAAATATGAAGGCAATAAGAGAGTGTTACAGGCATCGCCCTAAAGCATGCAGCCTGATGGGCAGTGTAGTCCGTGCTGCAGGGAGAATGGACGGCCATACCTGTGATGTGTCTGTGAGCGAGGAGGGAGAAAAAGG
The DNA here is from genome assembly GCF_057382095.1 of Aulonocara sp. 'chitande type north' Nkhata Bay. Classification (NCBI taxonomy): domain Eukaryota; kingdom Metazoa; phylum Chordata; class Actinopteri; order Cichliformes; family Cichlidae; genus Aulonocara; species Aulonocara sp. 'chitande type north' Nkhata Bay. Next base: position 40,725,951 of record NC_141344.1, read on the forward strand.
AAAAGTACGAGCTGTCACCGAGCAGAAACGGGAGCTGGAAGCATGTAAATATAATAATAACCACTGCAGCCTGACGAGCCCAGCTGTGAGTAAGCTGTTAAGACTCGACTGTACACCGTGTTCCTGTTTTCCTCCGAAACAATAAGCTCTGTTGCAGCAGCCTTTCAACGCCTCTCTCTGTCTCCCACTAGCAAAGTTGACCCAGACAACAAAGTAAAGCTAGTTTTCAGCTACGAGCTCAACACGAACCCGACGTATCAGCCAGAGGTCCCTTTACTACGGTTCGGAGCCGCAGACCTGTTTTATAGGGCTTTGGAGCGTGATGTCACGGGGGTGGGCGTGGAAAGGATTTTGGCCCGATCCGCCATTTTGGGGGTCTAGCGCAAGTGAAGGGGGAGCGAAGGCACACACAACAGCCATGGTTCGTTCTTGCTGTGTGGTCGGCTGCAATGCTCGATCATACGACCGGCAAGAGAATAAGCTTGAAAAGGGTTTATCTTTTAATTCTTTCCCAACCTGGAAGCAACATGAGGCAGCTCGTGTATCGATGTTACCAAACGAAGGCGTCCAGCCTGGATAGCAGCTGTGAGACGAGCTGACGTGCAGTTCTCTTCCATCTCCAAATATCTGTTGGTGCTCCGGACATTTTCATTCCGGTAAGTTCTAAATATGTTCATATCTTTATAGCCTATTAGTTTTATTTTCAATGCGCTCTGAGCTCATAGCAAATTAGAACAAACATCCTACTGACTGATTTTGCAGAACTACCTTCTATTTATAGAGTTGCTAATTATTTGGCATTATTGCAGCAAACCAGCCGATGAAATGGATGAAACATTGTGACTGGGTTCCAGCGCTACACAAGGGACCTGCTTCAAACATACCACCATGCCAATCAGATTACTTCTTCCATGTGAGGGTGAAGAGGTGACCCTCCTGGATAAGATGGTGAAGGTTTGCTGGGTTTGGTGAACAGTGTGATAATAAAACCAGGGAAAAATGAAACCTGCTCCTGTTAAATATTCCTAAGTATTGTGTTGTTAAAATTGCTGTATTTTTTTCAAAAGATACAGTAAATAAAGTAATGTTAGTAGTGGGTGATATCATGTAAACACTGTCATGATTTTGTGTAAACATTTTGTCATTTGTAAACTATAAATGACATCATCATTGTAACTGATGTGATGTTCTATAAGGCGAGGAATAGTTTTCTATACGAGATCGCTGCAAAAAGTGCAGCCTTACCTAATGTGCACCTACTGTTACTCATTTATATTAAGATTTAAACATCTAGTTGGTGTTGGTGTGGAGAGTAGCCTTCAGTAATAGTAATAAATCACATTCATGTAGTTGTAAAAAGCATGATAATATATTAAGTAATCCAAAGTATTTGAAATACGTTACTCTCATTTGAGTAACGTAACGGAATACGTTACAAAATACATTTTGGAGCATGTAATCTGTAATCTGTAGTGGAATACATTTTAAAAGTAACCTTCCCAACACTGTTCACCGAAGCACAAGTTGGGGTTCACTGACTGTTGTCACGCAACGTTCCAGCATCGACTGAAGCTACACTGTTAGATAGTGCCCAGGTAATGATCCATCAGCAGAAGGTGTGGCTGGCTCAAGAGCACATCAGCATATCTTTTCTGTTTGACGAGTGGAGCATTACACAGGGTGGTCTGCAAAGAGTGCTTTAGGAACCTTCCTGCCACTGTCTACAGCATCGTCCATTAACAGGGTTTGCAGGGCTAAGATGTATTCAGAAATATGCAAACAGGAGATGGTGAATAAAGTATCACTACTATAGTATAATACTTGTAACTCCTGGGAAAAAAAACAGGTAATGCTTTTCCTTATGTTTGATAAACAGGTTATTGATCAAAAGTTGGAGGAAAGCCACATTTCTCCTTATTTGGGTGAAATCCACCACTCAGGTTTCTTCTTCTGCAGCTTCCTAGGCATCCCCTTATGTCGAGACGCCACTTCAACCATCACCAGGACAGCCACCTCATGGCCTCTGTCAGGCCTGTAGAGCGTCCACATTCCTGTAAAGGGTCTTAGTCTTGTCTGTTGTATCAGAGTAACAGACTGCTTCCAAAACTACACTGTGTGCAACAAAGTACAAAACACAAATATGTGGTGTTAATTATGAGATATTAGTCTTACAGATAAAAATAAATCCCAGCAGGTCTCATTTGTGGCACCCCAACCATGTTTCCAATCTTGGTTCAGGAGACAGCGCTGCCAGAGTCTCCCTGCTTAGTTGAAAATCAGGCCTGGGATCCATTTTATATATATTACATACTAGTTTATATACTGTAGTAAATGTATACAAATTCAGTCCCAGAAATTATCCAGAAACTAACTAAAGGTAACATGTAATTCCTAAAAGCTTGTAGATTAAACAAAGTTATTTTAACTGGATAGGATTATCTCGTAGCTGAGGTACAAAACATGCTGGTGACAACAGTGCAACTGCTGTAGGTCCTGGGAGATTCAAAAAAACTGAGCAAGATTTCGAGCTCCATTTTTACAAGCCTGTGCTTCACACTGTAACGGTTGCTAGGCGACAGGAGATAAACCCAGGTGAGGGTGGGAATAGATCGAAGGCTAGAGCATCCAATTTCACTCTCAATTCCAGCCTTCACGGTCCACGAGGAACTCGGCCTATGAAGGACCGAGGCTACATAGACTGGGTAGGCTGGGTCCTTTGAAAGATGCAGCCCCTGAATTTGTACACAGTCTTTGTGTGTGTTGGAGGGAGATGGATATGTTTAAAGAACCACAAGCTCTGTATCAAACAGGGCTTTCATGAGAAACCGAGGTGCCAAATTGCCACGCTGGTCATGTGCCACCTTGTGTCATCTACATCAAGAAGATGTAACCTCGTTTGATCTAATCACGTGTAAAGTAAGCGACTTCATCTTTGGTCAGTTCAATTACACAACACTGATTATTCTGAATACTTTAATGTTTTTGTATCTCTGCAACTAATTTCTTCTTAAAGCTGGCAGTCATGATTTTGAAGCAAGAGGTGGCAGATCCCCCGTTAATGAACAGACCATCAGTGAACACTGATGAAATAGACCAAACACTAATTAAAGCAACAGGTTGGCTCATATTGTGTTTTTTAGTTACCTAAAGTGTTCTTTGTTTCAGGACACAACTATAAATATTTGTAATCAACAGATTATTTAAGTGCAGGGTGTTTGGCCAACATGACACACATGAGCAATGAGTAAGAGCATTTTGAGAACACTTGCTCTTAGTTATAGAGCTGGCCTACCATGTGACTGATGTTTCCTTCGCTGCCAGATTGACTTCACCCTTTGCAGCAGTTGGTTTCACTGGTTCTGCATTTGTTTTGCACCCCCCCCCCCCCCCCCCCTCCCATATGTACTAGGACATATGCCCTATGTTGAAATATATAGAGCACTTATTGGCCTTCTAAGTATTTGTGCCTGGTTCCTTAAACGTATGGCCTGTTTCTATGCTGCCCAGTGTCCATCAGTCCCTCCTTTTAAACGCTGTTAAACAATTTGAAATCAGATGAGTCATTCTGAGGGTAAACAGAAGCTCCAGCAGCTCTGTGCTGAGGAAACATGGTACATTCACTTATTTTGCACAAAATTCGTGTGTCTTGTCATCATCACTAACCTATGTATTTAAGTCCTTAGTTTCCTCCCGTCCATGGTCTTGTCATTGTCGATCCCTCACATGTGTTCTCATCTCAGTGTAGTTCAGTTGCTGAGTTCAGTTCAGTTTGTCATCTTCTGTTTTCATAATCAATCCTCTGTAGTCCTGCATTTGGGCTCTTTCTTTATATCCACACACCTGAATCATGACACAAGGCTGAAGTTCAGCAGGTTCGAGTCCAGTCCATGTGTTTTTCCCTACTTTCCTGTCTACTGCCCACTATCTTTCTATCTAAAAAAGGTTTTAGCAACCCTGCTATAACTTGCATTATTGTAGGGTCTTTTTATATTATTGTGGGGTCTTTAACCTAAAATATAAAGGACCGTGAGGTGACTGTTGTGATTTGGTACCATGTAAATGAAAATGAACTGAATTGAATTATTCTTTGTGTAATCAAGAGTTGATATGAGTAATGAGTAATACACTTTTCCCGTGATTAAAGCGGGGGTTACGTTCTGGGGCCACCCCTCGAAGAAGAAACCTTATGTTTGTTTTATTTTTACATATTTTAAGCCATAAAAATCCTCCACACACTTTTGAGATACATCCTTACGTGTTCAGTGAAAAGTTCATAACCTCGACCAGGTGGTGCATTTCAAATATAAAGCCTAAATTAAATAAATAACTAAACCTAAATAACGCCCTGATCATAGGCTGCATCAGCGACATGATGTTTGACGATAAGACTGTATTTATATTATACATTTTAAATTAAATGCCTGCAGGCCACAGAAACCAGATATAAATTTACAAATAAATCCGTGATGTAGTGTCCTCGAAAGGTGAACTACGATTTGGCGCGGGAATACTGTATTTAGCTAACTAAATTTATATATTGGATAAGGTGTAACAGATGTTTATTTATGCTTCTTATTCTGATTAACATGGAAAACAAAAGTGTAACACACATGAATCTACTGTATACACACAGATAGAAAATAAAAATAGGAGCAGACTGTCTGTGGGTGTAAGCTTGAATTAAAGCTTGATTTAAATGTCACTGATCCACTATTTATGCAGCCATAATAATAGACCACCTATCCTCGTTTGTTTATTGTGTGCAGTGTTTCTGCCCATATGAACAACCACAGTGCACAGACTAATATTTCTGTCCTCTGTTAGACTTGGAGAAACCTGTAAAATGGAGACTAGTAAAGCATAATTTGACTGTCCATCCATCCATCCATCCATCCGTTTTCTTCCGCTTATCCAGGCCCGGGTTGTGGGGGCAGCAGCCCAAGCAAAGAGGCCCAGACCTCCCTCTCCCCAGCCACCTCCTCCAGCTTATCCGGGGGAATACCAAGGCGTTCCCAGGCCAGCCGAGAGATATAATCTCTCCAGCGTGTCCTGGGTCTGCCCCGGGGCCTCCTCCCGGTGGGACATGCCTGGAACACCTCGCCCAGGAGGCGCCCAGGGGGCATCCTTGTCAGATACCCGAACCACCTCAGCTGGCTCCTTTCGATGTGGAGCAGCAGCTGCTCTACTCTGAGCCCCTCCCGGATGGCCGAACTTCTCACCCTATCTCTAAGGGAGAGGCCAGCCACCCTTCAGAGGAAGCTCATTTCTGCCGCTTGTATCCACGATCTCGTTCTTTCGGTCACTACCCACAGCTCGTGGCCATAGGTGAGGGTAGGGACGTAGATCGACCGGTAAATTGAGAGCTTCGCTTTTACACTCAGCTCCCTCTTCACCACGACGGACCGGTGCAGCGTCCGCATCACTGCAGCCGCAGCACCGATCCGTCTGTTGATCTCCGGCTCCCTTCTCCCATCACTCGCGATCAAGACTCCGAGATACTTGAACTCCTCCACTTGGGGCAGGAACTCGTCCCTGACCCGGAGTGGGCACTCCACCCTTTTCCAGCTGAGGACCATGGCTTCAGATTTGGAGGTGCTGATTCTCAGAATTTGACTGTGTAATATGTAAAGTGTTTTAGAGCATAACTGCAGAGGAACTTTCCATTCTGGTAATGCTACCCACCCTCTGTAACATACCCTGTGTGGCCCAAACAAGCACAACAAAGGCACAATGAGTTTTTCTCTCTTTCAGCATGAAGAAAAGTTTGCATAGTGACATGAGTGTGAGTCGTTACGTAAGCCAACGTTAATGAGTGAACATAAGTGGCTGAATATCAGCTGAGCAGCTAGAATGTTAAATCATCACATTTACTGGTGTTTGCCTTAGACCCACACTTCTATAGTGTTGTCCAGATAAACATGCGTCTCTGCAAATGAACAATTACATGAAAACGTGAAAATCAGCCTAGCAGTAAGAACTATCCTAATTCTGTTTCCTCTCATTTGATCATGATTATGATGGATCTGTTTTGCCTCAACTGTTTACATGCAGACACATCTGTGTCGGTTATATGTGGAGTTGGACTGTAGTAATTCAATTCAATTCAATTTTATTTATTTACCGCCAAATCACAATAACAGTCGCATCAAGGCGCTTTATATTGCACAGTAGATCGTACAATAATAGATTCAGAGAAAAACCCACCAATCATATGACCCCCTATGAGCAGCACTTTGGCAACAGTGGGAAGGAAAAACTCCCTTTTAACAGGAAGAAACCTCCGGCAGAACCAGGCTCAGGGAGGGGCGGGGCCATCTGCTGCGACCGGTTGGGGAGAGAGAAGGAAGACAGGATAAAGACATGCTGTGGAAGAGAGACAGAGGTTAATAACAGATATGATTCAATGCAGAGAGGTCTGTTAACACATAGTGAGTGAGAAAAGGAAAAACTCAATGCATCATAGGAATCCCCGGCAGCCTACGTCTATTGCAGCATAACTAAGGGAGGATTCAGGGTCACCTGGTCCAGCCCTAACTATATGCTTTAGCAAAAAGGAAAGTTTGAAGCCTAATCTTGAAAGTAGAGATAGTGTCTGTCTCCCGAATCCAAACTGGAAGCTGGTTCCACAGAAGAGGGGCCTGCAGAGCGAGAGCGAAGTGCTCTAATAGGGTGATATGGTACTACAAGGTCATTAAGATAAGATGGGGCCTGATTATTTAAGACCTTGTATGTGAGGAATCAGGATTTTGAATCCTGGATTTAACAGGAAGCCAATGAAGGGAAGCCAAAACAGGAGAAATCTGCTCTCTCTTTCTAGTCCCTGTCAGGACTCTTGCTGCAGCATTTTGTATTAGCTGAAGGCTTTTCAGGGAGTTTTTAGGACATCCTGATAATAATGAATTACAGTCGTCCAGCCTGGAAGTAATAAATGCATGAATATTTCTAATTTTAGAGATGTTGCACAAATGGAAGAAAGCAGTCCTACATATTTGTTTAATATGTGCATTGAATAGAATAGAATAGAATAGAATAGAATAGAATAGAATTCAACTTTATTGTCATTGCACATGTCACAGGTACAGGGCAACGAAATGCAGTTTGCATCCATCCAGAGTGTCACAGGCTGGGTCTCCGACCCAGCACTCTGAGTTCTCTTTGTATTTTTCTCATTTTTTGATATGTTATTAGTTTTTGTGTTATTTCCTATTTTGCCTTTAGTTTGGGCAGTTATTGGTTATTGTTCCTGGGTTTTTTATGTTTGGGGTTTTGTATTCATTCATCACGTATTAGGTCTGTCTTATTGTGTTGTCATGTTTAGTTTTCAGTGTTTCCTGTTTTATTCTGACAGTGTCGTGTGTTCTTTGGTCATTGTATTTAGTTTCACTCTCTCTTGGTCCTGTCATTAGGGTTATGTTTGTCAGCTGTTCCCCCAGGTGTCGCCATTTCCCCTGATCACCTCATGTCTGTATTTAAGCCTTTTGTTTTCTGCTTGCCTTTATCGGTTCGTCTGTTTATTTGACCTCAGTCTTAGTTACGGTTTTCGTCTGTTATGTATTATTAGTCTTAGTCATGGTCTTTGCTTGTTATTTTCCACCACAGTCATAGTTTAGGTTTTGGTCTCAGTACCGTTTAGTATTTTGTTTTTTAGTGTCTTGTCAGTTTACTTTGGTTTCCTGGTTTACTCCTGCCGTCATCTAATAAAGGATCACTTTTCTGTTCAAACTTACACTACTCGTCATCATTTGCTTTTGGGTCCTGTTTCCATTCACATCGGCGCACCCCGCCGTGACAGAACGAACCGAACAGTATGGACCCAGCAGATATCTGCGAGGATTTTTTTGAGTTCAGTGCACGTGTGACCATCCTCCAGGGACAATGGAACATCTATTCTGTATGCAGACAGGAGAGTGAGAAGGAGTCAGTTAAAGTTCGGCTTCGCCAGATCCTGTCTGCATACCCTGTCTACACGGCAGAATTGTCGGAGGATGTGCAGGATTTCGTTCGCACTGTTTTTTCACTACAACAACATCAGGACTGCGAACAGGAATCACTGCCGCCGCCTTGCGAGCCTGAGACAGTTCGTGTCGGCTCGCTGAGACTCGCTGCAGCGTCCCCACCTCACAGCTCACCAGTTTCCACGCCCTCGTCACAATCACGCCATGCTCTTGCCACGGTCCAGTGCGGGAAAGCACTGGACACCATAGACTTGGACCACAACGAGCGCCAGTCAATATTCTGCGCTCTATTGGAGGAGGAGCTCCGGTGGAAGCCATGGCTCATTCCGGAGCACGAGCCCTCTTTCCGGGGAACTCGACTGGCTCTCGGGGGACCTCGGAGTTACCAGGGACTTCCGCCCATCGCTCCGCCGTCTTCCACTCCCAAGAAGAAACGGCGTGCGCACCACCGACACTCCGCATCACGAACGCAAGGGAGTGACTATGTTTTGGCTCCTCATGTTTTTTCTCCGGAGGTTAGGGAAACTGACACTGCTTTTCCGGTTCATGAGCCCGGCTGTAAAGAGACTGTTTGCACAGGAAATGCTAGCCATCAGGCTCAGCTAAGCTGTTGTGGGACTGCAATCCAGGCCGGTTTGGAGCCGGGGACGGAGGTGCAGCTTGTGCAGCCTTTTTCAGTGTTAGCTGGAGGGCCCGAGGAGCCCGTCCGGCCTCACGTTTCGTCTGCTGGAGGTTCGGGAAAACCCAGCCAGCTTTATGTTTCGTCAGCTGGAGGGCCCGAGGAGCCCGTCCAGCCTCATGTCATGTCAGCTGGAGGGCCCAAGGAGCCCGTCCAGCCTCACGCCACGTCAGCTGGAGGGCCCGAGGAGCCCGTTCAGCCTCACGCCTCGTCAGCTGGAGGGCCCGAGGAGCCCGTCCAGCCTCACGCCTCGTCAGCTGGAGGGCCCGAGGAGCCCGTCCAGCCTCACGCCTCGTCAGCTGGAGGGCCCGAGGAGCCCATTCAGCCTCACGCCACGTCAGCTGGAGGGCCTGAGGAGCCCGTCCAGTTTCACACCTCGTTAGCTGGCGGGCCCAAGGAGCCCGTCCGGCCACCTTCTGCTTCACCACCTGTGGCTGCAGTGCCACCACCTGTGGCTCCCGTGCCGCCGCCTGCAGGACCACCGCCTGCTGCTTCTGCGCCTCAGCCTGCAGGACGACGCCTTGCCTGGTTCTGCCACACTGTGTGTTGTTGCAACTTACACAGCCTCCTGCCGCGTCAGCTGGGGGGCCCGAGGAGCCCGTCCAGCCACCACCTGCGCCTGCCTCGCTGTCACCTGGTTCTGCTTCTGTTTCGCCTGGTCCAGCTTCAGCCTCCGCTTCTGCTTCGCCTGGTCCAGCTTCAGCCTCCGCTTCTGCTTCGCCTGGTCCAGTTTCAGCCTCAGCTCTTGCTTCTGCTTCGCCTGGTCCAGCTTCAGCCTCCGCTTCTGCTTCGCCTGGTCCAGTTTCAGCCTCAGCTCTTGCTTCTGTTTCGCCTGGTCCAGCTTCAGCCTCCGCTTCTGCTTCGCCTGGTCCAGCTTCAGCCTCAGCTCTTGCTTCTGTTTCGCCTGGTCCAGTTTCGGCCTCAGCTTCTGCTTCGCCTGGTCCAGCTTCAGCCTGTGCTTCGCCTAGTCCAGCTTCAGCCTCGGCTTCTGTTTCGCCTGGTCCAGCTTCAGCCTCAGCTTCTGCTTCGCCTGGTCCAGCCTCTGCTTCGGCCTCGCCTGGTCCAGTCTCTGTTTCTGCCTCGCCTGGTCCAGCTTCTGCTTCTGTCTCGCCTGTTCCGGCCTCTGTTTCTGCCTCGCCTGGTCCGGCTCTAGCCTTTGCTTCTGCTTCATCTGGTCCAGCCTCTGCTTCTGCCTCGCCTGGTCCAGCCTCTGCTGCTGCCTCGCCTGGTCCAGCCTCTGCTTCGGCCTCGCCTGGTCCAGTCTCTGTTTCTGCCTCACCTGGTCCAGCTTCTGATTCTGTCTCGCCTGGTCCTGCCTCTGCTGCTGCCTCGCCTGGTCCAGCTTCTGCTGCTGCCTCGCCTGTTCCGGCCTCTGTTTCTGCCTTGCCTGGTCCAGACTCGGCTTCTGCTTCTGGTTCGTCTGGTCCGGCTTCAGCCTGTGTTTCGCCTGGTCCGGCTTCGCCCTCGACTCCTGTTTCGCTGTCGTCAGTTCCAGCCTTCGGTTTTGTTCCTGCTTCGCCTCCGCCTGGTCCAGCTTCGGCCTCTGTTTCTGTGTCGGCGTCGCCTGGTTCTGCGGTTGTGTTGCTGTTGCCCGAGCCTCGTTTTGCCCCTCGGGATCGCCGGCCGCTTTCCGGGCCTTCTGCTGGACATCATTGCCATCGGGGTCGGCCCCCTGAATCTTTGACCTGTGACCTGCTGTGCTCTCGATCTTCGGGTCGGCCCCCTGAGCTCGTGGGCTATGGACTACTGGACCATTGGCCTCCGGGTCGGCCCCCTGAACTTTTGATCTCTGGCCTGCTGTGCTCTCGACCTCCGGGTCGGCCCCCGGAACTCATGGATTTTGGCCTGCTGGACCGTTGGCCTCCTGGTCGACCTCCCGAACTTTTGGACTCTATTTTGTTTTGCTGTCGACCTCCGGGACGGCCGCCTGAACCGCTTCGCCTTTCGCTCCTGTTCTGCCGGGTTCGTGGCCGCCCTCCTGAAGCTGGGTCTCGGTCTTTTGTGCCCTTGTTTTTTTTGGCCTGTGTGCTTCTGGTGTTTTGTTTTTGGTTTTGTTTCCATTCACATCGGCGCACCCCGCCGTGACACAGAGGTGCTTTAGCCATGATATAGATATATTACAATATATATTAGCAATAGTATAGATATGTGAGTATATTACAGAAATGGGTCTATTATGGTATGTTATAATGTACACGGTATGAAGTATGTTGTGAATATTCTATAACTATAAGTATGTACAGGCTGTAGTGAGTACAAGCTATGAACAGGATATAAATATGAAAAACTATACAGAATCTGAGATATACAGCTATACAGAAATGTGAACTATGCAGGTTATAAACAGTTGTAGGATTTAAAATTATCGCATGTACAGAATGACTATTTACACAGAGCTATACAGTAGTGCAGTTAAGATAAGTGAGATATAATTCCTACAGAGGCTATATAAAGTGCTGGTGGTTGTGAGTGGTGGTTCAGTCCATGTTATTATTGTGTGTTTGAGGGTACAGTTGTCCATTGTGTGTGTGTGTGTGCAGGTGGTTGTGGGTGTGTGTATGTTCAGTCCATGTGTTAACGTGGGTCAGATGTCAGGAGGCAGAGTTCAGGAGTCTGACAGCTGTGGGGAAGAAGCTGTTCCGGTACCTGGTGGTCTTAGTCTGGAGGCTCCTGTAGCGCCTCCCAGAGGGCAGGAGGGTGAAGAGTCCATGTGATGGGTGACTGGGGTCTTTGATGATTTTCCCAGCCCTTTTCAGACACCGCTTCCTGTAGATGTCTTTTATGGCAGGAAGTGGTGCTCCGGCGATGCGCTGGGCAGTTTTCACGACCCTCTGCAACGCCTTCCGGTCCGAGGCAGAGCAGTTCCCATACCAGACTGTTATACAGTTGGTCAGGATGCTCTCGATGGTGCAGCGATAGAAGTTCACCAGGATGTCTGAGGACAGGTGGTTCTTCCTCAGAGTCCTCAAGAAGAGGCGCTGGTGAGCCTTCTTGACCAGCTTGGAGCAGTTGGTCGTCCAGATGAGATCCTCGGAGATGTGGACTCCCAGGAACTTGAAGCTGCTCACATGCTCCACAGCCGTCCCCTTAATGTGGATGGGTGGATGTGGATCAGCATTCCTCCTGTAGTCCACGATGAGCTCCTTGGTCTTCTCGGTGTTAAGCAGCAGGTTGTTTGTGTCGCACCACTCAGCCAGACGATCCACCTCCTCCCTGTAGGCAGCCTCATCGTTGTCACTGATGAGGCCAATCACCGTGGTGTCATCTGCAAACTTAATGATGGTGTTGGAACCATCAGCAGGTCTGCAGTCGTGGGTGAAGAGGGAGTAGAGGAAAGGGCTCATCACACAGCCTTGTGGTACACCGGTGTTCATTGTGAAGGTAGATGAGCAGCGGTTATCCAGCCGGACATGTTGGGGGCGGTTGGTCAGGAAGTCCAGTAACCATTTGCAGATGAGGGAACTGATGCCCAGGTCTGTCAGTTGTGAGTTGTGAGGGGTGGATTGTATTGAATGCTGAACTGAAGTCTATAAAAAGCATTCTGGCGTAGGTGTTGTTGTTGTCCAGGTGTGAGAGGACAGAGTGCAGTGCGATGGAGACTGCATCCTCTGTGCTCCTGTTCTGGCAGTATGCGAATTGGTGGAGGTCCAGGGTGGGGGGAGACAGGATTTGAAGTGTGCTAGGACCAGCTGCTCTAAGCACTTAGTGATGATGGAGGTGAGTGCTACTGGGGGGTAATCATTGAGGCTAGATGGGTTGGAGTTTTTGGGTATCAGGACGATGGAGGTGGATTTGAAGCAGGCCGGTACCACAGCGTGGGCCAAGGACAGGTTGAGTATGTCTGTGAGCACTCCTGCAAGCTCCCCAGAACACGCTCTGAGAACACGCCCGGGGATGCCATCAGGACCTGCAGCCTTGTAGACATTGAACCGGCTCAGAAGGACATATCCTGGTCAAAAATGACTCCAAGGTTCCTCACAGCGTTACTGGAGGCCAAGGTAATGCCATCCAGAGTAAGAATCTGGTTAGATACCATATTTCTAAGATTTTCAGGGCCGAGTACAATAACCTCAGTTTGATCTGAATTAAGAAGCAGAAAGTTAGCGGCCATCCAGGTCTTTATGTCGTTAAGACATTCCTGCAGTTTAACTCATTGGTGTGTGTTATCTGGCTTCATGGACAGATAGAGCTGGGTGTCATCTGCATAGCAGTGTAAATGTATGCTATGTCTTCTAATGATGCTGCCTAAGGGAAGCATGTATAATGTAAACAGAATTGGTCCTAGCACTGAACCCTGTGGAACTCCATAATTAACCTCAGTGTGTGAAGAGGACTCTCCATTTACATGCACAAACTGGAGTCTATTAGATAGATATGATACAAACCACTGCAGCACAGTACCTGTAATACCTACAGCATGTTCTAATCGCTCTAATAGGATATTATGGTCGACAGTATCGAACGCTGCACTGAGGTCTAGCAGGACAAGCACAGAGATGAGTCCACTGTCAGAGGCCATAAGAAGATCATTTGTAACCTTCACTAAAGCTGTTTCTGTGCTGTGATGAGCTCTGAAACCTGACTGAAACTCTTCAAATAAACCTCTGCAGATGATCTGTTAGCTGTTTGACAACTACTCTTTCAAGGATGTTTGATATGAAAGGAAGGTTGGAGATTGGCCTATAATTAGCTAAGACTGCTGGGTCTAGAGATACTTTTTGAGTAAAGGTTTAACTACAGCCAGTTTGAAGGCCAAGTAAGGCAATTGAATTTATTAGGAATCTCATAATGATGATAATCATATCACTTGAATGCATCAGTGGGGAAGCTTGATAAAAATGACGTCAGTGAGCTCTCACCATTTACTTCAACCATCGCCAGTTTGGCACGACTGTAGTCATGCTGATGCAGTTACAGTGGGAACAGAAAACTGTATTAATACATATATTCATTTTTTACCTGTATATATTTTAAATATAATTATAATGACTAACTGATGAACAGGATGTTCTGATAGATGGATAAACTGTCATAGTATAACAGCAGTCTGGAGCAGGTAGGAGGTCCAGCAGGCATGCAGCGTGGAGGTTAGCCAGACGACTCGTAGGCCAGTCAGTTAGATAGAACAACAGACCTTTATTTGGCAATAGCAGAACAAGACCATACAACCAGGTCTGTATGGCTCTACACTATATGTACATACATGTACAGGTAGTTACCAGGTAGCACCAGCCTGTTACAATGGTAAGGTCTCTCTAAAACAGGTGTGTGAAAAGCAGCATGCTTAATTGTAATGGGTACTGGCGCACTCACTCTAGGACACTCTCCAACTACTTGTCACGGCTGGCGGAGTGAGCCGTGTGGTGTGAAGGGAAGGGAGGACCCAAAATGCAGCAGTGACTGATGATACGAGTGATGTTTATTTACAACGTGACAATGGCAGAAACAGGCAGTGAGGCATGACAAAACAACTGAAGAAACCTAAACTGGGAGAACTAAATGACAAACCTGAGACCATACAAAAGGGGTGCGGGGCAGAGAGACGCAGAGACAGGAACACCATAGAACGCAGAGATACACGGAGGAACGCAGACGAGCCGACAACGAACACAGACCGACACCCACTAAATATACACACACAAGGTAATCAGGTAATCACACACAGGAGGGAAGAACAGCTGAACCTAATACACATGGGGACCGGAGGAGACAAGCTGAACACAATAACAACAGACACAGACCTTCAGAACAGAACAGGAAATCCAGAACACGAGCCTTCAAAATAAAACAGGAAACAGACTGATGTACAACACAACACGGGGACATGAACAGAGCACCAAGGACAGACACAGGTAGGGCTGACAATACACCAAACTTCAGGTTAACCCTAAACTAATACAGATCAGAAAAAACGCAAAACGCTGGGTCAACGACCCAGGACCATGACAGTACCCCCCCTCCAAGGGCTGGCTCCAGACAGCCCAAAACAAAAACAAACGACCAACCGAGGGCGGGCGGCGGGGGCCCAGGACGGAGGGACCAACACCGAGCAAAACAAGCTCCAGCGGACCGAGGGAATTGTCCAAAACAAAACACACATGCTGGAGTACAAGGACAAAAACACAGTTCAGGAGGCCGGCCCAGGGGCTGACAGCTCAGAAGTCCAGGACAGTTCATCTTCTGAGGCCGGCCACGTCGGCGACGCAGATCCATAAGCCGACTGAGCGGAAGGCAGCGGTGGCGGAGTGGAGGCAGTTCAGGGGGCCGACCGTGCACACGGCAGCGGCGGCAACAGGGAAACCGTTCAGGGGGCCAACCGTGCGGACAGCAACGGCGGCGACGAGGAAACCGTTCAGGCGGCCGACCGTGCGGACAGCAACGGCGGTGATGACACAAGTCTGGAGGCCGACCGCGCGGAAGGCAACGGCGGCGTCTAGGAGGTCGTCCATATCGACGATGACGCTCCACCAGCGGCCCGACAGACGACCGCTGATGTCGAGGCGGCAGTCCGGGACCCGATGGCGGCGTGGCCTTCGTAGCACCAGACGAGACCGAAGCAGAGGCTGGACCAGGCGACGCTGAACCAGACGAGGCTAAAGACGCTGAAGCTGGACCCGGCGACGCTGAAGAGGATGATAAGGATGCGGAGGCTGGACCAGGCGACGCTGATGAGGGTGCTGGAGCCGGACCAGGCGACGCTGAAGACACGGAGGCTGGAGCCGGACCAGGCCACGCTGAAGACACGGAGGCTGGAGCCGGACCAGGCCACGCTGAAGACACGGAGGCTGG
Source organism: Aulonocara sp. 'chitande type north' Nkhata Bay (assembly GCF_057382095.1). Taxonomy (NCBI): domain Eukaryota; kingdom Metazoa; phylum Chordata; class Actinopteri; order Cichliformes; family Cichlidae; genus Aulonocara; species Aulonocara sp. 'chitande type north' Nkhata Bay. The sequence continues at coordinate 40,741,374 of NC_141344.1, forward strand.
AGCCGGACCAGGCGAGGATGAAGCAGCGGCTGGACCAGACGAGGATGAAGCAGCGGCTGGACCAGGCGACGGTGTGGGTGAAGACAGGGAGGCTGGACCAGGCGACGGTGTGGGTGAAGACAGGGAGGCTGGACCAGGCGACGGTGTGGGTGAAGACAGGGAGGCCGGACCAGGCGACGCTGAAGCCGAAGCTGGACCGGGCGAGGATGAAGGCTCGGAGGCTGCAGCTGGCGAGGATGATGAGGCTGCAGCTGGCAGCTGGACGGGCTCCTCGGGCCCCCCAGCAGGCGAAGCAGGAGGCTGGACGGGCTCCTCGGGCCCCCCAGCGAAAACAGTCTCTGGACCAGTGGGCACCGGGGCCCCTGGAACACACAGGTCAGAACCAGTAGGCGCACGGGCCTCTGGCAGGCACAGTTCAGAACCAGGAGGCGCACGGGCCTCTGGCAGGCACAGTTCAGAACCAGCAGGCGCACGGGCCTCTGGCAGGCACAGAACAGAACCAGTAGGCACACGGGCCTCTGGCAGGTACGGGTCAGAACCAGCAGGCACACGGGCCTCTGGCAGGAACAGATCAGAACCAGCAGGCGCACGGGCCTCTGGCAAACACAAGGCAGACTGCAGCTGCACAGAGCATTGACCCAGCTCAGGCAGCGACAGCTGGATGCAGTCCTCAGCTGGCTTCTTAATCTCCAGGGGTCCAGAGTCGGCCGGGGGCTGGGACCCAGCCTCTGGGGAGGCCCTGGAGTGCGTCACAGTCTCTGGGCTGGCCAGCTGTTGCGGACTGACAACTGCGTTATGTGGTGTGTCTCTCTGCTTGACATGAACAGGTGAAAAACAGTGCTTTTCCGGTTGGATGGACTCAACTTGTAGTACAGGCAGAGCTGGTGAAGATGGTGGCTGAATAGGTGGCTGGGTAGATAATAAAGCTGATGAGTCTCTTGCCAACTGAGCTATTGACTGAGCTATGGATCGTAACCAAGTGTCTAATAGGTCTGGCTGTAACTGTAATGGAGGTGGCGATTGAGAGGCTAACAGAGCTAGTGGCTGCTGGGCGGCTAACTGAGCTACCTGCTGGGCAGCTGGCTCAACAAACACAGCCCCGGAATAAACAGTCATTCGAGCTGGCGAAACAGACGGAGTGTCTTTTCCACTCACCACAGCCGGCAGTTCCGAAGTCCTAATCTCCGGCTGTGGGGTGACGCGCCGACGGCGCGATCGTCGCTTCCTCCCGGGCAAAACCTCCGGCGGGCCGGGCAAAACCTCCGGCGGGCCGGGCAAAATCTTCACCGCCGGGCTGGGCAAAATCTTCACCGCCGGGCTGGATTGGGAAGCGGTAGCGGCTGGAGGGCGAAGGTGCAGCTCATGAAGGAGGAAGTCCCGTGCCAGCGGGTGAAGCGAGTCTAGCAGCCAGGAGTGTGCAGAGAGTAGCTGCTGTAGCCTGGCTTCTACAGCGCGGTGGAACTCTTCTTCCTCCTGCTCGAGCCACAGGTTTACCAACCTTGCGACCGTGTCGGTTACCTCCTCCCGAAACTCCTGGGTAGGTGCGAATGCTGCTGGGTCCATGTTGGTCGGCTCGTACTGTCACGGCTGGCGGAGTGAGCCGTGTGGTGTGAAGGGAAGGGAGGACCCAAAATGCAGCAGTGACTGATGATACGAGTGATGTTTATTTACAACGTGACAATGGCAGAAACAGGCAGTGAGGCATGACAAAACAACTGAAGAAACCTAAACTGGGAGAACTAAATGACAAACCTGAGACCATACAAAAGGGGTGCGGGGCAGAGAGACGCAGAGACAGGAATACCATAGAACGCAGAGATACACGGAGGAACGCAGACGAGCCGACAACGAACACAGACCGACACCCACTAAATATACACACACAAGGTAATCAGGTAATCACACACAGGAGGGAAGAACAGCTGAACCTAATACACATGAGGACCGGAGGAGACAAGCTGAACACAATAACAACAGACACAGACCTTCAGAACAGAACAGGAAATCCAGAACACGAGCCTTCAAAATAAAATAGGAAACAGACTGATGTACAACACAACACGGGGACATGAACAGAGCACAAAGGACAGACACAGGTAGGGCTGACAATACACCAAACTTCAGGTTAACCCTAAACTAATACAGATCAGAAAAAACGCAAAACGCTGGGTCAACGACCCAGGACCATGACACTACTACACTAATGGGAGGACAACCCCTAGCAGTCCTATGCAATAATAATGGTTGTCACAATGGTCAATGGTTCCTCTGTCCTCGCTGGCTGAACTTGCCATTTCTGTGTTTCTTTTCCTCCATCCTGGACCTCACTGTGTCTCCCTCCCCTATCTGTGTGTGTGTGTCTGTATCCTCTTCTTTGTGTAGCGTCAGGTGCCAAAAGGATCCTGCACTAAAGCCACACCTTGTTGTTGAACCGATCACAAGAGCACTATTTAAAAGAGTGGCTGAGCTTCAGTCAACACTGGATCATTAAGTGGCAATAGTCAGTTTTTTTATTTCGCCAAGTTGGAGGAGACTCGTTGTTGTGCTTTGTTGCATCCAGGAAACTGTGGAGAGTGTTGGAGAGAGCTGTGAGCACATTGTAAATATTTCTGTAAGAATGAAGGAGAATCTGTGTGAGAGATGGATTGTTTGCATCTGGAGCTGGGATTGTCATCACAGAGGGATTCAAGATTTATTGGAACTGTTTCCACCTTGTTGTTTTTTGCATTGTAAATAAACTCACTGTTACCATTCAGCATGTCCTGTGATTGGGTCCTGCTTTCTGCTGCACAACCTGATATGAATACCATTTCAGAGATAAACATTGCTGGAGCCTCCTCAGTCAGTTTGATTGAATTATAAAATGGTGTAATGGGTTTGTCATCTCCCCAGAAATCTGATCCCTTTGGTGCTTTGGCTGGTAAGTGTAGGAATATTAGTAATACAGTAATACAAGAGATTAGTAAAATTTGAATACGATAGAAACACAATTTAATTCCAGCATAATTTAACACAGCTGTTAAATGCTGCAAAAGCCTTAAAATCTGGGCTGTCAAATATATCTTGCGGGTCACATTCAATTATATCCAGCCCACAAGATCATTTCATGTACATGCACTTTCTCTGAAGGTGTTCTTGTGGATGATGATCAGACTGTTTTGGATTTTATAAACAAATACATCACACTTTAGCTGCCTGATCCACATACACAACATGAACTGTACAAACAAGTAACAGAAGTGCAAAAACAGAACCACTCAAAGACATGAGTTTGAGCTCTGGATGTCGTTTTGGTTTCCCAAACCAACCTGCAATGAGATTACAAGACCCTGTGAAGATGATGAACTGAAAGTAGATTTGCACCACCAGGTGAAAAAATTCAAACTTCTAAACCAAGTTTTGATACCATGACGTACAAGAAAGTTATTTAGCTGTAAGAAACCATCCAACTGTAAGCGGAAACAAACTCCGCTTTGCTGACGATCTGTCACAGCAGGTGATAAAGTCCCAGATGCAGCTGTGGCCAGCGGCCATGAAGGCACGGGTTGAAGGTGAGGCTGCATATTACACTGGACAGGAACTCACCTGCTAAATCAGGTGACACAGAATCAAATGTCTGTAAAAGCATAATGTCTTATACATTTAAGTTTCCTATTTAAAATATATTCTTGTTATTTTTGTGAAGAATCTTATTCTATCTCAAAAGATGTTAACTTTTGGAGAACTTAATGGGGTAATGATCTGTGGTTTTCTCATGGTTCAGAGCATTCAGCAGGTGTTTTAATATTAAAAAAAATACTTTTAATGGTGGCATTTTGCTCACATATACAAATCCTAAAGGTCATTTATGATTGTTCAGCTATTTGCTGATAAACTTTACTGGAAATAACCTCAAGTCATAGTTCCAGGAGACTTTAATATCACCCTCAATGCTATGATGGATAGATTGCCACCTATCTGCAATAGTAGAAACACATTCCTTGTCTCCGCCCTTCTGGACCAGCTGGTGAGCATTGTGAGGGTCATGTTTTTCGACTTTTCCAGTGCACTCAGTACCACCAGGCTGACACTCCTGGGTGATAAGCTGACAACATGCAGGTGGATGCCTTTCTTGTGTCCTGAATTGTTGATCGCTTTACAGAAAAACCACAGTGTGCATCTTCAACACTAGTTCCCTGACAGGTTATCAGCAACACAGGGGCACCACAAAGGACTGTCCTCTCCCCCTCCCTCTTCACCCTCTACACCACAGACTTCCTCCACTGCACAGAGACCTGCCACTTCAGAGGTTTTCTGATAACTCTGCTGCCACGGTTGTTGGATGCATGTGAGGGTGATGAGATGAAGTACTGGGCTGTGGTTGATTCTTTGGCACATGGTGTGAGCAGGATCTGCAGCTCAGCTTGACAAAGACCTAAAAGACTGTAGACTTTAGGAGGACCAGGAAACCTGTGTCCCCTGTTTCAATCCAGGAGGTCAGTGTGGACATTGTGGAGGACTTTAAATACCTCAGAGTACACACTGATAACAAACTGGGCTGGGTCAAAAACACCAGTGCACTCCACAGGCAGTGTTGGGGAGTAACGGAATACATGTACCGCCGTTACGTATTTAAAATACAAAATATGAGTAACTGTATTCCGTTACAGTTACCGTTTAAAAAGGTGGTATTCAGAATACAGTTACTTTGTTGAAATAAATGGATTACACTGCGGTACTTTCCTGTTTCATATTGTCGCGGGTCAGGACTGTTTGGGTTTGTTTGATAGCTACGTTCTGTTGTTCCAGGCGGCAGCGTTACGGTTGCCATGGTTACAGGGCGACGCTCTCTCTCTCTCTGCGACTGTGTGTTTCCTGGGTGAGAGAGCGCCTTTTCGTTGTTGTTGTTGTGCTAAGCTAACAGGCAGAATGCTACAAGCATAGCTCTAAAGAATGTAGCATCATGGGCAGTGTAGTCCGTGTTGCAGGGAGAATGGACTGCCATACACGTTATGTGTCTGTGAGCGAGGAGGGAGAAAAAGGGGAGTGGAAAGGTACGAGTTGTCATCGAGGAAAAACGGGAGCTGGAAGCATGTAAATATAATAATAACCACTGCAGCCAAGAAGAGAGCCTGACGAGCCCAGTTGTAAGTAAGCTATTAAGACTCGACTGTACACCATGTTCGTGTTTTCCTCCGGAACAATAAGTTTCGTTGGAGCAGCCTTTCAACGCCTCTCTCTGTCTGTCGCAAGAAAAGTTGACCCACACAACAAAGTAAAGCTATTTTTCGGCTACGAGCCGACAGGGACCCCGCCGTATTAGTCAGAGGTCCCTTTACTACAGTTCAGAGTCGCGGACCTTCAGTAATAGTAATAAATCACACAGCAATAGTACATTCACGTTGTTGTAAAAAGCATGATAATATATTAAGTAATCCAAAGTATTCAGAATACGTTACTGTCATTGAGTAACGTAACGGAATACGTTACAGAATACATTTTGGGGCATGTAATCTGTAATCTGTAATGGAATACATTTTAAAAGTAACCTTCCCAACACTGTCCACAGGAAGGGCCAGAGTTGTCTCAATTTTCTGAGGTGGCTGAGGTCTGTTAACATCTGTTGGACAACACTCAGTCTGTTGTGGCCAATGCCATGCTATTGCATGCTAGGCCCGCATGTTGAGGGTACCAACAGACTCAACAAACTGATCTGCAAGGCCCGTAATACTGTGGGGATGGAGCTGGACTCCCTGAAGGTGGTGTTGGAGTGGCAGATGTTGTCCAAGGTAAGGACAATGCTAGGACAACACCTCCCACCCACTCCATCACGTTCTGGCCAGTCACAGGAACACGTTCAGTGAGAGACTGAGATTACCCAAATGCACTCCTGAGCAGCACAGGAAATCACTTCTGCTCCTTGTACAACTCTGCCATCTAATGCACAGTACACAGTGCAACAGCTACACCCTTTTGCACACAGTGAAAATAACAAAGAACAAGTTTTACAGTTTAGAGTAAAATGTTGATCATATATATTTCATTTCTGTAACATTCTGGAAATTTATAATTGAGCTATTTGAGCAATAAAATCATATTTTCTAAACTTTTATATTTTATTATTTAATTTAGTTTGCTCTGTTCCTACTGTCTTGGAGCAAGTGTAACCACATAATTTCCTTGGGGATTAATAAAGTATTCTGATTCAGATTCTTAATCTTCAGTAGTCATTTTAACAAGATTAAAACTGACAGCACTACCTTTCAGTGATAGATTTGACTTAATAGAAATATGGAGTAATAAGGACAATACAAGACTTTCTAGACTAGACTATTACTTGCTTTCTAAAAATATTATACTGTTAAAATTTTTTCCTTGCCCTAACTGATCATCAGTCTGTTCATATTGCTGTATGTCCTGACCATATAGGTCTGACTACAGCAACCCTGAGTTCAATTCAGAGCAGAATTCCTCTTACTTGATAAGTTAGAAAAGTATTATACAAAATTGAATACAAGTACTCATCTGGCGTTTCTAAACTCTTTACAAAACACTCCCAAACTTGAGATGAGGTCTGGGAAGCGCTTCCGCTCCCTTAAGGCCAAAACAGAGAGAATGAGGAGGAGCTTCTTCCCCCAGGCTATTCGGACTCTCACACACGTCACCACACGCACCACCACACATTTCCTATAATCCTATAATTCCTATAATTTATAATCCTTATCTTTATAATCTCTTCTGCTATTTGCACATTCTTTACTGTAAATTCCTAAGTTAATTTGTAAATTTTTGTAGTAAATTGTAAATATTGTAAAACTTTTCTTCTGTCATTTAATGGTCGGGCATTGTACAGCTACAAGCATTTCACCCCCATGTCATACTGTGTATGGTTGTGTGTGTGTGACAAATAAAATTTGAATTTGAATTTGAATTTGAATTTGAATTTGAGATGAGGATGAGGATCTATGTGATGTTTCATTATTACCCTAAAGGACAGCTGAAAAATAAAAAATCAATAGGGACAGATGGCTTCTCATCTGAAGTCTTTAAATTATTAGCTCCTCAATTAGCTCCTGTTTTATTACAACTGTTTAATGAATGCCTATCAGTTAGTGCATTACCCTGGAGTATGACTCGAGGATTGATTACTGACAATTAATTCTCAAACCTAAAATAGATTTGCTTGATGATTCCATCTTGGCACTTATCTTTGTTTTTACACCATTTATTTAACAGACATTGCTTTGGGGAGTTTTTTTGCAGTGCTGTTAGAATGCCAACTGCTCTATTCATCCAGATTTGATGTGCAACGGGGCATCAGAGAACGGTGTCCAATTGCACCACATCTTTTTCTTCTTGTTGCTCAGCTGCTTTGCTCCCATATAAAATAAAGCAGCATTTCTATCACTAACAGGACAATTCTTATTGGTCACCTTGCTGATGACACAACATCGTTTTTAAAAGATAACTCACAGACTTCTGCAATTCGTCTGTTAGAATCCTTCTCTAAAGCTTCTGGTCTTTGTCCTAATCTTTAAAAGCGTGAATTATAAGCAGTTAAAGAGTGTAATGCTGATCCTGTCTCAAATATCCCTGTGAAAAATTCACTTACTTTTCTAGGCATTAATATTGAACATCATGAATCACAGCAATGTTTCAATAACTTCAATCCCATATTAGAAAAAACTAACAAAGATTAAACTCGTGACTTCTATGAGATTTGAAATTAAAAGGAAGGTTTTTACTATCAAAGGCTGAAGGAATCCTAAGACTAGCATCCATCGCATAATCCCTCATATATGTGAAACTACAGATAAAGCTCTGCTAGATTTTGTATGGAATACCTGGACTCATTTTCTGAAACAATCAATCTTGATGAATGATGACTGATGATGAAATTTCTGGACCACATTTTCTTGATGTTATCACAATAAATTATACTTTCAAAATTAACTGGATAGATAATTAATTAAAGATCCCGCCTTCCTTATGGATTTTTATTCCACATTATGTATTTTTATAGGTAGACGGCCTTGATTTTCTTTTCCTCTGCAATTACAAAATTAACAAAATTCCTCTACAATGATCATCTTTTCATAAACAGATGCTACTTGCATCTGGCTAATTTGTAAACATAAACATGTTTTGCTCTTCTTAACCCTTTCACGCATGAATTATGACAACCTCAATCTAGATTTTTTTCAATATTCATATTTATGCATGAAAAAAGATTTTTGAACTTCATTTTTTTTAAACATGTACTTTTCAAAGAGTTTTTTGCATGTCCACTTAGGTGTACAGCGTGTTTTTAATGTGTGGCAGGGTATGGAGTGACACATCAGTGCCCAATGTAGTGGTTTATGTACAAGCGTACCATCAGCACTGACACAAATACACGGAAACAGCCTTTGAATAGCTGTAACTGTAGAGACCACTATGCATGAAAGGGTGTACCTGGCCTGTACCGCTATGCTGGCTGTCTTCCAAACGTCATCCCCCCTTCCTTGTTTCACTGGTATGGTAATGGTATGATCCAAGTCTACTTGCATGAGATTCACCGCATTGTGTGCCGATTGAAATAATGTCTCACCTCTGCCTGGATGGATTCTCAGCAGTGTTGAAGATTCAACTCCCACATACAGACGCACCATTAATAACTGACATATAAAATTATCTTGCGGGCCAGACATAATTGCGTCAAGGTTTGACACCCCTGATGTAGATAGTAATCCAGGAGGTAGTGGGTGGATGGCTGTGTTGATTTGGCACTATATAAATAAAACTGACTTGAATTGGTCTGAGCTGTGTCAACATGAAGGATCAGTCTGAGAATACATCGTCAACAAAAGTACGTTTTCAAAATCGCTTTATTCAGTTACTCTACTTGAGGATACTTCTGTGACATCAGTGGAAGGATGAAACATTATTTCTGTGTGTGAGTGATTGACTGATCTGTTACTGCTCCTCTCTTTTCCCACTTTCCTTTATTTTGGTCACTTCAGGTAAACTCATTAAGGCTGTTGCTGCTGTTATTTAAAAACCTGCTTCTTTATAGAGCACCTAGCAGTGTTGTGCCAATGTGGTTATCCTTTTACACACTTTCCCAGAAATGTGCAATTGTGGTTTGTCCACTAGAGGGCACCTGAGAGGCACCATAGTGAGTTGTGGTCTTTTTCTCTTGCCAGCATCACAGGCCAAACCCTGTTTTATGTGGACTACAAAGTTCCAGTTGCTTGGCCTTAGATATAAACACACAGCATAAAACTGCAAGTTACAAACATTCTCATCATGGAGACAAGTCCTTAACTGTTAGAGAGCAGCTGTGGCTCAGAATACAGAGCCATCTACTAACTGAGTGGTTGATGGGCCAATCCTCAGCTCCTCAACAGACTGTAAAGCTGCTACACAAGTGCCAGTCCAAACAGACTGGCACTTGTGTTGCCCCTTTCTGCACAGCACTCAGAGCACTTCCTACTACAAGTCTGAGAGAGGAGTCTGGGCCAATTCATAAACCTTCTGATAACTACCACTACCACCTCAGCCACAACCTGATCCAGATTCTCCATTTAAAAAAAGGTTTTAAATAAAAAATAAAAATAAATATAAATAAATAAAATAGTAAATAAAATAAAAAATGCTAAAAGCAGTCAGCTAACGTACTTAGAAAATGCCTTGGTAAAACAGATTTGTTTAAGTCTCTGTGGACTTGGTGAAGGAGATGTATATGCATAGAGTTTAAACTGCATTTCCATAGTGTTTACACTTCAGTTGGAGTCAAAGAATGCAATCCTGCTGTTATCAGTTAATAGGGCCAAACTGAATGGGGGGTTTGGAGTTAGATAGCCTTTGTATTATTTTAGTTACCGTCTTTTTTTTAACCCTTGTTTTTTTGCTAGCCACTATGAGTTTGTGTATCCTTAACTAGGGATATTTATTCATGTACTGCATCACAGTATCACATGGGCCATCTGCCATAACCGGTTGGGGTGAGCAGAGGAAGACAGAACAAAGAAGAGAGAAGAGAACCAGAGAGTGATAAAAACTAATACCTGAATGAAGCAAGGGCTTTGATTTTGTGTAAACCGGACACAATGCAATTCTGCCCACAATTTGGAGAAGTAGATAAACACAAAACTGGCTTTTGCAACTTTAGCCCTCAGATGTTCAACTACACTGAGGTTGGGAAAATGTGCAATCTATAAAATGATCAGATGAAAACAATAAATAGTTTTTCAGTGATTAAACTTTATTAGTCGCAGCATTAAGTACAGTTGGAGTCAAAGCCAGAAATGCAATCCTGCTGTTATCAGTTAGCTATCAGGGCCAAACTAAGAGCCATTAAGGGATTTTAAGTTAGAAAGTGTTTCTTTCTATTGTTTTAGTCGCCATGACATTTTTTTTGTTTGTGGGTATACGTCAACTGTGAGAGACAGAATGTAAAAAAGAAATCAAGGATATCACGTTGCATGATTTTTAAACAATCCCAAGCTTTTTGGATAAGCTGAACTTTCATTGAAGAAGCCTGATGGGAGTCAGCACTCCCAGTGCTCAAGCTTTCTGCTTCTAAATTTAGTTAAAACTGAGGTTATTGTACTCGGCCCTGAAAATCTTACAAATCTGGTCTCTAACCAGATTCTTACTCTGGATGTCATTACTTTGGCCTCCAGTAACGCTGTGAGGAACCTTTGAGTCATTTTTGACCAGGACATGTCCTTTAATGCACAAATTAAACAATTATGTAGGACTGCTTTCTTCCAGTTGCTCAGTATCTTTTTTTCTTTCTTTTGCCTGTCCCGTTTGCCATCAGAATTATTGTCTAAAGGCAAACAAAGATGCCCAACGGATTTACTTTACCAAATGGACCATCCCAGCCTTCCCATAATGGTTTATTTGATTCACCTTTTATTGTTTATTTTATTTTCACTTGCTAAATACGGGACAGACTTGACTGGGGAAAAGAAAGAGGGAAAGAAAAACAGCGGAGAAGAGGGACGGGGATAAGGGGCAAAAAACAAAAACCAACAAAATAAGCAGACAAAAAATCCATCTATCGATCACCTGGATCACCTGTTGAGAAAGAAAAAAGAAAACAAGCAGACGAAAAAAAAAGAGCAACATAATAAACAACATCACAATGATATATGTGAATATGACAGTAAATACTAAATGTTAAACATTATTGTGCAGCACATAAGATCAACAGAACACAGTGTGCTTTGAGGTAGGAGCCAAAAAGGGTGTAGTTTGTGGGTGTGATCACCCGTGTGTACACCTGTGAGCATGGACGCGCTTGTTTTTTTAAAAGGTTCCTTCATGTAATGATCTGCTAGAGGGTGTGGGGGGGCCACAGCCCCGTCCTCCAGGGCATGAAGCAGGTGTGGAGGAGATCAAAACTCCAGACATCCAGAGGCCCCCAGAACACAAGAGACCAAGGAAGACCAACAGAGGGGCAGCCGCGCCACTGTCCCAGAAAGAGCTGAGTATCTCTAAAACTAGAAATGTCCTGTCTCAGAGTGACGCTGCAAAACTAGTTCATGCATTTATTACTTCCAGGCTGGACGACTGTAATTCGTTATTATCAGGAAGTCCTAAAAACTCCCTGAAAAGCCTTCAGCTAATCCAAAATGCTGCAGCAGGAGTCCTGACAGGGACTAGAAAGAGAGCAGATTTCTCCTGTGCTGGCTTCTCTTCATTGGCTGTATGTTCATTTTTGTTCATTCACCTCTCTGCATTTAATTATTAGTTATTATTAATTTTTGTCTCTCTTTTACAACATCTTTGTCCTTTCTTCATCCGCTCACCCCTAACCGCTCATGGCAGATGACCCCCCTCCCTGAGCCTGGTTCTGCCGGAGGTTTCTTCCTGTTCTTTGTCCACTGTCGCCAAAGCGCTTGCTCATAGGGGCCATATGATTGCTGGGATTCTCATTGTTTTATTGTATTACCGTAGGGTCTTTAGCTTACAACAGCAGTCCCCACCCCCCAGGCCATGTATTGGTCCGTGAGTCGTTTGGTACCGGGCCGCGAGAGTTGAGACTCGGGTGTGAAATTCATGGTTTTCAGGGTTTTTATCAGTTTTTAGTGTTTGTTTTTTTTAATCGTGTTTATCGTTAACTCTGTTTCAGTTCAGTTCTTGTGTAACGTGGTATACCTCAGCCTTTTTTCCCTGTTTGTATTCCTTAAGTATGGCTTCTTGATAGCCACCCTTCCACTGAGACCATTTCTGATGAGGCTTCAGTGAATAGTCGATGGATCAGCTGAAGGGCAATGACATGACTTTGAGATACTGTTCATCTGCTGTAGATAGTTTACAGCAGATGAACAGTATCTGCTGTAAACTATAGCACATATATCCTCCACTTGTTCAGTTTCCTTTGATTTTTTAAGAACACACTGCACACTGAGATGTACCAGGTTTTCAGCTAAAAGCTCTTTGTTGGAGCAAAAATACAACTTTATGCTGTCAAACTGTTATTTTTGGCATTTTTAATAGATTCAACAGAAGGAATCCCTTGGACTGAAATTAAGTGCAGCAGAAAATGTTGCAGAAAACAGGATAATCTGGGATATCATTGGCTAATGACAGGTGATTAACAAGATTTTAGCAAATGAGTGTGCAGTTACAGCCAGACTCAAAACACCAAAGCTGCAAATGCTAATCTAAAGGTTTAGAAATGGGATTTCACAAACCCAATTATGCGTCTTAGTTTTTAATTTATATTAAATATGTTTGTTTTTTTTTGGTTTTTTTCCAACAATATCTTTATTGCGTTTCAGAATTACATACAGAAATTGGAGTACTTCCACAGCAAAGGAGACATCCAGGGCAGCTAAATTATTGTATAACAGTCAATCGCCCTCCCTTGCAAATCAGACACTTATAAGGTGTTAGAGAGCAACAGTTAAGTGGAAGTACGAACTATATGACCTGTAAATAATAACTTAGTCAAACAAAGGAAAAAGAAAACACAACCCCCCCCCCCCCCCCCCCCCCCCCAAAAAAAAAAAAAATAATGATAATAATAATAATAATAATAAGCTTCTCTATTTCCAAGGGTTGCTCAACATCAACCATGCACACTATTGTGCATGGTTCAAAGTTACAAACTCAAATGTACAATTCACACAGCATTAAAGATCAAGTATAAAAGAGATTAATTTAGGAAACTGCAGAGGACCACCAACATTTACACCCCATCTGCCCCATCCACCATACTGCCAAGATCCACATTTCCCATGTATTGCATAAAGGGACCCCAGATGTTTTGAAAAAGTGGTAGTTTCCCCTTGATAATCTAAGTAATTTTTTCCATAGGTAAAGTTGTGGACAATTCCTTAATCCAGTTAATGTATTTTGGTTTACTGGTCTCCCTCCATGAGAGTGCTATGACTCTTTTTGCCAGCAGTAGACACAAGTCCAGGGCGGTAATTACCTTTCTAGACATAAGATGTCCATCAGGATATAACCCTAAAATAAAAAGTTTAGGGTCAAGAGCTAGTTGTGTACCCAATATAATATCCAGAGCTTGTTTAATCTCTTTCCAAAACCGTTGTACTTTATTGCATTGCCAGACACAGTGGAAAAACGTCCCTTTCTCCTCTCCACACCTGAAACACAAGTCTGGGATATCACCATTATACTTATTAAGCTTTTCTGGAGTCACATACGTCCTCATTAGCCAATTATATTGCAATACTTTGAGACAAGTATTGGTAGTTTGTGTTTGTGCTTCAGCACATGCCTCCTCCCAGTCTTCGGAGGATAAGTCCTCCTGTAAATCTTCCCTCCAGGCATTAAGTTTTCCTAAAGAAGATTCAGGGGAACCCTCTACTAACATATTATATAATTTGGAGATTATTCCCTTTCCAAAGCAATCTCTTTTCATTTCTGTTTCCAAAGTGGAAAGCGGAGGGATTGACAAACACTGATTTTGAGATGATCTAATAAAGTTTCTCACTTGTAGATATTTAAATCGGTGTTTGCATGGGATATCATACTTGGAAATCAACTCCTCAAATGACATCAAAATCTCACCCTCTGATCCCACGAGATCCCCTATTGTCTTTAAGCCTTTGTCAGCCCACTTCCCAAAAGCAGGGTCTGCTCTGCCTGGAGGGAAAAATTGATTACCCCATATTGGGCTAAAGCGTGCGAAAGAGGTGGGTTCACCCAGGTATTTTTTAACCTGATACCAGATCATAATCATATTTCTGACTATAGGATTTTTTGTCTTTTTTTTTCAACATTTTGACTTTTGCTGAGTATAGGTACTGGGGAAGGGGAAGAGGTACTGAACTGTTTTCCATATTTGTCCAAGGCGGGGGGGATTTATCTGTAAAATAATACATCATAGTCCTCAATTGGGCTGCCCAATAGTACCAAAGTGGATTGGGACATTTGAGGCCTCCTCTTTCATACGGTAAGTACAAGAGTGATAAACGGAGCCTTGGTCGTCTATCATTCCACAAAAAACGTACAAAAATTGTCTTCAGGTGTGAAAATAAGTTAGCAGGGGGTGACAATGGGATGTTCTGGAACAGGTACAAAAGTTTGGGCATTATGTTTAACTTAAGAACATTAATTCTCGCTATAAGTGACAAGGGCAAGGGCTTCCATCTATCTAGGGATGAGGTGATTGAGTCTACCATAGGGGTGTAGTTAGCTCCAACAATGTCTCTCAAACATGGCACTATCTTAATCCCCAGATAGGTAAAACAGTCTACCATTTTGAATTGGAAAGAATTTCCAGCACCCTCTCTCTCTTCTGAGTTAAGTATCATTAGTGAAGATTTTTCTTTGTTCACTTTATATCCTGAAATCCGTCCAAATACGTGTAGTAGATCCAACAAGGCTGGGATAGACTCCTTCAGCTTTTCCAAGAAAAGAATAACAGCATCTGCAAACAAAGCAATTCTGTGTTCCTGTTGGTTTACTGATAGACCAGTTATGCTCTTATGGGACCGCACCGCAATGGCAAACGGTTCGATTGCTAAAATAAACAATAAAGGGGACAAAGGGCACCCTTGTCTACAGCCCCGTTTGATTTCAAATGGTTTAGATATAATTCCATTTGTCAGTATTTCAGCATATGGCTCATTATATAAAAGTCTAATCCACCGACAGAAATGATCCCCACAGCCAAATCTTTTTAATATTTCAAATAAATAGGGCCACTCAACTCTATCAAAGGCCTTTTCGGCATCTAATGATAGTAGAGCAGTGTCCGGTTTTCCCTCCTGACTATGAAGAATATCCAACACTCTTCTCACATTATGAAATCCCTGTCTACCCGCAATAAACCCATTCTGATCACAGGTAATTAGATCAGGTAAAAATCTCTCCAGTCTTCGAGCCAAAATTTTGCAAAGTATCTTTAGATCCACATTAAGGAGACTTATCGGTCTTAGGTTACCACATTTATTGCACGGTTTACCAGGTTTGGGCAGTAAAGTTATCAGGGCTCCTCTTAATGAGACCGGAAGGATTCCCTTTTCAAATGAATCCGAAAACATGTCAAAAAGAGGGGACAGCAGTTTAGTTTTAAATTCCCTATAAATTTCTGTCGGCAGCCCATCTGGGCCTGGGGTATATTAAATATGTTATAAAAAATATAAAAACATCAGTTATTTTTAAACTGTATTTTTTAATTGGCTGTAAAAAATGAATGTATTTCATTTTTCAGTACTGCGTGAAATGCTTATGTATAAAAGTGGCTAACTTGGGATTTTTATAACATTCAAAAAAGTATAGCAATGATGCAGACGTTAAGGAAAAATAAAATTAGCGTTTACGTGTTGCTTAAAACAGATTTAGTGGGACACTGAGTCAAATATTGATTTTAACTGGTTGCTTCAACAAAGTTTTCCAAACGGAGAGTAAAATACTACATGTGGTGACTTTTACTAACGCAACATTTTTCTAGTTTTTGTGTGCTCATGAACTGTGAAATATTCATGTTAACAAATCCTGATTCACCCCTTTTAGCACTTAAATTCACCCCTCCACAGACAGCAGTAATGGAAACAGCCAGGAGTGTTGCTTTACCAGCATACAACGATACAAATCTAAGACAGTGCTGAACATCCTCAGCACAAAATGACTCTTAGTTAATTCTGTGGTTTGTGGGGTGTACCAGCAACTGAAGAAATGGGTTGAAAGAGGAAGAACTAGTTCGAACAACAATGTTGGACAATTGCAGAAGAAATGTTACTTTTCTTTGGATGTATTAATAATGCACTTTATCTTTGGTAAACTTTGATATCTAAGTAAAGGAATATAATCGAAACAACATTGATATTCATCATGTTTTCTGTTTAATAATTCATTTAATAAGACTGACACTGACACAAAGTACATAATAGTTGATATAGTTTTCGCTTTGATGTATTTTTCACTGATGCTCAGTAAATTAACACAAATCCTGACAGATTTTCTAAAACCAAATATTTGGACTCAATGAAAGGTTAATAAATTAAAGCTACATAACCAAATGAAATTTAACTGGTGAGCGTGCCATGTTAATGCCATGTTCATTGAACTAATCGAGACACCTGCAGCAAACTTAAAATTTTAGATGGAAATATGGTGGCAGGATAAAATTTAATTAATTCAAAGGATCTTTTTTTTTTTTAGTGTACTGATTCGTAGTGCATGCAATGGCTGTTTTCTCATATTCACTGCTTCTGCTTTTGCAAAACTATGTGTAAACAGGACACAATGCAATTGTGCCCACAATTTGGAGAAGTATATAAACACAAAATTGGCTTTTGTACTTATACCTCAGTACATCACCACTTTGTAGTTTAAATTAAACAATCAAGATGTGACTGAAGCAAAGACTTTAATTTAAGGGGTTTAACAAAACATTTGCGTTGACTGTTTAGGAATGGCAGTCTCTGAAATGAGCAGAGACTCAAAAGCAACAGGAAAAATCTGATTTTTTTCATTACTCCAATGAAAATGTCAGTGCCTTTATTGCAGACACCTCCAATTTAGAATAGAACAGAATAGAATAATCCTTTAATTGTCCCACAAGGGGAAATTTGGTTGTAACAGCGGCCAAAAAGACACATATACAAACAAACAGGACACAGGACAGAAACATACACAATTTTTCTTACATATTTACATTAAGGACAGTGGTTACTATATACAGAGAGTACTGTACAGTTATTAAATAAAATAAAAATAACTACAGATAAGAGGCAAACCAGGTTGTACTGCGAATCGGTTAATTAACTTATTGCAGTTACAGCGCAGATGTGAACATCTGTGTTTGTTGGGAGCAGTTCTGATTGTACAGTCTGACAGCTGCAGGGAGGAAGGAGCTGCAGAAACGCTCCTTCATGCATCGAGGATGCAGCAGTCTGTCACTGAAGCAGCTCTGCAGCAACATCTACATGCATGGGGTGGGAGACTCTGTCCATCAGAGATGCTATTTTGGCCACAGTCCTTCTGTCTCCCACCACCTGCACTGGGTCCAGGGTGCATCCCAGAACACAGCTGGCCTTCCTCATGAGTTTATCCAACCTCTTCCTCTCAGCTGCAGATAAACTGCTGCTCCAACAAACCACACTGTAAAAAATGACAGATGCCACCACAGAGTCATAGAAGGTCTTTAAAAGCGCTCCCTGGACTCCAAATGACCTCAGCCGCCTCAGCAGGTAGCGTCTGCTCTGACCCTTCCTGTAAAGAGCATCAGTGTTGTGACTCCAGTCCAGTTTATTACTCAGGTGAACACCCAGGTACCTATAAGAGTCCACTATCTCAATGTCCACTCCCTGGATGTTCACATACTGTGGACGTCCTGTGAGGTAGTCCAGTATCCACTGGGACATGTGGTGGTCCACTCCCAATAGCTCCAGCCTGTCTCTCAGAAGTCGTGGCTGGATGGTGTTGAAAGCACTGGAGAAATCAAAGAACATGATCCTCACAGAGCTTCCAGGCTTCTCCAGGTGAGTCAGAGCTCGGTGCAGGAGGTAGATGATGGCGTCCTCCACCCCGATGCCAGGCTGGTAAGCAAACTGCAGCGGATCCAATGAAGACCTCACCAGGGAGCGCAGATGGTTTAGAACCAACCTCTCGAGGGTCTTCATCAGATGCGATGTCAGGGCTACCGGCCTGTAGCTGCTGAGGTCCTTGGGACGGGAGGTCTTTAGTACCGGTACCACAGGAGGTCTTCCACAGCTGTGGTACTTTCCCCAGTGACAGGCTCAGGTTGAACAGATATCCTAGGATGCCACACAGTTCATCTGCACAGCGTCTCAGGAGCCTGGAGCTGACGCCATCTGGACCTGCAGCCTTCTGCACCTTGATCTTGCGAAGCTCATTCCTCACTTGAAGTGCTGAGATAGAAAGAGTGGATTTTGGGGGAGGGGTGTGTATGTTGGAGTCCACAGAAGCCTGGGGTGGGTGTGATGGCTGGGAGCTGAGAGGTGTGAAGTCCTGAGATGAAGGACAGGCGGTCCCTGAAGATGAAGGAGATTGCAGCAGGGGGGACGATGCTGTGGTGGGCATTTGATCAAACCTATTAAAATATTTATTTAGGTCATTCACCCACCCCAAGTCTCCTGCAGCCTGGGAGGTTGGTTTTTGTCCTGAGATTGTCTTCAGGCTGTTCCAATTTCATCTTCAGAAAATGAACAGCATGCTCTGGTTAGTCACTAGGAGAGTTTTGAAGCAGTTGGCTAAATGTTAGCAGAGTATAAGGCTGTAAACTTAAGAATTCACCCTATAACTTCTATCAGCAACCACATCTTCAGTGAACACTGACCCCGTGCCACTAACAGCCGCACATACATGCCTGTGCCATAACACTCCTCCACCATGTTTGACAGATTTAAATACATTGATGGTAACTATAATATTTGGACTGTGACATAATATAAAGACAGCAACAGCCTTTTTGTCTAATTTCATAATATGTTGAAACAGACGTGTTTAAGTAACAACTGTCATTTTCAGTTGAGTAATGAGTACTGGTTGAACAGCATGCCATATTAGGACAGAATTCAGCTGGCCTTTCTAACTATATAAGCCGAACACTTGTGTTTTCAGCAGGTATTTTCTCAGTCGGCTGCTCTTCTTCAGTAACCAGCCATGATCCTCCAGGCGGCTGTGCTCAGCGTGTTCTTGTGCTTCGCCCACACTTTTGTTATAGAGGTAAGCGTTGTAGTTAAGTATGCAGACGTAGATTTCCTCTCTGATTTGACCAAGATGTTTTATTTTGTTAAAATGGAATACAAGCTTTCTTCAAAACAAAACATAAGAACACAAAGAGAATACTTCTGTTTTTCATTTTATTAATTTATTGTATAAATTGGAATTTGCAATTTTAATCTTCAAGCATTTTTGAACTTGCAAACAAATCAAATACTAGTCCTTATAAACCCTTTTATCTTATTACAGGCACCTTTTAAAAAAAGTGTTGAAAACTCCGGTAAGACTTTGCTATTTTTTACATTTAGCACTTGTATGTCATCACACTATGAGATATGCTCTTATTCATGTTGATTTGTATTCATTTATTTATTTATTATAATTGGTCCATATTGGATTTGCCTGACTCCTTGACATGTCTTTGTGATGTTGTAACATGTGACCTTGTCCTTATAGAACAGTCAAACATATGTGCTTCATATTGAACAGGAAACAACACTGAGGGTGATGATTTCAGTATCTCGACACTGCTGGAGAAGGCTAATGCTAATCTTGGTATGTTCAACTTCACTTCAGTTCCTATTCATCAGTAGTAAATATACAGCTTTAGTAACAACATCCAGGGGCTAACCTTAAAAACTGAGTTGATGTGTTAATGAAACCATCGAAAGTACACGGAAAATATGTTTTTCTTTCCATACTTTACAGGAAAGAACTTGGATGAACCTCTGGTCATATTTGGAGACATAGCAGTGCCAACAGGTCTACAGAACGCTGATCCGTGTACGGCTCGAGGCTGTTTGTGGCCTAAAAACAATGGCAGCGTTGTTGTACCTTATCGAATCTCCGACCAGTACTGTAAGTCTAGATACATGGAAACATTCCTTTTTATTGAGCTTTCTGCTAATTTTTCAGGTTTAACTGAAAACTATTAGAATGATTTTCTCCGTCTGTAGGGTTTGTTTTGGGGTTTGTTTTTTTTTCCATTAGTGGGCAAAGCTGCTTCCCAAACCTTTTCCCTCTGAGATTCCACATTTTAGTGTCCTCTAAATACAAAGAGAAATCAACGGGTTCTCATCTCAGGGCTTCAAATACAGCTGTTTGGTCAAAAGACTAAACACTAAACAAGTATTTTAATGACATACAGAAAGGTTTTTGTGTACAGAGAATACAAAGAGTTTAAAAATACTACCAAGGAAACTGAAAAGGACAGTTTATTAAAAAAGGAATTAGTCAGTTACACATAAATTTCCTCCGATATATAAAAAAAAACAACCTAAATATACATCAATCTGTATCAGATAGATGTAATATAAAATTATATATAAAGCTTTGCCAAAGCTTAGCATGGAGACTGATACAAGATATTCAGTCGCAATTTTGAAGACCTTAATGTTGCAGATAAAATTGCTGTTTTCTCGGTTCTAATGCCTTTTTCCTTCCATTGTGCTTTTGGCTCAATCCAACCCAAGAGGCGCTCTTTAATTCAAAAGTGCAGGAACTAGTTAGAGGAAACTACAAATAAAATTTACACCTTCTTCCAGTGTCACAATCAAAAAAAATTATTTATTTTTTTTGGCAAGTTTGACAAGTTTTCTCCAGGGAATTACCTGACAAAGCATCCAGAGTGCCACAGACATTACACTGGGGGTGTCTTGTTATTGAACCTATGATATATCCCAATATAATAACACTCAAAGTTAGTTATAGTTAAGATATGTAGATAAAATGGGACAGATGTATTTTACCCTGAAAATTTCTGTTAGCTATGCCACATCAAAGATACTGGGGGGGAGCAGTTCAATGTTATGACCAATCTTTACAAGCTTCAAGCCAACATAATGAAGAATATTTTATGCTTTCTATAAATTCATTAAAGTTGTACAAAAACATCAGCTGATTTTGAGGCAGTAACATAGATTTGATTGATTTATAGGCCAGTGTAAGTAGTAAGCAGTTACTCAGGAGTAGCAGCATTGTGCTCAGTCTTAGTTGAATATAATGCCACAACAAACTAGAACCACAATACATGTTTTTCTGTGAAGCCCGCAGGGAACGTGACGTCATCGAGCAAGGTCTGAGGTCATTTGAAGCAGCCACGTGCGTCAGCTTTAGGCCCCAGAGCGGAGAAAGAGACTTTCTGGACATTCAGTCTCGTGATGGGTAAGTCCAACACAAAGTAGGCATTTATACTTGAATTCTACAGGCAAACTTTTCATCTAACGCAGGATGTTCTGAGTGAGGAAGCTGTTTTACTGGTTTGTCATAAAATTTTTATTTACCGCTCTTTTTCAGGTGTTACTCTTTTGTTGGGCGTCGTGGGGGTGGCCAGATAGTGTCACTGAGTCGCCAGGGCTGTGTTTTCCACCAGATAGTCCAACACGAGGTGCTCCATGCCCTGGGCTTCGACCATGAACAGACGCGTTCAGACAGAGACCAACATGTACGCATCTTGCTAGAGAACGTCATCCCAGGTGGGTCACATGACAAACAACAGCCAGAAACAACAGTCAGAAAAAATCTTTAAGTGGTCAGGATGACAAAAAAAACTTCTACATAAATGACAGTTCATTTACCAACAGTAGAGCAATAATCATGTTTTTTTAGAATATTTCAAACAACCCAAAGTACAAACAATGTAGGGCAAAATGTGAAACATTCACAATAATCAAATCTGTCTGTGGAATTCTTTTATTTATTTATTAAATTTATTTATAAGTTTGAGACTAATCTATTTGAATTGGAAGAATGTTTTGTTCCTCTGTGCTTTTCAAAAAAAGATGTATGTATATGTGTGTGCAGCACGGTGGCACGGTGGTTAGCACTGCTGCCGCACAGCAAGAAGGTCCTGAGTTCAATTCCACCATCAGGCCGGGGTCTTTCTGTGTGGAGTTTGCATGTTCTCCCCGTGTTTGCGTGGGTTCTCTCCGGGTACTCCGGCTTCCTCCCACCGTCCAAAGACATGCAGCTTGTGGGGATAGGTTAATTGGTTAATCCAAATTGCCCATAGGTGTGAATGTGAGTGTGAATGGTTGTCTGTCCCTGTGTGTTGGCCCTGCGACAGACTGGCGACCTGTCCAGGGTGTACCCCGCCTCTCGCCCTATGACAGCTGGGATAGGCTCCAGCGCCCCCCGCGACCCTGAAAAGGATAAGTGGACGCGAATGGATGGATGGATATGTGTTGTATATTAGTCTTTTGACCTGCATTCCTTCACTCACCCCAACCTGTCACGGCGGATGGCGCCCCTCCCTGAGCCACTGTCGCCAGAGTGCTTGCTCAAAGGGGGTCATATGATTGTTGGGTTTTTCTCTGTATGTATTATTGGAGGGTCTACCTTTCAATATAAAGTGCCTTGTTATGCTTTGGTGCTGTATAAATAAAATTGAATTGAATATTAACAAAAAGTATTAAAGTTAACCAAGTAATTTTATTGTCCAAACCTGAGTAGTTTTTGTATATTAACCCTGTCATGCATGAATTATGACAAACTCAATCAGGATTTATTTTCTTAAGTATTTGTATTCATCTTTAGGCATGAAAAGATGAACACAAATAAATCCTGATTGAGTTTGTCATAATTCATGCATGACAGGGTTAAATAATAAAATTACAATGAAACATTTCATACATCTATTGTAACATTAAACGACCAGTGGGTGTGACACATCAGTGTGTAATGGTTTATTTTGCAAGTATACCATCAGCAGTGACACAAATACAAGAACACAGCCTTTAAATAGCTGTAAACTGTAGCAACCACCATGCGTGAAAGGGTTAACATAGGCAAACATTATTCAAAATGGAAGTCAGCAGCAAAAGAAGTCACACCTCTTAAGTGTAAAAGTAGCATCAAAATAAATGCACAAGTCACTATGTGGAAGCGCAAGGTGAAATGACTTACAACTGTCCCAGCCCTCCCATGTCCATATGGAGAGCTCTCTCTTTAAAGCTGGAAAGCTCTTGTGTCCATGGACACAAATCAATAGATTTCTTTGTTTTTGTGCAAAGGAAAAAAGTTACCCAGGTGCTCTCACACAGCTGTAGGGTGAACTGAACTTTTGTGACATTTTAATGCTCAGCCTGGAGTAAGAGACAAACATTGACTGAGTTGTTTGAACCCCCACAGGGATGGAGCATAACTTTAGGAAAATCAACACAAGGAACCTTGATACTCCCTATGACTACAACTCTGTTATGCACTATGGAAGGTAAGATATCAGTTCACTCCCTGAACATGCTTCAAATGTATATTTATTTAAAAATTATGTCATAATAACACAGTTTTATTTGACACAGTTTTATCTGTTTTCAGTCCTTTCATTTTCAAGATTTTAATTTTCTACATCCTGTGTACATGTGTGTTGTAATCAACTTCTCTTACCACACTGGCCATTGAGAAAACCAGTAATTCAAACCAGTATAAAGCTGTGGTAACCAATGAAACAGTTTACACATTGAGTGCTATAACAATAATAATAATAACAATAATAATGATGATAATTTTATTATCAGTAATAATATTGCAGCTGCCTACAACGCACACATTTATAGACAAAAGCCACATTAGCTCGTCACAGAGTGCTAGCTTGCTGCCTAACGAGCAAATGCTACATGATGGACAATAATGGCGTGCAGGACTTTGCCTTTGGGCTCTTTTTGGGCAGATGATAAACCTTGAAACATTTATATCCCATTCTGTTAAATGTTTGAAATGGCAATAAGGACTCTGTTTGGCAGAGTCAATTAGGTAATAATTAGGTAGATAATCCTCTCGACTGACCTTTCCCTGCTGCATTGCTCAAGCTGAAGCCCATATTATAATTTCATGTTTTTAGCCTTCTCTTTGTAGTTGTTATAATGACACTTGTTTGAGACTACAATCACAATTTGCCTTACTACTGTGTGTTTGCACCCCAGGTTTGCCTTCTCAAGAGACAGGGAGCCAACCATCGTTCCCATACCCGATGAGAATGTAGCCATTGGCAGAGCTACAGAGATGAGTGCCAATGACATCCTTCGAGTGAATCGCCTTTATACCTGCAGTATGTACCTCGTTTCTTTTCGTTTCTTTTTCTTTCCTTTTTTATAAAGAAAAAAGGAAGCTGGATTAACAGTTGGAAGGTCAGTGGTTCAGTTCTTGGCTACTCCACTCTAAATTCAATTAGTTTAATTCAATTTTATTTTTATAGCGTCAAATCACAACAACAGTTGCCTCAAAGCACTTTATATTGTAAGGTAAAGACCTCCCTCCTGTCTTATAAACAAGTAAACAGAGGTCATGGCAGCCATCTGCTTCGACCGGATGGAGGTTGCAGGAAGTGAGTTTTAGTTTCTGCAGCACTTGGACAGTATTGGACAGTATTTACATATAAATAGTTATTGCACAGTGGTGGTTTATAGAGGGAATCCTTGGAATGTGGGTGGGACTGTGTTTATCAGTGCATGTGTGAGTTCTCTAAAAACTTTAGATAATATCTTTAAAATGATAGCGGCACAAACGAAAATTTTTGTAGCACAAACCAGCAGAAATGTAGCACAATTGATTGACACCAATTTTGTTTGATTTTGTTTGGAGTGGTTAGCACCAGAGTGTGAACAGACAGGAAGTCAGAACATCCAAGTCTGAGGCTCTCGATTTACTGGTGGATTTATGTCCCTGCTCTCACCTATGGTCACGAGCTTTGGGTAGTGACCGAAAGAATGAGATTGTGGATACAAGCGTCAGAAATGAGCTTCCTCCAAAGGGTGGCTGCCCTCTACCCTAGAGATAGGGTGAGGATTTCAGCCATCCGGGAGGGGTTCAGAGTAGAGCCGCTGCTCCTCCACATCGGACGAAGCCAGTTGAGGTTGTTCGGGCATCTGACAAGGATGCCTCCTGGGTGAGGTGTTCTGGGCATGTCCCACTGGGACAAGCCCTGGAGTAGACCCACTGGTGAGATAATATTACACTTGTAGTCAAGACCGCCTAATCCGAGACCAAGAAATAACCAAGTTAAGATGAGACAAAGACCGAGACAAAAAAAGTCTTTAAACTGCAGCCAGATGCTGTTTCGTTTACGGGTGTCAGGCATATTTATGTGTTTTTGCTTTCACACAGCCCTCCTCACCGCTGTCCACTATCTTACTCACTGAGAGGACAGACGCACGCTCCACGTGACTGTCGCGTCTCTCACCCTCTCTGTTTTTCACATAATGATATTATCCTATATCCTCGCATGTGATTGGCCACAGTATGGAGGAATTGGAGCATAGCTGAGCCCCTGTGTGAGAGCCGAGCAGCTCTCACACAGGAATTTAAGGAAATTAGGTGAGGGTAGAAATGACTGAAAGATTATCAGGCTCTATTTTGAGTTTTGTTCAAAAAAGAATGACTTCATATAGGAAAAAAAAATCACATATGCAGGACACCTTAAACTATTTTTTTAATTAAGCAGCAAGGCAGAACAAAGTCGGGGCTGCATCAAACTGTCTGTATTTCTTAATTGCAAATGGCACCAAATTGTATTCAAACTGAGCCACACTTATGGAGCTCCACAGTTCTGTTCCTGGTGTTTTGGTTGACATCTCCTGATGTTCCCATGTCACAGAAACAGGCTCTGTGTTTTGCCTTATATGCATCCACAGCTGTGCCACCAGTTTACTCACATGGACTCTACGAACCAATCAGAAGCTTCTTCAGCTCAGAATGGAATCGTCTGGAGTTTTATTATTAATTAACAATAAACTTAGTGTATATGTACTCCTACATTTGATGAAAGTGATAAAAATAGAAGCTCTGTCTCTCTTTATTCTGACATTTAACTAATTCGAAAGATATTTCAATATTTATTTATCTAAAACAGAAGTTTACTCTAAACTGATGTTTAACAGTAAAAAAAAGTTTTTATGTTTTTTCCATAAAGTGTAAACATCTGGTTTCAACTGTGAATATCCTGCTGTGTATTGAAATCCCTCTTGTTTTGCATAGATATACTGAACAACATCCAAAGCATAATATATAAAATAACATCTACCAGAGTTTTTTCTTTGAAAGAAGCTCCTTATGTCCATTGTTGTGTTCATCAGTACACAACTGAAACCGATTGAGAGGGTTTGTTTAGCCGTGGAGGGAAACAACTGAAAATATGAAATGAAAGCTAAGACTCTAAAAAATCAGCGTTGCTGTTCGGCTTTTTATTTGTCTATTTGTTGATTCACTCGAAGAGCAAGTAACGCAACCAAGTGATCAGTTTGATATCAATCTTTTGTGATACACCGTCATATTTACATTATTAGTTCAGTATGAATGATTTGCTTTGGTACCTGGTCAAACTTAAGCTCTCCTCTGTCTGCAGCAAACTCGCAGGCAGCAGCTTCTCGCTCACATGTGTGCTGTGCTCAGTCGCCTAGTGCCTGAGCTCGGATCATATCAAAATTAGGGGGAATTTACGACGGTGCGCTCTGTGCTTCGTGTAGAGATGGCACGATACCACTTTTTTATGTCCGATACCGATACCGATATCATAAATTTGGATATCTGCCGATACCGATATGAATCCGATATAGTGTTTTTTAATCAACAAAACTGTTTTTTAAAATATCTTGCTGCATTTTGCAAGTCTGCAAGTTCATACTCAAGTTTAAAACAACAACTACACTAAAGCTATTCTGTTATACCTGTATACAAAAAAAATATTTCATAGTTCAGCAATACTGATCAATCTAATAAACTTAGACCTACACCATCCTCCCTATTCTGGTATTTTAAAGAGTACTTAGCGTAAATATTAAGCAACCTAACTAATAGGGTTCCAACTCCCAGCAACAACAAAAATAAAAAAATAAAAAATAGGGAACCACCCCTCACGCTCCACCTCATGATGCTTAATCGACGTAATCAACCTTAATTTGATGCAGTGTGAAAAAAAATGCACAGAAATCAATTATTTTTCAAGAAATATTAAATAGATTCAACATCTTTCTTCAACAAAATTGCAGACTGCACAGATGGTACCTTCCCAAAGGAAAAAGTACTATAGCTTACTAGGGTATATATATTAGACTTAATAGTCACTATATACAGTAATGGACTTCTATACATTTTACATCAAATTTAAACTTTGGGTGTCAGATAATTATTTATTAAAAGCTCGACATTTTAAATGAGAATAAGAAAGAAAAGTATGTCTTTGTGCCCCCTTTTCCCTGTTCATGCCCTATCGGCCCCCCTGGCTAAACTTTGCTAGATCCGCCCCTGCACAGTTACCAGCCGTCAGCTACATAGAAAAAGATCCTCGAGTAGAAAGTAATAATAAATAAATTCTAACAACAGCTTATCAAGCTTAAACGTGCTGCTGTTGTTCAGCCGCTGGTTTCCTCTTTCTGGTGCAAAGTGGGCCAAAAACAAACAAGAGAGACGGACTCACGACAGAAAAGCCGATCAGCTGATCATTTAAGCAGTTTCATGATTGAAGTAGCAGCCGGAGAGCAAGAGGCAGTCGCTTGTTAAGCTTAACATGGGAATGCTTTACAAACATTCAGAGATGGACTTACACACTTGCTTTACTTCTCTCGGGATAACTTTGTCGGAGATGAAATGCCAGGTTGCTAGCGAAGCTCCAAATGCTATCCAGACCACCTACAGGTCCGGCATGCCACAGCTGCTCTATCACGTGATGCATACTGCTCCGAGTGCTAACGTTCTGAGGTGAGTTACGGCGTGTTGCAAGTTTTGCGAGGTGCTTTCGTGATATTTAATGGATCGGATTACATTTTTTATTTTTCTCCGATATCCGATCCAGTAATTTAGGTCAGTATCGGACCGATACCGATACGTAATATCGGATCGGTCCATCTCTAGCTTCGTGTGTTGTTTTTGTTTTATACAGTTGTCAGTCAGGCATCTAACTAACAAATTACACTCCAAAAGACCCCATGCTTCTGAAAAAATGACCCGGGCTTAAGCCCAGTAAGCCACCCCCCCGCTCCGCTGATGGTTGACTCCAAATCTCCCGAACACTATGTCGATTTGAGAATGCAAGACCGAAACAGCGAGACCAAGACCGAGACCAAAGTCAGTCGAGACCAAGACCACGTAAAAGTGGTCTCGAGACCAAGACCAGTCTCGAGACATCCAACTCTAGATAATATCTCTTGGGTGGTATGGGAACTCCTTGGTGTTCCCCTGGACAAGCTGGAGGAGGCAGCTAGGGCAGGGGTGGGCATTCTCAGTCCACGAGGGCCGGTGTCCCTGCAGGTTTTAGATCTCACCTTGGGTCAACACACCTGAATCACATGATTAGTTCGTTACCAGGCCTCTGAAGAACTTCAGGACAGGTTGAGGAGCTAATTTAGCCGTTTAAATCAGCTGTGTTGGTTCGAGGACACATCTAAAACCTGCAGGGACACCGGCCCTCGAAGCCTGGAGTTGCCCACCCCTGAGCTAGGGAGAGGGAGGTCTGGGCTTTTCTGCTTAGGTTGCTACCCGGCCCCAGAGAATCTGAAGAAAATGGATGGATGTATAGATGTTCCAGGTGTGTCGCCATGTGGGGAAAAATGCTTCAACACATGGTTGGGTTGGTAGTGTACCGGGGGCTTCTATTTAGGACTACGCTTCCTCCTCACCATCACTCAGCAATCATGTTTTCCCAACTGCTCGGGAAAATCCGATGGAAGAGAACTGACGGGGCCTCCGGAGCTACAAACAAGCTACATTTATAACAAGTATAGTTATTAGTAAAGTAGGCCAAGGGGTAACTAAACATCTGAGCAGGAAAGAGTAGGAGAGACAGGTGAAGAGCTAATGCTAAGCTAGCGAATCCCTAAAGACACAGTGACTGAACACTGTAAATATAATTAGTGGGTGATTCAACAGAGTGTGCTTTGGATAAAGCGCAGGAAGATTACACTATGAAATAAGACGTTATCTATAAGTTTTTAATTAAATTGGCTACACAGATAAGCAATGCAAAAATACCACTGTAAGATAGAACAGGAAGTGATACTCCAGACTGAGACAACACCAAGAAGTATTTTGAAATGACCTTGAGCAAGATACTGAACTCTGAGTCGCTATTGATAAATTTGTGCAAATGTGTGTCTGGTACTTAAGTATAAGAAAGAGCATTTACATGAATGTTTGTGCGACTGGCTAATAAGAATTTTGAGTGCTCAATTAGAGCACAAAAACACTGTATAAGTGCCAGTCTACTTGCCGTTTTTCTGCACCACCTTTAGTTTCCAAACCTACTACTGCACCCATTTGTGCTTAAAGGTTGAGAGGTTTTCAAAATTCAAACAAAATGTAACTGTACTATGAAGCTGTCTCCTCCTCAAATAATAATTATATAAATAGAAAAAGTTGGGACAAGCACAAAAACCTGGAATCCTGTTAACAAACAAGCAGAAAAACCAACGTCACTGGGGTAAAACGTGTTTGAAGATCAAATATGTACACAAAACTGACATTGGGTGATGCAAAATGGAGGGAAGAGGAAGCAATTTCTGTTTGGTATTATTGTCTATAGATAATAATATGCTTCAGAATATCATAACCATGAGAGCATGCTTATTTAATTATCTGCTTTGTGTGCTGAAGACCTTAAATTCTTTCAACCTATCTGCTCAGCCCCCGGCTTACTTTTCTACCTCCACTAGTTTCACAGAACAATCATGGAGACTAGTAAACACCAACATAGATATAGTACATCAAACTGTTCATCAAACTCAGATGTTCATGTGGTGTCTTAAAGAAATGCAGCAGCGTTTAAAGATTTCTCTCTGTTTGTTGTTTGACAGGCTCAAATGTGCCCATACCTGTGCAAAGGAACAAGTTGTTCTAGAAAAAGTAAGTAAATAAGCTCGGATGTTTTCGAATTTTGTTTACTTCATTATAATAGAAAATCATGTTCCTATACATTTATTTTACCAATTAAAGCTTTGTCAGGATAACTTTAGTGGAAACATTTGGTTTAAAACAAAAAACAATGAAATGTCATATATTTTAATTGATCAGGGTCAGAAGCATGTAGCTGGGATGAGTGAAAGGCATATAAACCAGAACACCAGACGAACACATCTCCTCAATTTACAGCCTGTGTTTGTGATTTTTTTGTGCAGATACTACATATGTGTAACATCTTCTTTCTGTTTCCACAGACAACCAAGAGATGGGAGAGATTGATGCAGCTTGAATTTTATGCTTTTCAAATTTGCCTGAAATAGCTTTGTTTAAAATGAGAAATGAAAATGTATCATTGTCTATACTTTTCACCTGTCCGTTGACTTAATCCCAATCACGCTTGTGTAATTGCTAGTCAGCTGTATGAAATACTAAAAAATGAACAAAAATAAACATTCATTTTCATTTCTAGTAAGTTTGTTTCTTTATTCCACAAATCCTACAAGTCTACAGGTCAAAAATACACATTTAACAAGTAAAGATATGAACTCAGTCTTGTACTAGTATTTTCCTGACAAAAAGATATAAAACCAAAGGTTAATCTACTTAAGTAACAGTCAAACAGAGTGGAAATGGCTTTCAGTGAGAAAAACAATATTATTTTCCCAGTATTACTCTCCTCAAAGTAAGAGTAAGGCCAGTCAAAAGAGTAAGTGAAATGCACACCGCCTTCGCTCCATGTTGCTTTACTGTTGACTGAACTGCTAACTTGGGGTTTGCTCTCTCTGTTAGTACAAGAATTAATAATTGATCAACAAATTGATTTACTCTGACTTACAGAAACCTGGTTGCAGCAGGATGATTATATTAGTTTAAATAAATCAACCACCAATCATCAATCAAATGTGTTATGTACTGCTGTACTTTATTCACAATGAGTAAATAAGAATTTCATTAAAATGACTTTATTTTGGACTGTCACTTTAATTTTGTTTATACAGTACCAAATCCAAACAACAGTCGCCTCATGGTGCTTTATGTTTAAGATAAAGACCCTACAATAAACCCCAACAGTAAGATGAGCCCCTGTTAACAAGCACCTGGAGTCAGTGTGGAGGAAGAACTCCATTTTAACAGGAAGAAACCTCCAGCAGACCACGGCTTAGGGAGTGACAGCCGGTTTGAGGGGAGGACAAAGGGCAGAGAGGCAAATATTAACTTCATGTGGCCTACAGATTAGCTCGACAACAGTGCATAGAGGGCTTCATGGAATGGGTTTATATGGCCAAGCAGCTGCATCCAAGCCTTACAACATCAAGTGCAACACAAAACATCAGATGCAGTGTTGTAAAGCATCATTGTGAGGGGCGCTTTTTGTTAGGAGCTGGGCTCTGTCTTAGATCCAGTGAACTAGTGTTGGTGTGAGGGTCTTGGGGTTTGGGGTCTGGGATGCAGGGGGCCTGCAAGGAGTATGGAGCACCAGTGCCCGGAGTCGCCAGTTTCATGGTTTGGTCTCTCCATGCGCAGGGGGGGTCCACGCCTCCGCAGGGGGGTCCACGCCTCCTCGGATGCACTATCATGTGGAGCGAGCTGGCCCATGTTGGGAGGTACGATCTGCGCTTTAGGGAATCTCAGGAACCTCAAGGACCTTTGGGGGAAGCAAAATCCCACACCTAAGCAGCAGGCGTGGGGCATTTTGGGTAGGTTAGGGGCAGCTTGTCTTGTCCTTTCTTTGTGTGTGGATAACTGGCATGGGATGCAGCACATGGAAATCTGCAGCAGTGCAAGGCTGTTGTTACAGCCCTTCTAGGTAAACACAGTTCAAGTGCTGCAGTAGAGAAAACCTGACAAAATTGCACGGCAAAAAAAAAAGAAAGAAATAGAGAGCAACTTTCCCCTGGCTGCTACACACCTATCTTTCATTAAAAAATGTAAACCATTATGTGACTCACAATTCAAATCATGTAATTTTATTTATAGAAAATAACATTTTTATTTCTTTAAATAAAGAAAGTTTTAACAAAGCTAACACAATAGCTCGATGATAAGCATAAACTTGTTGCCGTCACATTACGCAGCACATTTTAGGAGAGCTGGTCTGGGAGTTTGCCTTCTGTCGGATGAACTCTGGATAACAAACCAGAAGAGGAAAACAGAGAAAAGAAAAAAAAGTAGACACATTCCAGTGAACAAACAGAAAAACAGTCTTACGGCATTATTGGTCTTTCTGTGGAGAAATATTGTTAACTAATATTGTATGACTGTTAAAACTGACAAATAGTCTGACCAGTGAAAGGAAGTGACCTCCCTGATTAGCTCACCTGCCAAATCTGTCCGGGAGATTTCCACCAACCCCTCATAGAGGCCTTTGGTAGGGTTTTCTCCAGCTACGAGCACTCCATGAAGCCAGATTAACAGCATCCGGTGACCATGATCTTTGAAGCTTTTCTTACCTTCAATTTAGATTTATATCAAGCATTATCCATCTGAACTTTTAGTTAAACACAGTCACTGTAGACAGTTCTTATACCATCAGAACATTTATAGAATCACAGTAACTAACTAGTTCATATAGTCCACTGGGTCTGTATTGTAACCACAGACCAGCGTTAAGCAAGCGAGGTACTTGGCCAGTAAGCAAAGCTGAATGACATCCTGATATCTTACATTTTAAGTGCTCCAACAAAATGAAACAATATTTTATTTTATATAATTTAATATTTTATTTAAAGTTCAACTTTAAATTAAAAAAAAGGTTCAACAGGTTAAAAGTCAAATAGAGTTTAAAAGCAAAGTGTCAAAGATCTGGCATTTGGAATTAAAGAAAAAAGCTGTGCCCAGAATGTAACTCTTGCAACAGTGTACAAAAGCTGAAAAACTTATTACAATCCATGTTGCAAACTGCTGTCATCTTGGAGAGACTGCTCTTGGTTGGAGGACCAATCTACCCAAAGAGAAAGATTAGCAATTATATCCAACTATGTCCAACAAGGACAAGTGTGGGTTTGGATGGACGGAGGTACAGTATCTACCATTCAGGAGG
Source organism: Aulonocara sp. 'chitande type north' Nkhata Bay (assembly GCF_057382095.1). Lineage (NCBI taxonomy): Eukaryota > Metazoa > Chordata > Actinopteri > Cichliformes > Cichlidae > Aulonocara > Aulonocara sp. 'chitande type north' Nkhata Bay. Next base: position 40,774,435 of record NC_141344.1, read on the forward strand.
AGGGCAATCTGGTGGGCAGTTTAGCCAAGTTATTGGCCAGTAGTTGGATGGGACGGGCCCCTTCTTGGGATCCTTGGGGATCAGGACAGCCTTCGGTTAGACATTCCGGGTGGGTCTCAACCATTAGCACCTGGTTCATTTGTGCTGCAGGATGCTAATGGAGTTAGCTTGTTAGCTTCCCTATCCAGTAGGTGTTAAACATGGCAGGGAATGGTGCTGTCCAATCCCTCTGCTTGACATGTCTGCCACTGTGATGGTTACTGGATCCTTTCAGGGAGGTTGTTGCAGTCTGCTCTTAGATCCACTAGGCACTGAGCATTTCTGTTATGTGTTGCATCCTTCTTACATATACTCTTCAGTATTGCTCTGTCTCCAGCGTTGGCGGGGCTGTTCTCATTTTGTTCTGCTGCCATTCAGACTATACTTTGGGTAGTTCAGTGGAGAACATCTGGTTTATTCTCCTGGCTTTTATCTCTCTGGTTAACCAAGATTCAGGTATCAGGTATAGGCAGTTGTAGTTGTGCTTCAGGTCATCATTATAAGACAAGATATTGTATGATAATAGACGTTTTTCTACAAAAAAGTGATGTTGTAAAAAAACCAAAAGAAAAACAACACCATCTGCTCTCTGAAATATTAAGGATTAAGCATCCATTTACTCATGTCAGACTATCCATATATTCTAAATAGATCTGTAGTTCATTTGTTGTAGTAGAATTGTAGAAAGAATTCTTGATCTGGGTTAAAATTGACCTAGACCAGAGTTAATCACCTCAGGTACTCAGAATGCTGTAGAGTGAATCAGTCAGTGCCAAATTTGAGAATTTATTTTCAATAAAATCACTGGACCCATGAAACAGTGCTTCTATGGTTCTGGACATTACAGGCCTTATATTACAGTTTTTCAAACTTGTATGATTTCCTGTGTAAAGATTTATATATATATATATATGAAAAAACCCAACAAGTACAAAAAAGGTAATAAAAATAGCAATAAAACTGTCAATAATTTTTTTAGGAACTCAGCACTGCTCACCTGTCCACTGTTGTTCTATAGCTTGTATATGTGCTTCACTAAAGTCCCAATGCTGAGCGAGAATCTTCCACTCCCCATAACACAGATGCTTTGTGGCGAGGGTCCATAAGACAGAACGGAAGTGCTGTGTCTCTGGCTGATGGTCCTGTTTGAAGCTCAGAGGTCTTCTTACCTGCTCACATCCCCCGTGATCCTGAATTCAACAGGGAGAAAGTTTTGTGAGTCGTTCGAAGTTAAAAGGATGTTATCACGTTTTATGCATATGATGTACAAAGAAAACAAACTCTCAGTACCTCTTGCTTTTAAAACTAGCACAAAGAATTTACAAGATACTTAGCTGGTTTGTTAAATACCTTCTCCAGGAACAAAAGGCAGTACACAGCTGTTTTACACCTTAAGCTTCACACTCCCTTGCTACCTCCAAAAGTCATTTCCTTCTAAACCTAATACGTGGTTTTGTCATCTAGCAAGAACTGCAATCAAGCATTTGCAATAACTAATAAAAAAAGCACTTGGGACAATTGTGTTGGTGACAGCTTTTGTTATAATATCAATAATATTCATATGAATATGGGATACTGTTACATGTTTGCACAGACTTTTGTGGAATATGGAGACACTCCTGGCATTATATGAGCAAAGTGAGACTCATTTTTTAGGGTTGGTGGAGATGAGTGTGAAGATCCAAACAATCCCTGTCAGTGATGGAGAAGCTTTGATGAAAATATTTGGTAAAAAGTTCACCAGCATGAAGGAAATGAAGTTTCAAACTTTCCTTAGGAGGAGCCCAGCACGCCTGCTTAAAGAAAAGTGAGTGTGGCGATGTGGATGCTTGCAGCGACTGCTGTATAGAGGCCATCCTGCTACACATGAAACACATCAGAGTCATAACTGTTATTTTAGTCACGTGTTTGTTTATTATCCTTATTGTTTTATCTGGGACTGTTTGCAGACATCTCAGAGAGAGGAGACACCAGCATCTGAACAGAGACTCAAACCAGCAACCTGCAGCTCCCTGCTTGGCTGCTCCAGTTTTCTCCTCACTCATGTTGCCCACCAGTGATTTCTAGCTGCCCACCCACACAGCAGGCTAGAATATGCGCTGAGCCTCAGCACCCAATACTTGGACATGTTTTCTTTATTAAATAATGAACCAGACCCCAAAAGTAAACAGCTGTTATTGCTAGGCAACGGGAGCAGCCTTTGGCGATGCAGCACCTGACATTCCTGACCATGTGGGCGGAGCATGCATGAAATGGAATGTTCAGTAGAACTGTGCAACACAAGCACTTAGTTCCAGCATGTTTCATTGTATCCAGACACAGCTAGAGACACATCTACAGCAGCATCTCTGTGCAGGACAAACGACAGTTGACGAAGAAACATCCAAAACTTCACTTCACTCCTCTACAAAACGTTGGCTCCTTTGTTTAAAAGGCCAAAATGAATCAGGGGAGAACGAGAAGAGGATCGGCGAGTGCTTCACCTCACAATTCAGTACAGCTGATTAACCTGCAAGAAGAACTTCAAATGATACAGGCTGAAAATATCAAATTAAAAGAAGAGGCAGAAAAATCAAGAGGAGAAGCTAAAGATTCAAAGTTTGAAACTGATGTAGTATTGCAGGAATTACTGCATGTGGGTCTCAAACTTAAAGGAGAGAAAATGGGAAAACAACAGGCAGAAAAGGAGAATGAAAAGATGAAGAAAGAACTGTTGGAAGCTCAAAAAGCATTGGAGGAAGAGAAAAGCACAGCACAAGAAGCCAACAATAAATATCAAACTGCAAAGAAGGAGGCAGGAAATGTGATGCAGGAATTACAGGAGGTGCAGGAAGCTTTTGAAGAGGGAAAAAAGAAAATGCAGTTGGCAACTCAAGAAGCTGCAAATGTAACGGCTGAAGCTGAAACACTAAGGAAGGAATTACTGCATGTAAAGCAACAACTTGAAGAGGAGAAAAAACGTAAAGATGAGGCAGAAAATGAGATTGAAAATTTGAAGAAAGAATTGTTGGAAGCTCAAAAAGTGTTGGAGGAAGAGAAAATGAAAATACAGGAAGCAAAGAAAGAAATGGAAGATACAAAGAGTCACACTGAAAACATGAAGAAGGAACTGATGAAAGTACAAGAAGAACTTGCAGAAGAGAAAATTGAGGTGAAGGTATTTAAGAAAGAAATGACGGTGACCAAGAAAGACTGCAAAGACGCACTGAAAGAAATGCGAAAGCACAAAAAGGAAGCTAAAGAGCTCCTCAAACACAAAGGGAAACTGGCCAAACAGCAGCTGAAAGAAAAATTTAAAGATGCCGAGGAGCAGCTCAACAAGACCTTAAACGAACTGAAGGCAAAAGAAAAAGAAAAGCAAGCTGAGGACAGGAGGGGATTCTGGAGCAGACTGCTGAGGAAGAACTGACTCAGCAGCATCAATAGTTTCTTCCTCCTAATGTTAAAATCTCCACCTTTCTTTCACCCCATCCTTCTTCTTGGGACGTTTGCTTGTTTTTTAAAAACTGAAACACACAAATAAAATTGCCATAACTTGACCTCATGTTGCCTGCTTCTTTTCTTGTGTGTCTGTGGATGTAAAACAGTAACACACTTTCTGCTCTGTGTCTTTAATTGTAAATAAATGCAATATGTTTTCATTTTAAAATGCAGTGCAAAAAACTTCTGCTCTGAATCTTTTTTTTAGCAAAAAGCTTTTTTTTGCCTGTTGTGGAAGTTTTTCCATTTAAATAAAGCCTGCAGACGAGCGGTGAGCGGTAGCTAACATTCTTTAATCAAACACACAAAGAACAGACAACCAAGCTTGATGAAGTCCCTGCATGACCGCGGGACAGACGGTCAGCAGAGTCTGAGCCCAGCATGGCTCTCAGTTAAATACCTTCTCCAGGAACAAAAGGCAGTACACAGCTGTTTCACACTCCCTTGCTGCCTCCCAGAGTCCTCAAAGACACAAAAGACTCTTCCTGTGGAGTCGTCTGCTTCCCCCAACTTCCTTACTACACCCCCACCATTTGTCTTACTGTATGAGTGTGAGACATGTTAAAATCCAGTGGCACCAAGGCATCATACAATAAAATAATGTGATTAATACATAAGTAAAAGAAATTCCTTTACATGCCCCTTCCTGATTTCTTATGTTTTAAGCATCTTGGAGACCTAGTCATAGTGTATGCTCTGAGTTGTTCTCGTTCTTTATAACTATGCCTGTATGCCAGGATTTTTTTTTTATTACAAAATCCAAAACAATTAATATGTATATAATGTGAAAAACTCAACAGGACATGGGTGCTGATACGCTGGAAAAGAGTGAAAATGTATTTATCGAATATGAGCACAGATTTCATATAAGGAGAGTGTATTTAGTATTAATATAGCGTTAGCAACACTTACCTTCTCCCATTTAGAAAAACGGTCAGCTTTAATTATCATGTCCACCAGGACGACATGGTTTCCTCTTGCTGCCACTTCCAGACATGTTTTTCCCTGCTGTGTACATTAGATGGCCAGAAAAGCATTGCTTTGTTAGAAGACACAGCTATGAGTGTCATAGATCTGAATCTATACTAAAACAGTTATCATGATGCTGTGCTACAAGATTAACTTTGTCCGGACAAAGAAAAAGTGAACTACGCATCAAGGTTTCAAATGGTGTGAAAAAAGATAAATATTCTACTTAAGACTAGCGTAACAAAGATCTTAATTAATATGATATAGAAGGATCAATGCACCAACTGAAAACTGTTTTTATTTGTTAGTGTACAATGTGAAATACACAGCTCAAAAAAGTAAAGGAACACTTGATCATCAACCACAAGTTAAACTTTACGGATATCAAGCTGTCGTCTTCGGAAGTGTAAGTGAATCAATTAATTTCACCTTTTTTTGGTGCAAATCAAACAGGTGTACTGAAGACGTTCCAAGACAAACCTTACTGTGTTATAGCACCACTAGAGGGGGTTGCCCTACTTTACTAAGGAGGTGGCAGATGACATCAACAGGATGTACAGCGTTGGTAGGGAGGCATTACAGTATTCACATGCAGGTAAAGGGGGTGTGAGTGTGTATATGGGTGTGTGTGGTCATACAGGAATGCAAGTAAATACGTTATCCTCCGACACACCTCTCATCTGTGCAGAACTGCGCTGAACACGTTCCCAACCGGAAGTACAGATACCGAGGTGCATCATGGGTAACGTAGTATAAACAGTTACAATGAACAAGCGGACTTTTAACAACTGTAGTAGTTGGGGGAGTCTCGTAGTGGGTGTGTGAGTATAGTGTGGCAGCCATTACATGCTTGTGTGTCTGTTCTGAGAGAAACCATACCTTTGTAACGGGCTGGCGCCGGTGACTACCCATCTCCGCACATGTACGTACGGACAGAGTAGAGCCGTGGAGACTTGGCTTGTATGGTCTTATGTTGCTAACATCAAATAAATGTGTTGTTCGATTTAACTGACTGACTTTGAGTTATCCAGCTAACCTCCACACCACATGCTCGCTGGACCTGCTAGCTGTTCTTCCTCGCCAAACTGCTCTTACAGTTCCAAGACAATCTCCATAAAGTAAATGATTCTGCAGGTGATGGGACAGACCATTATTCTCTCCTAGAATTGCTTTTTGATATCCTCGTCAGTACTGGTTTGATGAGAGAGTACCTGCAGCACATCCAGGTTACACTGTGGCCATGTCCACACTGAGACGCCGTTTTCGGTGAAGGAAAACGCAGCGTTTTGAAAACGCTATCCAAAGCCGTTTTCGTGTTGCAGTGTGGACAGCGAATCCCGAGCCTTTTCAAAAACGATGACACATTTTAGTGATGTGATGCAGTCATGTGACCAATCAAACTAAGATAGCGGAGGGCATTATACAGCGTTTGTTTTGTTTGCTCTCAGTTTTGACAGCGCTATTAAAGATTAATATCAGTCTGTACGTGCTCCAGAGCTTTTCTTCAAATTCTTTAACTCTCACTCGCTTTTGCAACTTTGTACTTTTGTGTTACTCGCAGCAACAACTCCAGCTCATTGTTAGTCCATTTAAAAAACTCGGTGCTTTTCCTCAACATTTGCCGCGACGTTTCAAAGAGCCGGAAAAGTAAATAAATGGCAGACGGAAATGAGGCAGGCCGAATCTTCTTGCGTTTCACGCATGCGCAGGACTGGAACGGAAGCGTTTTCGGCTGTTTCAATGTGGACGCACAACTCTGTGAAAACGACTGAAAACGATAGTGTGGACGCGGAGCGTTTTCAGACAAAAACGCCATTTTCAAATTTTAGTGTGGACGTAGCCTGTGTTTCCCAGCACAGTCTGAAGAGTGAGGAGCAGATAGTAGGAGACAGGCCAGAGCTGAAAGTTCATCGCAGTGTGAATGCTAGATAGAATTGCGTGTATGCAGGTTTGAATTGGTAAATTATGTTGTGTAAAGCTCCTTTATCATTAACCATGCTAGCCAACAGTACCCTGTACTGCTGGGATGAAATCCTCAGAGCTTGTCTTAATGCACTCGGTCCTGGGTTTGTGTTGCAGGGCAATACCCAGTGACCTGGCAATTATATAATGATGAAGACACTGATGTCACTGCCTGGCCCTCATGTTTCACACACCTGAATCCCTCATCCAAATCTGGGAGGAGATCCCCCCACCACCATCCACCATCTCATCCAGCCTTCAAAAGGCTGATGATTATGGTTTTCACTGACCTTTGTGACCCCTGACCCCTTCTTGTTTTCAATGAATTTCAAAACGTACGTCAAAGTAACATGAATATTTTTTAAGGTCTGATGTGTGACTTTAGTACTCCATTTATTGTTTTGAGCAGTGTACATAATATTCTGTGTGAAGCTGTGTGTGGTACCTTATCAGTTAGACTGAGACTAACTCTAGAAATCAGCATCATCTCAGCCAGGTCATGCCAGCCATGTTCTGAGGCAATGTGTAGTGCGGTCTGCTGCCTCTGTCGCCCACATGACAGACAACCATTAAGTAAAATTACTGTATTATAGGACATTTTATTATGCATTGTGTTCATGTGGCTGTGGAACTTTGTACTTACAATGTCAGTGGCATTCAGGTTGCTGCCAGCATCGATAAGCAATCGTACAACTTTTGTGTGATTGTTGAAAACAGCCAGGTGGAGTGGTGTGCAGTGTTGCTGTTTCAAAGAGAAACAGGTATTAAAAAGCTGCTCTCTATGATATTAACTTTTAAAACGTTTACAAGGGTTTACTGCCTAATTTTAGATTTCTTCTTCATTTTATGCACCAAAATGCTAACATGCTAACATACCACTGTGTAAGAATACCCATATGGAAAAGATATATATAAATCTTATAAAGCTTTGTGTTATGTGAAACTTGTGTGAAAAGCATACAAGAGTGAAAACAGATATAAGATCCTTTGATAAATTATATAAATGAAACTTGTTTTGGATACTTACTAAAACAATATATGAAAGTAATGAGAAAGTGGCCACTTTCATGAGTAAATCATATAAGCCTTATATGAAGTAAGCCAAATCTTATGCAAGTCTTTTATAAATTTCTTCTATTTCTTTTGCATATGGGTACTTTAAAAGAATTATCATAATTATTTTTTTCCGGAGATAGCTAACAGTGCTTACATTGTTTATAGCATCTACATTGATTCCTGCCTTCAGCAGCAAGCTGGCCTCTCTGTCATGACCATGCTGTGCCACATAATGGAGAGCATTCATTTTTCTCTACAGACAGAAGATAAATATTAATTCATGAAAATAACACTGCCAACCCACTCTTGAATTGCATATTTAAGTAAACAAGCATACATTAGTTTGTGCATTGACATTACAGCCAGAATCCAGCAGAAGTCTAACGCATTCATAGTGACCTCCGTCAGCTGCCGTGTGCAATGGTGTGAGATCATCCTACAACAACACAATACAACAGGTACAATCAAGGTCAAAGGTTTTTACAGTTTAAAGCTTATTATTCACAAGCATGAAGAAATGTGTTTTTTCAGGTTCAAAATGCTTGAGTGATCCCAAGAGTTTGGTGAGTAGGAATCATTTTTGCTTAGAAGGGTCTTGCAAGGCCAACAGGTCCTGGGTCAAAGGGCCAGGCTACTTGAAACTAGAGAAATCGCTGTGATTAGGAGTCAGCTACCTCACCCAGTTTACTGAGGAAACCACATAAACTAACATTACTAATAGTTTTTCCCCATGCTGTGAAAGTTCTTTTATTTTTTGGCAAATTCAAATCTGGTCTTCCTGTTCTTGAGCGTAACCAGTGGTGTACACCTTGTTGTAAACTGTCTGAGCTGGCTAGTATATTCCTTCTGGTTGAAAATGTCCCAAATGTTATTTTGGCTCCTCATAAAACTTTTTAATCTCTCTCTGATATGTTTATTTAGTTTTTCATTTAATGATGGCTTCTGTTGCTTCATCAACATCTCCTTAAAACTCATATTAAGTGTTCCAGTAAACAGCTACCCAATGCCAAGTGTAAATGGTTGTCTGCCTCTCTGTGTTAGCACTGTAACAGATTGGCAGACTGTTCAAGGTATACCCTGCATCTCTCCCCATGGAGGTGAGAGAGGCTCCAGCCCATCAATGACCCTGAATGGGTGAGTGGATGGCTAAAAAGAAAACAAGAAAAATGCTTCAGTGGCAGGACCCACTGATTGATAGGATTCACCCTTCTTTAAGGTTCTGGACATCATAAGGCTGCTCTGGTCTGCAACACAACACACAGTTAGGTACACAAGTGTTTTGGCAATTACAATTTCTGTAATTTGTTCAATCTTAGCCTTCGCTTGTGTCAGCATCTCTTTGGACCTCATACAAAGGGTTTCACTGGACATCTACTAAATGTAAGTTCAACACTTATCTCTATATCTCTGCTTAATTACTGATAGAATAATTATGGGAAAAGTCTTAAATGGCCACAAAACTGCTTGGCAGCCATGTATCCAAATGCTTTTGAGCCTCAAAGGTTTAAAAGAGTATAAAAATTTCTATAATTCCTAAACAATTAATGCAACACTTCTGTTAAACCCTTTATAACAACCCTGTTTCCTGCACCCTGTCCAGAGGTGCTGGATCTGGGGGGCATCCGTTCATCTGGGTCTATGGCTTGCAAAGCCTTGCTCCCTGTGGGACGCTGTTCTTGATGGTGGGATTGGTTTGGGATGGCAGAATGGGTGGCTTCAGGGGTGGGCACACGGTTGTCATAGAGATGTATGGGCTCTTTCTTCGGTACTCTTAGGGGTGCATAACAAGTAAACTATCATGGTAACGGTAAATGGTAAATGGACTCACACCCATTCGCACATGCTCTTTGGTAAATGGTAAATGGCCTGTATTTGTATAGCGCTTTCTATGTAAGTCCTTTTTATCTAATGTTCACACACATTCTTCGCGCGCTGGATGCATCTGAGAGAAACTTGGGGTTACTATCTTGCCCCAAGATAATTGCCATGCAACCTTGTTTGGTTTCCCAGATGTACAAATCATGGCAAACCTCCTGGCACTTAACAGCGAACACTATATTATTCTATTTGTGTTGGTGGAACCAATTTTTGGCACAGTGTGTTTTGGGGTTTAAAAGCCATAGTAACTCTGTGTTTAGAAAAAAAATGTGTCTCAATTATGGCCTGGCCTGTATTTATAGCGCTTTACTAGTCCCTAAGGACCCCAAAGCGCTTTACATATCCTGTCACACACACATTCACACACTGGTGATGGCAGCTACGGTGTAGCCACAGCCACCCTGGGGCGCACTGACAGAGGCGAGGCTGCCGGACACTGGCGCCACCGGGCCCTCTGACCACCACCAGTAGGCAACGGGTGAAGTGTCTTGCCCAAGGACACAACGACCGAGACTGTCCAAGCCGGGGCTCGAACCGGCAACCTTCTGATTACAAGGCGAACTCCCAACTCTTGAGCCACAATCGCCCCAATTGTTCTGATACTCCTGATACATACGGGATCACTAAGGGTTTTTGCTTAGACGGCAGTTTCACCTTCTTTCCTGGATCGGCTGGAGCTTTTTTAGGTGCCTTGGATGAGTGACAAAACATTTCTTCCACTGAAAACACTACATCCAGATGAACAGAATCAACTTTTTGAAATTTCCTTACCTGGATGCTTGAGCATGCATTAAGACATTTTATATTAGAAACTGTGTGGGAGTTTCCATGGGAGTGTATGGGAATGAGTCTAACAAAAGCATAGGGTATATTTTCTACTTCTTACAATAATTGTAAACCTTGTAATATGTCTGTTGACTAACTAGTAAAAATAACAGAAGTAACTAAAGAACAAACAGAATTTCTTGTGGAAAACTGAACCAGCATGTGTGTGGGATGAGGCTGAAGGATAGTTTACCTTAAGAAACTACAATCAGCAGAAGCAATTCCTAGCAATGCTGCCGTTATTTCAGGATACATTCATAAGGTTGGAAATTAGACTTATCAATAGAACATATGTAAAGATTTCTGACATGGTTTTTTTTAATCTTTTTATTATTTTTCTTATTAGCGTGAAACATACATAAAATATAATTACCATTATATAAACAATCACACATCTATGTCTATACATACATATTTATATACCTAAATGAGTATATATATACAAAAAAACAAAAAAAAAAAAAAACCAAAAAAAGGAGAAAGAGAGAGAGGGGAAAAAAAGAACAATACACCTGCCCAGACCAATATATATAAACTTGGAGCAGATATGGGAGGAGGCCATCCCTCCCAGCTTACTTATTAAAGTAATCTATAAAGGGCTGCCAAATTACGTAAAACCGTTTAACATGATCTCTCAATGAAAACTTAATTTTCTCCAACTGTAAATGATACATTGTGTCTCTTAACAAAGCAGAGTGAGTTGGGGGGGCTTTATTTTTCCAATTCAGAAGTATAAGGCGTCTTGCAAGCAATGTTTTAACGCTCAAAACATGAATTTGTTTGTTATTTAAGTTTTTAACTGTAGCTACACCAAAAAGTGCCATTACTGGGTCTGGGGGGAGCTGTTTTTTTAAAAATATCAGACAATGGTTTAAATATTTTAGACCAGTAGGTGGCGATGCTGGGACATGTCCAAACACAGTGAGGCAGAATTCTGGCCACATCTTGAGTCAGCCCCTGGAAACATCCTTGAAACCTTCAGTTTTGACAGATGGAGCCTATGCAGGACCTTAAATTGTAGCAGTCCGTGCCTGCAGCAGACAGAAGTGGAGTGAACCAGTTCTTGTGCTTTGGTCCATTGATCTTCAGTGATGTTAGTACCCAGTTCCTCACTCCAACTGTTTCTCAAGTGATCCAATGTAGTTGTAATGTCTATTTGCGAAAGTTGGTTGTAGATCCTGGAAATAGCTCCTTTCTTTAGCGGGTTCATCGGGAACAGATCATCTGAAACTAGCTTTTGTGGTTCATTGGGAAAGGATGGAAACGTTTCTTTAATAAAATGACGTATTTGTAAATACTTGAAAAAATCATTTTCTATGGAAAGTTTTTGCTGAAGTTGTTGAAACAAAGGAAAGAGATTATCAATAAACAGATCCTTGATTGTGTGTATCCCTTTGGAAGTCCATAACTGGAATGTGGATCCTGAGAACAATGTGTATGCTTGATTATGAATTAATGGTGTAAAGATTGAACATTGACGCCAATGAAAATGTTTTCTAATTTGAGACCAAACTTTTAGTGAGTCAGACACTACCGGATTTTTACATTTATGCTTACCCAGATCTGAGTTTGAATGAACCAAAGATTTAAGAGTATTAGAGAAAAAAGTCAAACTTTCCATCCGTTCCCAATCAGGTCTATGTTCCCCACCCCAGAATGACATACAACGTATGTTACAGGCCCAATAACAGAGCTGAAAGCAAGGCAACCCCATTCCTCCTGTAATCTTGGCTCTGTGGAGAAATGTCTTTTTCATTCTGGGTGTCTTCTTGTTCCAGATAAACTGAGAGATTAACTGGTCTATTTTCTTGAAAAAAGTTTTTGTGATCAATATTGGGATACATTGAAACAAAAATAAAAATTTGGGTAAAGTGCTCATCCTAATGATATTTACTCGTCCAGCAAGCGAGATGGGCAGTTTAGACAGTCTTTCCAAGTTCTGTTCAGTTTGATGGTATAAATTAATAAAATTAAGTTTGAAAAGGCCAGAGAATTCACGGGTTACAGTTATTCCAAGATATTTGAAAGTATTTGAGACGGTAAAAGGAAACAAAGTCAATGTAGCGCTATCTAACTTTTCTAAAGAACTAACAGGAAACAATATGCTTTTTGTTAGGTTGATTTTGTATCCAGAAATTTTCCCAAATTCAGTTAAAACTGTCAGAATTTTTGGCAATGATTTAGTAGGGTCAGTGATATATAGTAACAAATCATCTGCACAGAGAGACACCTTATGTTCTACACCAAATCTCCTTATTCCTTTATAATCCTTTGTAGAGCGTAATTGAATGGCGAGAGGTTCTATGACAAGTGCAAATAGCAATGGGGACAGAAGGCACCCTTGTCTTGTAGAGCGGTGGAGGAGGAAAGGACTAGAAGTTATATTATTTGTGTTAACCGAGGTTTTGTGTAAAGCAGCTTAGCAAGGGAAATATAATTAGGGCCTATGCCAAACTTTGACAGGGTCGAGAAGAGGAAACCTACTCGACCTGTCAAAGGCCTTCTCCGCATCTAGTGAGAGTAGTATTTCTGACATGTTTTTAAAAAATGTTGGTTTGTGTTTTTTAAGAAATATTCTAGATTTACTAAGACACGTTTTAACATCGTCATTATGGGTTTTTCACTGTGGGCTGATAGAAAATGTAATTTATACCGCTTAAAATGAATAAACATGTACAAAAGAGAAGGATTCGTAAATGTTTCTGAACATACCCCTTTAAGTGTACAGGCTCATCATCATACTTACTATATTCCTTTTATCCACACTGACACCAGTCTCTAGGATCTTCTGTAGGATCTCTGCGTGCCCTTTGCTTGCTGCTAGGTGCATAGGCGTGTTTTCTTTCTGTAATCCAGACATAACAATATATAATAACTAATATATATATATATATATATATACATATATATATATATATACACAAATCACATCCAGTTTGCGTTTAGTTAGACCATCATTTATTTTTCACACACCTCCAGGCTGTGTAAGGGCTATCTGACCAAGAAGGACAGTGATGGTGCGCTGCACCAAATGGCCTGGCCTCTACAGTCACCTGACCTAAACTTAGTGGAGATGGTTTGGGATGAGATGGAGCGCAGAGTGAAGGCAAAAGGACCAACAAGTGCTCAGCATCTCTGGGAACTCCTTCAAGGCTGTTGGAAAACCATTTCAGGTAATGACCACATGAAGCTCGTCCAGAGAATGCCAACAGTGTGCAAAGCAGTAATTAAAGCAAAGGGTGGCTGTTTTGATCTGAATGAAAATATACAATATAAAAAATGTTTTGAGTTATTTCTCACTTTTTCGTTTACTTCATAATTCCATGTGTGTTCATTCATAGTTCTGATGCCTTCATTGAGAATCTACAATGTAAATAGTCATGGTTCTCACTTGGCCTTGTTTTTATAAACATTTCAACACATCTTTTCAAGTCAGTTTCAAAACTCTGAAATGCTGGCTGCTGCTCAGCACAAATTACCTTGGCAGAAGTATGGGAGAGCCTAACAAAGCTTTTTTGCACAGCTTCTGCTTGTATGGCTAAACACATCTGCTGATTCAAAGTGTGTGTATGTGTGTCCATGTCTAGCTATCTTTGTGAGGACCGAAATCTGCATTCTGCTATACTTGTGAGAACCAACAGTCACTTGTGAGGACACACAACCTGGTCCTCACAAATTTGAAGGCATTTCAAGGCATTTTTGAGGCTCAAAATGTGGTTTTAGTGTCAGGGTTACAATTAGGTTATGTTTAGGTTTAGGGTAAGGGTTAGGGTTAGGCATTCATATTTAATGGTTAGGGTAAGGGGCTAGGGAAAGCATTATGTCAATGAAGGTCCTCACTAAGATAGCTGAACGGGGTTGTGTGTGTGTGTGTGTGTGTGTGTGTGTGTACCTTGTCCTTCAAACCAGGCATGTAACCCATTCCAATCAGAAATTCAACTGCTTCAAGCTGTCCATGTTCAGCAGCTAGGTGTAGAGCTGTCTTCCCTGACTGAGCAGAAAGACATACACATATGTTACATATAGTGTATACAATAGTGCTTCACTGAGTGCTTCACTGAGTGAATGGGTTAAATGCAGAGCGGGATTTCCCCACAGGGATCAATAAAGTATGCATTAGTATTATTATTATTACAAACAAGATATAATAATTCCATTAATATCCATATAATAAAAATTCCATTCATTTTCAGCTTGATTTATTGATATACTGCTTATACACTGCTCAAACATGTAAGGAAACACTTAATCTGAGTATAGCATCAACTAAATAAAATTTCTGGGATGTTGATCTGGTCAGCTAAGTAGTAAAGCACTCAAAGCGCTTTGTACCGGATTCAATAGTGATGGGCTAAAGCTTAGGTCTCCCAGTTTGCCTACCAGATGCTGTGGGATGATGGTATTCTTCTCCAGGTGTGCAAGGTTCCGGTACAGAGCCAAGGAGATGGCATCCTCAATGGAGTGAGTTTGCCAGTAGGCAAACTGGAAGGGGTCGAATTTGGAAGGGAATCTAGAGCTAATTGACCAGGAAACATCTCCTGGACCGCGAGTCTTCTATGAAGAGCCGTTTTTCTTTGTCACCAGCGGTCGCGGCCGCTACTGTGTGCTGGCGGGGCCCGTGTCCCGGGGACGGAAAAGCATGAGGCAGCAGGCAGCGGCCCGCTCTGGCGCCAAAACGCTGATGGTAGAAACAGAGGTCCTGTCCACGGCGCCGCTGCGCCACGATCTCTGCCATAAGCAAAGGGTGGGATGCTCCGGGGCAGGTCGGCGGGGAAGTGGAAGGTGCCGCCGGCGAGGCAGGAGAATACGATCCGCTACCTCAGCCAGGGAGCGATAATCGTTCGCACCCAGGAGCGGAGAGTTGGCGAGGCTGGCTCTCACGGCTACCGGCAGCTGTCGGAAGAAGATGTGGGCGAAGAGCGAAGAGGAATCCCCTGTTGTCCAGTCCAAGCAAGGATAGCATGTGCTCCATCAGTTCCAGAGCCGTACCGCCACCCAGGCCTGAGAGGGAGAGGAGCTTTTCGGCTCGCTCTGCGTCAAAAAGGGCATAGCGCCGAAGAAGCAGGTCCTTAAGGGCGGTGTATTTCCCTTGGGTCCCAGAGGAGAGTCAATGCACGACGGGTGGCTAGCGGGTCGAGCAAGGCCACCACATAGTGATATTTCGTGTCGTCGTCAGCCAAGATGCCACGAAGAGCGAACTAAGCCTCCATGTGCACGAACCACGACGGGGGATCGTGAAGCCAAAAGTCCGGCAGCTCAAGCGCCACAGCAAAGGCAGCTGCAGCAGGAGGCAGAGGTCTGGCAGCCACTGATGCATCCAGAGCGGAGCCGGTGCCACCATCAGGCTGCAGCATGCTTGAGTCAGGGGTCACCAATGTGGAGGTAAACGAGGGCTCTTGACTAACACTCCTCATGTATTACTCATTACCACACAACTGAATACTTTTCCCTCCAAAACACAGCAACAACACTTCCTCAGAACTGGGTGTGAGTCGAGCCTCCAGTGGTCCACCACAGTAGGATTATATTTAACTGCTAAAACTTTCTGAACAAGTTTTACACCACTGAAAAAATAATATGTGAGGGCATCATTTTTTATATTTTGACTTTCACTTCCACTCCATTAAGTGACGTGGCATCCTTTATTCCTAGCACATTACTTAGTCCATATCAGTATAGATATCCAACATGATTTTATGTTTTGAAAATGTTCCTTTTTGGGGGGCAGTGTATTTTGCGCAAATAATTTTTTGCTAGGAGATGAGAAAAGAAAGGAAGTGTTTGTTCTTTTTATGACTCAGTTAGTACAAAATTGCTCTGTAAAGCTAGTAGTCCGTCACCTTTTCAACTCCATCTAGACTGATGCCTTCTAGGTGCGCCAAGATGAACTCCAATACTCTGATGTGTCCTCGCTGAGCAGCACAGTGCAGCATATTCAGACCGTCCTAAGATGAAAAGGATATCAGGTCAAGACAATAACCTTGTTATAAATAAGTTGCATTGCAACCCAATAAAAAAAAAAGAAACCCTGTTAAATTCAGATTTTTTAACAGTTCAATGAAATATGGCAGCTCTTACTTTGTTTTCAGAGTTGAGCTTGGCTCCACAGGACACCAGGATCTGTAGGATGTTTAGGTGACCAAACCAGGATGCCAGAAGCAGAGCATTCATCCCAAACTGTGGACGATATTTACAAACTAATGAATCAGAACACAGAGAAAAATGTCTGACATAGGAATGGGAATCAAAAACCGGTTCTATTAGAAGACTGGTTCCCAGTAGTTTAATTCCTTGGAATTTAGTCTGCCTGCCTATCGATTCCAGTTGCACTTGCGCTACAATCAGCTGAATTTAGTGTGTGCTGGAGGACGAAAATAGTGGCACAGTCCACAGTTTGTATATGTACATTGCTATTATTCTTATTGCACAAAAAGGACAAGACCGTGACAGTAAGATGGAAACTGCATCCAGGACAGAAACAACTGCATTATGTTGCTAACACAACTTTGGCTCTTTGCATGCACAGACAGCATAACAAACCCATCATTGTCAAATTTCTCTAAGATTATGTTAAATGATGGTTTTCACAAGGTATAGCAATTCTATTTTCAATTCAGTTTTATTCATATAGTGCCAAATCACATAACCAGTTGCTGCAAGTCACTTTATATTTAAAGGTAAAGACCCTACAATAATACAGAGAAAACAGACAGCCAAATGACCCCCAGTGTCTGACAACTGATGGTACCCCCTGAAAACCAGAACCAATGCAGGGGAATACTGATGTATGACTACCAGTTGAACAACTTTGGCAAACATTGGTGTGGCTGCTCATTGGAAGACACAGTGGATTCGAGCATGTCAGGTGAGTATGGGAACTACCCTCAACCATTTCAACTGAAGGCATGTTTTTTAGCTAACTGTTAGATTACTGAATTCTTATTGTACACATGGGCTTACAAGCAGGATATGGCTGTAGGGCTATTCACAGACAAAGCTACTAGCTATAATTCTAACTATTCTAAAAATGTCACTACCCATTATGAACTAAATATCAATTTAATTAGTGTTAATTAGTGTGGTAGATGTATCAGACTGACAGCAAAACCCAGGGTAAAATAACTTCAGCAACAATACAAATCCACAGTGAGTTATTCCCCATATCAAGGAATGGTGTTATGGGCGTGTTATCGTTACCACGTTTGCGAGACTAGTAGGGTCCGCATGAGCGCAACATCTGCATGCATGCACAGACTAGCCTATGCCGACAACCCCACAATGTTCCAACTATGAATGCACCGAACCAAACTGTAACAGGAACAGGTGTGTGCCGCTGTCTTTATCCACATCTGTAACAGAATACAATCCCCTTTCAGCTTCCCCCTTGAACTTACAAAGGAATTTTGTAACTAAGGAAGTGAGAAATTGTTCTTGTATCAGTTCAAGTTTACTTACACTGTCAGTCTCATTAATGTCCATATCATGCTCCAGTAGGAGACGCAAAGCCTGTTCATTCCCAGCTCCTGCTGCCCAGTGCAGTGCTTTTCGGCCTACCTACACACACACACACACACACAAAAGACAATAACAGCACAGCGTATTTCTTGTTTGTTAGTGCTGACATTTTGGATTAAAATCACTTGTCCATAATAATTCCTTTGAGCTCATTCATTCGTTCTTGTGGCAGCTGAGTGCGATGCGGCAGGAATGAGAATCAGGACACCCAAGTCTGAGGCCGTGGTCCTTAGCTGGGAAAGGGTAGAGTGCCCATTCTGGGTAACGGACAAGTTACTGCCCCAAGTGGAGGAGTTTAAGTATCTCGGGTCTTGTTCACAAGTGAGGGGAGATCGACAGATGGATTGGCTGCAGTGATGCGGACGCTGTACCGGTCTGTTGTGCTGAAGAGAGAGCTGAGTGTAAAAGCCAAGCTCTCAATTTACCGGCCGATCTACATCCCCACCTTCACCTAAGGACATGAGCTTTGGGTAGTGAAAGAACAAGATTGCGGTCAGCCATCCGGGAGGGGTTCAAAGTAGAGCCGCTATGCTTCCACATCAAAATGAGCCAGTTAAGGTGGTTCGGGCATCTGACAAGGATGCCTCCTGGGCGCCTCCTGGGTGAGGTATTCTGGGCATGTCCCACTGGGTGGAGGTCCCAGGGCAGACCCAGGACACGCTGGAGAAAGTGTCTGGGGAGAAGGAGGTCTGGGCTTCTCTGCTTAATAATAATAATAATAATAATAATAATGGATTGCATTTATATAGCGCTTTTTGAGACCCTCGAAGTCCTTTTCAATTCCACTATTCATTCACTCTCACATTCACTGGTGGAGGCAGCTACAGTTGTAGCCACAGCTGCCCTGACAGAAGCGAGGCTGCCATATCGCACCATCGGCCCCTCTGGCCAACACCAGTAGGCGGTAGGGTAAAGTGTCTTGCCCAAGGACACAACGACCAGGATCGAACCGGTTGTAAATAACAAATATACATTTCAAAAAACATGGTGCAGAAACATTTTGTACAAGTCAAAGGAGCTTGCAAAGAAAAGCGTCTGGACTTCTTTAAGTTACTTGAAGACGTTTCACCTCTCATCCGAGAAGCTTCTTCAGTTCTAAGGTCAAATGGTGGAGAGTCCCAGATATAAACCTAGTGGGAGTTTCCCCCCACAGAGGGACAAAGGACCCCCTGATGATCCTCTAATCGCCTGAGCCAAGGTGTGAAACTGGGTGTGGGTCCCAATCAGCCAGGGTTTTGGGTGTGTTCATTGTGAAACCTGGCCCCACCTTATCATGTGAATTCCTGAGGTCAGATGGCCCAGGATGTGAGTGGGCGTTAAGGCGTCTGGGGAGGGATCTCAAAACTGGATTATAGATGGCAGAGAGTTGGTGTTGTAAACCCCGCCTCTGTTCAAAGATGGTCGCTCACAGTGGACACACCATCTTTGATGATCTTTGATCACCGTCTCTGATTATCACTGGTTCAAATGTTTAGGGATAACTGGTAATTAAATTTGATAAGTAATTACATAAAAACAACAACAACAACAACACTACATAGTCCACATTTTGACAAACATGCTAATAAGGTCTTCTTTAATTTCCGTACATAATCTGGCTACAATGTAGCTGCCATCGCCAGTGTGTGAATGTGTGTGTGAATGGGTGTGTGAATGGGTGAATGACTGAATGTAGTGTGAAGCGCTTTGGGGTCCTTAGGGACTAGAAAAGCGCTATACAAATGCAGGCCATTTACCATGTACCAAGTCTGTACCAAGCATGTCACGACCTGCAGGATCAGCCAGGTGCTGATCAGAATCTCTCCACTCCTAGCCCTCCTCTCTTCTCTTTTTCCCTCTCTCTCCCCCTCTCTCCTTCTCTCCCCTGTTTTGCCAGGGCGGAACTCATGGCTCAGCCCCGCCTGTTGGGTTATCATATAGCCCGACGGGCGGGGCTGAGATAGATTTTGGTCGCCCGACCGGAGATATCGCTAGCTCCGGGACGTCGGGCTAGCGATTTTGCGAGCCCTGTGGCGGGTTCACGCCCTCGGTCCACGCCTTCCTGGATTGTGAACACCTGGGCCTCATCAGACCAGCTGGTATATTAGAGGGAGGAGATCAGCTGTTCAACGCTGGATTGTTGTGAAGGCTCTAGTCAGTACACGTCTAGCTCAAGTTTCCTGTGCCTCTGTCTCAGAGACTTAACGAGTGTTTCTTTGTTCCTAGATTCCCCGGACCCGGATTGAACTGAGCGCATGTGTGATTTCCCCGTTTTCCCTGGAGTCCTGGACCCATGCCCCTCACGTCTTGTATATAGCACTAATCCCGCACTGTCTGTACATACACTTGGTGAAGATCTGTAAATAAACAGTCTCTGTTTAAACGCTACTCAGGAGTCCTGCGAGTGGATCCTCTAAGCAACCCGTGACAAAGCAAGACAATAACCAGGGCATTATCTCAAAAAGGACTTTAGTATAGCATATAATATATTATGTTATAAAATATTATCCATCAATGCATATAGGTGGACCAAAGTCCAGGACAGCTTAGTTATTCTAAGACAAATTTACAAATTTTAAGTGCCGACGGCCCGCTAACATGCTCTATCAAAAATGTGCTTTGTTGTGTATCTGACGGACGAAAGCTAAACCAGTTCCACATCACTGAAGCTGCAGCATTTTTACGAACCAGTTCAGGTTCATCCGTTTCATTCAACGATCCGCTCTCGCCCTTCTCATTCTCCATCGCTGCCATGCTTTTTCCACCATGTGCGTATGAAAACAAAGGCACTGCGCATGCGCGTTTCACCCATACTCTATCGCGATATTTCATTTTCTTATCGTTGCCCAACATTATACCGGTATTACCGTGAACGGTATGATATGGCCCAGCCCTACAATTAACTTCATCATACATAAATAACCCAGGAGTCTTCGAAGTAACTTTGGTCCATCGAGACGACAATAAAATGATAATATGGTCTCCTGTTAGTTTGGAATTGAATATTGGTCAAGGGTTCCCTTTGTTCACTTCAGACTTTCAGTACAACTGTGTATCACACCAGTTACAAAATACTGATGAGCAGGACAAGGAACTGAGAGCAGTAGCAGTCAATGAGAAATCTGTTCCAGATCGTGAATAAAACCAGAAAGATAGTGACCGACTCTAGACAACAGAGGACAGATATTTATCAGAGCCTGTGTTTATCCTGGGACAGGACGTTAGTATACAGTTGTGTTCATAAATGGTAAATGGCCTGTATTTATATAGCGCTTTACTAGTCCCTAAGGACCCCAAAGCGCTTTACACATCCAGTCATCCACCCATTCACACACATTCACACACTGGTGATGGCAGCTACATTGTAGCCACAGCCACCCTGGGGCGCACTGACAGAGGCGAGGCTGCCGGACACTGGCGCCACCGGGCCCTCTGACCACCACCAGTAGGCAACGGGTGAAGCGTCTCGCCCAAGGACACAACGACCGAGACTGTCCAAGCCGGGGCTCGAACAGGCAACCTTCCAATTACAAGGCAAACTCCCAACTCTTGAGCCACGATCGCCCAAGTTTACATACTCTGGTATATGCATATAGATGATAAAAGAAAAACATTTCTTTCACTCATGGTTAGTGGTTGGCTGATGCCATTTATTGTCAAACAACTGCGGGAAAAGGTAGTTGACTTCTATAAAACAGGACAAGGAAATAAGAAAATATCAGCAGTGTCAAACTCCAGTTAAGAAGTGAAAAATGGGGGTTCTGCTGAAACCAAACCACAGTCAAGTAGACCAACTAAAATTTCAGCCACAACTGCCAGACATATTGTTTGGGATGCAGCTCCCCCAATCAGAAGCAGGACCTGCAGACTCTTAAAGGTGCAGAACACTCATACACAACAGACCAGACATACTGACACACCGATTCAAAACATGGCCAGGGCCACATAACAGAGTAAGCCAGAATGAGACTAGGCAAGAAAAGAAAATGAGAATTTAGAGGACCCAAGGCTTGGATTTTTAAAGCCATCAACTGCTGACATCCAGAAAAGTCTGTGCTTCAGCATGCTTACTTTGTTTTTGGCATTGACGTCCACACCCTTCTTGATGAGTTCTTGCATTTTCCATGTGTCATTTCTTCTGGCAGCATCGTGAAAATCCTTTTCAGACCACAACACTGAAATCAGACAAAGAAAAAACCTTAAGCGTCAAATCTGTGCTGGAGTTGGAATTGTCATGGTCCTGGGCCATGTGGGCCCAGTAGTCTTAGTTTTCATGTATTTTTGTATTTTGTTCTTTATTTAGGCCATGCTTCCTGGGTTGATCTGTTACGTTGTTCCTTATGTGTTTTCCCTTCGTGACTCTTACCCCCTGTGTGCCCCTCTGTGTATTTATGAGCCCTCGTCTCTCTTTGTGCTTTATTCTATGTTTTCCCCAGCCCGTTATGTCTGCGTTCTCCCCGTGCTCTCTCTCCTCCTGTTTGAACCTCTGTGTACTTCCTGCTTTACTTTGCCCATCTCCCATCAGTGTTACGTTCACTCCTGCCGTGTCTTGTTATGATTATCAGTGTCACCTGTGTTCCCCGTGTGCATCCACTTCCCCTGATCATCCCTCATGTGTATTTAGTCTCTGTGTTTCGTACAGTCTGTGTCGCGTCGTCTGTGTTCTCACCCCCATGTTTTCACGATCAGTCTTTTGTGATCATCTTCGTCTCAGAGTTCTCTTAGTTTGTCACAGTATTAGTTTTCCCAGTTTAGTTATAGTTTAGCCACGCTATCCCTGCTGTGTTTGTATTCCTGGTCTTCAGTCATATTAAAGGCTCGCTTTCTGTTAAACTCACTCCCGTCTACTCACTTGTGTACGCTCCTGGGTCCATTACACACACCACCGCACGACCTGCCTCTGCAGACCGTGACAGGAATGTCATTTGCCACCTTTGAACCTAACCCCACTCATTGCATAAAAGTTAATAATCCAAGAAAAAGTTTACAAGAGGAAGACGGGGGTGCAGAAAGAGTGAAATAAGCTACATGAATGTGTGAGCCTGAGTGATGCTCAGGCCACAGGTAAATGGCCTGAGCCAAGTGGCACCAAGTGGCACAACAATTCACTTCTGCCACAGTTTCTTTTGACATAAAGGGACTTTAGCATGACATTCAAGTTCCAGCACCACTCTGCTTGAAGCTAAAACTAAGTCTTTGATCTCTATTGGCATTCATGACCTGTGCTACCATTTGTAACTGTGGAGACACGTATGGCTGCAAAGGAAATGAATTTAGTATGGTTGTTAGCTGTACTTTCTTTCACCCTCATGTTGAGTTCTGGTCAAATTTGACTGATTTAAAACATTTAGCTTTGAAAAAAGTTTCATCAGACTGACCTGAACATTCCATGACTTTGTCCACAAAAGAGTCCACACACTCAAACGCAAAACACACTCCTTGGGTTCCCTGGCAACCACTACAGAAACATTTTCCCTAGTAGAGCCTCTCTTCCACGGAACAACTCCAACTGTGTTGGCAGTTCTCACAAACAGTTGAAACATTGTTTCAAAGGCATCAAACTTGTTTCATAAATTTGGTTTATAATACTTTTTTGGAAGCAAAGCCCCCCCAAAAAAGCATAGAGGCAACTATGTGGCAACACCAGGGCAGGTTGATATACCCTAAGTGAGGCTCTTGATTACACAGTTGATCACTACACTGGTGAGGACAAGTGAGAGAATGAAACTGACAATGAGGATGAAATAGAGGAGGAAGTGTCAGAAGCTAAAGACAGCACTGAATATAATTTGTGCAATCCAGACCAAGATAAGATGAGGAGGAATTCAGTGATGAAGATGACGCTGCTGTCACATTCAAGAACTTCAGGAACTTATCCCCACCTGACAATCACGTTAGGTTTTCTGCTGAAAATTTCATTAGAACCTGCAAAATTTGCTGTGTCCTGGATGATGACATCAAATCCTGCTTCGAACAGTTACTGACTGTGTTGATCTAAACCATAGCGGCAAACTTTGAAGGGGAAACAAAAACAGAGTTACAAAGACAGTTGGAAGGAAGTAACCCAGAAACAGATCAAAGCACAGATGAATCTTTGGATGTTGAGTAATGAATTCAGATCCAGAAATATTCAACCAGCAGTTTATGGGATGCAGCGTCTGGTCAGTCAATGTTTCAGGCCACCATGTCACTCCAATAATCTTACATGTTTTTTCGGGTGATTCTCTTTGACAGCCACGATACAGGACCAGGTTGTCATCACGAAGACAAACTGGCGGTGATCGGAGAGGTCTGGGGCAAGTGTGTGGAGTGCCAGCCACTATATTTCAAGTCCAAACGTCACAGTGAAGGAGCATCTGCTGGCTTTTAGGGGACACTGCCCTTTTAAACAGTATGTGCCAAGCAAGCATTCTAAATACAGCATAAAGAAATGGGCAACATATGAAATATAAAGTATTCCCAGTCACTTTTGACACAACAGGTGTTACTCTGTTTGACTGTAAAAATATTGTAAATGGTTAAAAAAAAAAACCTGTTCCTGGTAACTTTGACCCAATGTAATCTGTGACAATTGTTTCTCGTAGTCAAAACAATGCAGAAATTACTTTTTAGTAGTCGAATTCACAGGTTATAACCTCGGATTAATGAAACATAAATAACAAACAGAAGTTTAGAAATGGTTTATATGAGAAACAGAAAAGCCACTGGGCTGCTCAGTCACTAACTAACATTACTGTACTTTTATTATGAGTGTTAGACTGTAAGAGTAACAGCTGAATACTAAATGTGTTCAAACAGCAGCATATTTCTCTCTCTCCACATCTGTAAGGACAGGTGAGAATGAGACTTTATTCGAGCTTTGAGGGATAAACTTCACATCTGACACGGATTCTTCTCTCTGATTACAGGAGCTGCACTCAGATTAGGGCTGCCACAAACGATTATTTTGATAGTCGACTAGTCACCGATTATTTATGCGATTAGTCGACTAATCAGATCATCATCCATTGGACGTAAAACTACAGCTTATTGCACCAGCAGCATCTGCTCTTATATAACTATCATTAGCTTACAGCTTTAAGCTTTTAAGGTGCTAACTAAAAATAAAGACAAGATGATAGTTTATTCAATTTTAATGAAATTTGCAGATTGTTTCGGTGAAGTTTAATAAACTCCTTGCTTTCTAAAATATAACAGGACACCGGAGTATATTCTCCAGCATCTCACACTTCTGATAATCAGCTGTCTGCTTGACGTTTATTCAGCTGTGTAAAAACTATAACTTTAATCTCAGACAAACCGATTTACTCAGGAACAAATAAAATACTGAAAAAAAAAAAGCCAAACAATAACATTTTAAGTTATCTAAGTGACTCATATATATTTAACCTGACTAGCGAAAGACGGCGGTGGGTTTGAAAACGATTTGCCGGGAGTCCGGTGTTCTCACCGCGCTAGTGACCTAGCCCCCGGCTCGCTATCGAGCTAGTGGGTAACAGACGTCTCCGAAAACGTCGGAGCGCTTTTGAAAATATGTGGTGTCCTGATAAACTGAGCAGATATTTGAGGTTTGCACAGCTACATTCTCGCCTGAAAATATGTTAAACGTTTATTTTGTGACCCAGAAAGAATAATAAGAGTAATATTAAAACTAACTAGCTACCGCCATTGTTGGAAACTGAGCTGGGCCGCGCTATGAATTCTGGGACACAGCTGCTTCTCTTCTTCTTCTTCTTCTTCGGGGTTTAACGGCAGCTGGCATCCTTGTACATGCAGTGCTGCCATCTTCTGTTTCAGTCCGTTATTACACTCTTAAATCCTGCTACTTTATTCCTGCGTGTTTTGCGATCTTACAAACCTTCAAACGACGTGTCGACTATTAAATTTGTCGTCGACGATTTTGATAGTCGACGTAATCGTGACTAGTCGACAAATCGTGGCAGCCCTAACTCAGATTCAGACATCAGCAACACCCAGTGATGATTTATGCTGAAAACAGTTTTTTAGTACTGGAAAAAATTAACTGATGAAAAAAGAACAAAGGCTAAACTAAGTTAGCCCTAAGTTATTAAGCCGTATTGTATCACGCACTTAACTGTAGATTGTTATTCATACATTCATTTCATTACGTTTGGACAACTGTATTTCACTGTTTATATGTGTAAGAAAAAACTCCCTGGAATTCCTGCAGGTTGTTCAAAACGCTGCAGCAAGGCTTCTGACCAAATCTTCAAGTACTCACATGTGACGCCATCTTGGCATTGGCTCCCCATTGAATTCACATTCCACTTTAAGATTCTGATTCTGACTTTTAGAGCTCTCCATGGACAAGCAGCAGTTTACATTATTGAACTTCTACAGCCCTATGTCCCTAGCAGGTCCCTGAGGTCATGTGATCAGGGCCTACTTATTATACAGCATACGAGGCTTAGAACTAAGGCAGACAGAGCTTTTGCCTCTGTGGGCCCTAGAGGAACCCAGAGGCAGTAAATCGAGAGTAGTAGTAGTAGTAGTCAAGTATTTATTTATTGTCATTGTCAAAGAACAATGAAATTGCGTTTGGGGCTTCCGTACAACCCGTAAAAAAAAACAAATACCCCTTAAAACCCAAGTGTAAATATTTAACCCAGTGTGACTTCAGTGCAATGAGACAATCCTTAGCAACAACACTGGCCTACAGCACTGGCCTAAATCTCGGCAGTGTCTCTTCTTCCTCAAAAGACTTAAAGACTTCCATCTGCCTCTGAAGGTGCTCAAGAACTTCTACTCCTACACCATCCTGACGGGAAATACCTGCACCTGGTATGGGTAAAGCACCAAGCAGGACGAGCTCTCCAAAGAGTGCTTTGCTCTGCCGAACACATCATTCCCTCAGAGCTTCCTGACCTGCAGTCTGTTTACACCAAGTTGTGCAGTACCACAACCAGGAAGATTATGAAGGACCTCTTCCATCCCCACAATGGACTCTTCTCACTGTTGAGGTCAGGGAAGCGCTTCTGCTCCTTTAAGGCCAAAACAGGGAGAATGAGGAGGAGCTTCTTCCCCCAGGCTATTCAGGCCCTGAACCAGGTGTAGGACTGCAATCTCTACACATCACTGTACATGCACTTAACAACAACAATAATCGTCAGTTTTGACTGTTTGATCCAAGACTGTCAATCTGCACACGGCTGATTTGCACACCTTTTTATTTTAATTTTTAATTTCAGTGTGTTCTTGTATTTTTAATGGTTGAGAATTGCACAGCAATAAGCATTTCACTGCATGTTGTACTGTGTATGATTGTGTATGATAAATAAAATTTGAATTTGAAAATTGAGCCCTGTGGAGTGCCACATGACATAAGCATTAGATGCTTCAGAACTGCAAAGGTTTACAGACAAAGATCTATCTGCCAGATAAGACCTAAACCATTTAAGCACAGTGCAATGCAATGATGTAGCAAAGATATTAAAAATGTTGTGGTCTATTGTGTCAGAGGCAGCAGTTAAGTCAAACAAAACCAGAACAACAAGTTTACCAGTCACATGCGATAAGGATGTTGTTAAACACCCTTAATAATACAGATTATGTGCTATAAAGAGTTTTACCCAGCCTCCCTGGGAAAGTCTATGCCAGGGTGCTGGAAAGGAGAGTTCGTCCGCTAGTCGAACCTCGGATACAGGAGGAACAGTGCGGTTTTCGTCCTGGTCGCGGAACACTGGACCAGCTCTTTATCCTCTCCAGGATACTTGAGGGTGCATAGGAGTTTGCCCAACCAGTCTACATGTGTTTTGTGGACTTGGAGAAGGCATTCGACTGTGTCCCTCGGGGTGTCCTGTGGGAGGTGTTGCGGGAGTATGGGGTGTCTGCCCATTGCTACGGGCCATTCGATCCCTATACGACCGTTGCAAGAGCTTGGTTCGCATTGCCGGCAATAAGGATTTCTAGGCGCAGCCAAGTGGCAGAGGGCTTTCGCTTTGGTGGCCTCAGAATCTCATCTCTGCTTTTTGCAGATGATGTGGTTCTGTTGGCTTCATCGGGTGAAGGCCTCCAGCTCGCACTGGAACGGTTCGCAGCCGAGTGTGAAGCAGCGGGAATGAGGATCAGCACCTCCAAATCTGAGGCCATGGTTCTGGGTGGAGTGCCCACTCCGGGTCAGGGACGAGTTCCTGCCCCAAGTGGAGGAGTTCAAGTATCTCGGGGTCTTGTTCGCGAGTGATGGGAGAAGGGAGCCGGAGATCGACAGACGGATTGGTGCTGCGGCTGCAGTAATGCGGACGCTGCACCGGTCCTGAGTGTAAAAGCGAAGCTCTCAATTTACCGGTCGATCTACGTCCCTACCCTCACCTATGGCCACGAGCTGTGGGTAGTGACCGAAAGAACGAGATCGCGGATACAAGCGGCAGAAATGAGCTTCCTCCGAAGGGTGGCTGGCCTCTCCCTTAGAGATAGGGTGAGAAGTTCGGCCATCCGGGAGGGGCTCAGAGTAGAGCAGCTGCTGCTCCACATTGAAAGGAGCCAGCTGAGGTGGTTCGGGCATCTGACAAGGATGCCTCCTGGGTGCCTCCTGAGGTGAGGTGTTCCAGGCATGTCCCACCGGGAGGAGGCCCCGGGGCAGACCCAGGACACGCTGGAGAGATTATATCTCTCGGCTGGCCTGGGAACGCCTTGGTATTCCCCCGGATAAGCTGGAGGAGGTGGCTGGGGAGAGGGAGGTCTGGGCCTCTTTGCTTAAGCTGCTGCCCCCGCGACCCGACCTCGGATAAAGCGGATGAAGATGGATGGATGGATGGATGGATGGAAAGAGTTTTACCCGACCCACAGGAGGTTATTCATATCTAGAAAATGTTTTAGTTGACATGATACAATTTTCTCTAAAACTTTGGTAAGAAAAGGCAGCTTGGACTGAGGCCTATATTTAGCCAGTTCAGTGTACTCAAGAACAGGTTTCCTAAGCAATGGCTGCATTACTGCACATTTAAAATTTACAGGAACTAGACCAGAGGACAGACTGCTGTTTATAATAGCAAGAACAGACTGCCTGCCCTATAGCAGTCAAAAAAAAAGAAGAGCTGAGGCCTTAATATAGCGAACCACATCCTCTAAGAGTGAGAGGGTCACTGGCTCAAACTGAGTAAAAACAGCAGAAGGGACAGAGGCAGAGAGGCGAGTCAGCAGCTGTGATAACAGCCCTTGTGGTAGCAACCTTTAAAAGAAAACACACAGAAAACCATTGCATATATCAGGAGAAGCGTCTAAACAGAAACAGAGGCAAAGGTGTTAAATAACGTGGGCTATGGCTGTTTTAAGAAATGAAATCTGTAAAATATTCCTTTTTTGCCTCTTTAACAGTATTCTGGTAGTGACACTGGCAGTCTTACAATTTGAAATGACAGCTTTTCCATCTGTGCTCTGCTCTGTGACATTCCCTCCTGATAGCATGAGCTCTGTCATTAAACCAAGGTTCAGGTTTAGAATTAGGCTGCCTGACGTTACTAGCCAGAGATGAACTATTTGTTATTAATCTCCCGCTCTCTTCAACAGCTTGTCCTTTCCTCCAAGGATGGTTTGACAGGAAGAATAAAACCAGGAACAGGAAGGGCCACAAAGCTGATTAAAATCAGCAAAAAACTGAGAGGCAATGGGAGAGATAATAGCCCAACATTGCTGAACAGGAGGGCGAGCTGCAGTACATGTAAAACCCACATTAAATAAAACACACATCTGAGAGTACAGAGGTACAGACAGGTTAGTCACAGGGAGACTATATGAAAGAATAAGGTCTATTGTGTGTCTCCGCTTATGCAGGGCCCAGTACAGAGTGAGCAACAATAAATAAAAACAAGTTGCCCCCCCCCCCCCGTACTGGATAGAACAACAGGGGGAGACGAGCAACTCCTTTTTCCCACAGGATGCAAAATGCAGTCAGCTTATTGTCCCTGAAGCGTCCCGAGCAGGTGAACCTGTCATTAAATGGACATTAGCGCGTGATAATAGCAATAGAGGGGATCATAGCATTAAATGTGACCCATCCTTTCTTGTTGCCAATAAATGTCTTGAGCAGTAGATGGCAGCTAGAACTGGAATTAAATGTAGGCTCTTATCTTCACTTCATCTACGTCCATCCAATCCTCGCACCTTTGCGTCCCATGCAAGTCAGACTTCATGCTGCTGATGTGAGCAATTGCATAGAGTATGTGTCCTGGTGTGAAACCAGTTACTAGTGGTTTGCAGTGCATGCTCTCTGCATTAGTGGGAAACCACTAACTATTCTAGAGCACTCAAAGCACTTTATACAACATGCCTCATCCACCCATTCATACAAGGGTTTTTTTCAATGCTTAATTGCTTTCCATCTAACATTCACACATATTCATACTCCAGTGGTTGCATCATAGAGCAGCTTGGTATTAGTGTCTTGCTAGAGGATATTTGGCATGCAGACTGTCGCAGCCAGGGAACCACAAACCTTCCTATCAGTAGGCGACCCAGTCTACCTCCTAACTAGACACACCATCACGAGACATCCACTCACCATCCACTGCTCAGCCTCCTAGTAGATACACCTATGGTAACAACTTCAAAAATCCTACATAACCTTGTTCAAGTTATTTCATTCACAAGTTTTAAAAAAAATTGACCTCTAACCTTGACCATGAGGTCGATGTCACCGAGATTTGAAGTTCTCCAAGATTTGTAATAGATACACCCATGGTATCGATTTCAAAATCCTCATTATGGAGTTATCACAATCACAAATTTGTACAGAAGTCTGGTGAGGAACTTTGTCGCATGGAGTCACACAAACCACCTGCAACACCTCAAAGACTAAGGAACTGGTTGTGGACTTCGGGAGGTCCAGAGAAGGTCCACTGCCGGTTCAGATAGAGGGGGAGGAGGTGGTCAACAAGTACAAGTACCTCGGGCTGTGGGTGGACAATAAACTGGACTGGTCATGCAACACAGAGCACCTGTATAGAAAAGGCCAAAGCCGACTGTACTTCCTCAGGAGGCTGAGGTCTTTTAACATCTGCAGGAAGCTCCTGAGGATGTTTTACCAGTCGGTGGTTGCTGGAGTACTTTTCTATGCTGTGGTGTGCTGGGGGAGCAGCACAGCAAAGAAGGACTCATGCAGGCTGGAGAAACTGATCAGGAGGGCTAGCTCTGTGGTCGGCATGAAGCTGGACACTCTGGTGACAGTGGCAGAGAAAAGGACACTAAAGAAACTGATGGACATTATGGACAATGCTGGGCATCCTCTGCACACGGCCATTAACAACCAGAAGAGTCTGTTCAGTGACAGGTTGCTTCTCCCCAAGACAAGAACTAACAGACTTAAAAACTCCTTTGTCCCACACGCCATCAAACTGTTTAACTCCTCTCTGGAGGGGAGAGGGAGGGGAAACAGGAGGACAAAGGAGGGGGGAACAACTAAGCTGTAGTGCCTCTTCACCTCACTGTGCAATACCTTTGTTAATAGTCAACAGTGCAATAGACTCAATACTTGAAATGTGCAATTCACTTGTATTTTTATTTTTTATTCCTATTTATTCTATTTATCCCCTTTGTATATTTTATTTATATTTGTTTCTGTATTTATATATGTGTGTGTGTGTGTGTGTGTGTGTGTGTGTGTGTGTGTGTGTGTGTGTGTGTGTGTGTGTGTGTGTGTGTGTGTGTATATATATATAACAATTCTGTAACTGTAACTTCGGTCGTTGCTGTGCTTTTTTTGGAAGTCGAATTTCCCAGAGGAAGTTCTATCTTATCTCTTATCTTATCTCCTATCTTATCTCTTATCAGCTTTTTACAGCTGAAGGGGGAAAAAATTTAGTTTTCATGGTTTTCAATTCCGCAATTCAGCAAAAATGGTCAAGGGGGGGGGCAGACACAAATGGCCAGCATGAAGCCCAGAGGGCTAACTTAATCTAATGCAATGTTTAAATTAAGGTCCCAGTATGCCTGCCACAACATCATCTCACAGTCACTTGTACCTGTAGGACTATTGTTCCAACATCTCACTCTGTGTACCTGTATGTCTCTAAGCTCCTGTATTTGAAATATCACTGAAATGGTAGGAAAAACCGTTACAAAGCACACTTGTGTCTTCAACCCAGCTGGATCAGGAAAAGCCTGATGCACCAGGTTATAACAATTGAGACCTGGTAACACAAAGACTGTGTTCTAACTTCTCAACATGACATGAGAACATGACATTGACTAAAATCATCCACATTTTTCTAACCGAAAACCTTAGATGACGAGTACAGGCTGTGAGGGACAGTTCCCTGTACAGCGGTATCCAAGCCCTCACTAACTACAAAGGATAGAGCCCCCCCAAGCCCCAAAATCACCCTCAAACTCGCGAAAGGAGCTCAACACCTTCTTTGCTTAGGTTGAGGTGGACTGCTCAGTTTGCTCTCTGTGGACTAAAGCTCAGCATTCAACACTATAAAGCCAGACATCCTCATCATCAAACTGGACCATCTTCATACCCCCCCCTACCAACTGCTCCTGGATCAAAGACTTCCTCACAAACCGGCCTCAATCAGTCCAACTCGGACCCCAAACTGGGTGTTTGGTACACAGACCACTACTGAGAAAAGCAAGGCTACGCAGAGGGTAATGACACTGCCCAGAAAAATCATTGGCTGTACTCTGCTACAAATTTTGTGGAGGGTGGCACACTGGTCTGGTGCTCATTGGTCTGGTCTAGAACAATGACGAGTGACGAGTCTGCATACAGACAGGAAATAGCAGTCAGAACCACCTGGAGCTGAACCTGCTCAAGATTGTGGCGATATTGGATTGTCGGAGACCCCCCCACGCCTTCGTCCCTCTCACCATCCTGAACAATAAAGTATCCGATGTGGATCACGGATTTGAAGTGGTCCTCACATCAGTCTGTCTGGAACAAGGCCCAGCAGAGGTTGTATTCCCTGCAGCAATTCAGGAAGTTCCACCTGCCACAGGAGCTGATGGTCATCTTCTACACTGCAGTCATCCAGTCTGTCCTGTGTACATCAATCATTGTCTGGTTTGGCTTAGCCACGAAGCAGGACAGGGCCAGACTGCATCAGAGAGGATCCTCAAGCAGAAAACATCTCTGCAGATCCTGGACATAAACTGTTCTATTTTTACAAAAACCAGCCACCACTCAGCCATGACTCAGGTCATATGCATATTGTACTGCACAATCTGCACTATTCAAAATTAATACTTAAGGTTCATCCAGGTTGCTCTATGTTCAGCCTATTTATATCTATCATTCATGCCCAGCTGCAACTTGTCATAGTTTGTATAGTTTCTTAAGACCTTCCACAACTTGCACTTTTCTAACTTTCTAACCTCGTATTTATGTTCTCCTTCTGTATATATGACTTATTTGCTTATTTAAAAATGTTTATTTTTTACATGCAGAGAGTAAAGCGAACCTGAGTCAAATTCCTTGTTTGTGTGCACAAACGTGGCCAAATAAAGAAGATTTTGGTTTTGAATCAATGCATGCAACACCTGTTTCAGGTAGAGAAAGGCAGCAGTGTCCTCAAGATTGCTTGTTTATTTCTTTTCATTCAAAAGACCCTCAACGGCAGTAAATGTTTCTAAAATAGACAGTATAAAACTGTGGGTGATTATCTACATCCATCTTTTATACTGAGTATAGTTACATCTCCTGTTCCAAATGTATCCTGAGCTATGAATGGTTTCTTATTATCCTACAAAGTATCAACAGGCTTTTTCAGTGCAAAATCTAAACAATTAAATGAATAGATACAAAAAAATAGAACAAAAAAGAAATCTCAGAAATCATATTGACTTTAAATGTTGATGACAGGAATTTAAACTCCTCAACAGTTTACTCAGTCACACAAAGAAATCTGTGAAATTGCACTTTTAATTCCGGTTTCCTGTTAATTGCAGTGTGGAGAGCAAATGATCAGGATACTCCAGTCACTCTTTTGTCAAACTTGAGCAGCAACACAACCATCACAGGGGCTTTAATGGGGACAAATAAAATGTGATAGGCTAAGATAACAGCCACTATACAGATAAGATTACCCAAACTGCTAATACATAAACTGTGCCTCTAGGCTGTTGGCTGAGCGTGAGGGTGGGCTTCCCTGCGCCACAGACGGACATCCTGCGCTGAGCGAGGACAGAAATACTTACAGAAGTCGTCCTCCGACAGCAGCTCATCGCCCATGACTGCTGCTCCTCAGAGCCGCTTCTACCGGCCCGGCTCCTCTTCCATCACTCGAGCCCGTTATCCTTCTCCAGCACAAGTTTATCCTGCGTGCTAACGTCAGTACATTTGTCAAGCTACACATGTCAAAACCAAAGAACCACCATATCCGGTCTATACCTTCAAAATAAAGCGAGCACGTCTTCAAAGCAAAAACGACGCTTCTCGGTCTTTTTCTGGCAGACAGCGAAGCGTGACATTCCCGTCACCAACTGCTGTGATCTATGGACTCAACTCACCATAAACCACATATTTAATAAACAGATAGATCTATCTAAAATAGACTTTTGGCCTGATAGATTTCACTTGGGACCAGCTCCCAATTTGGATTCTGGAGACAGACACTATCTCTACTTTTGAGATCAGGGTTAAAACTTTTCTTTTTGATGAAGCATATAGTTAGGGCTGGACCTGGTGACCTTGAATCCTCCCTTAGTTAAGCTGCAGCAGGTGTGGGGATTCTGTGTTTCTTCTTCACTCACCTCTCTGTACTCAGTTATTAGTCATTATTAATCTCTGGCTCTTTACCAGAGTGTCTTTATCCTCTCTCCCCCTCCTCACCCATTCAGTAATGCCGATGGCTGCCCCTCCCTGAACATTGTTCAGCTACAAGTTTCTTCCTTTTAGAAGGTTTTTCCTTCCCACTGACTCCAAGTGCACGCTCAGAGGAGCGTCGTCTGATTGTTGGGTCTCTCAGTATTATTGCTCTGGTGTAAACTTAGAGCTACATAAATAAAACTGAACTGAAATGAATATTGCAATTTTTAAAGCGTGTCCGAGTCATAATGGGGCTGTTTCCTCTCTGTTTCTTCCTGTTTCTCATGTCTCCTGCTTACTTTGGAGTTTATAAAACCATCTCCACCTCTCTTCTTCCTGGCATGGTTTTGGAGCAAAAAGGCAGCTGGTAACTGGCCAGTCATATTGATTCTGTAACGTGTTTGTTGAATCTCTATCTGAATATCTGGTGTGCTGTCTGAATGGCTATCCCACAAAATGACCAATAATGAATTTGAATCTGAACAAATTAATGAAGCTAATGATCTTGTGTGTCTTTAATCCACTAAAAACAGCTAAAAGGTACTGCAACCATTCCTCATCACTGGCCCAAGTAGAAGATCTCTCCTTGAGGAACAATTTAACCCAGCGCTGTTGTCATTTTAATTTCTATTGTGAAACTGTTATTAATATAAAATGACAAACTTCACACTACAGTCACAACAGTCCAAGTAACCCGCTAATCACATAAAAACTGTAAATTTGAAGCTGCAAGCAGCAAGTGATGTAATTTTATTGAAACACTTATTGTTTCATTACATTTTTTAATGATCAAATATACTTTCATTTTGCATTGGTTGACCATCACACCACATTAGCCAGTGTTTATTTCTAAAAAGGGTTTTTAAAAATCGCTGTTGGGATGTTAACAAATTTTAACAAAGGTGCAAAAAACAATCGAAGAAATTTCAACCCTCACCTCAGCAGGATGATTATATCAGGCTACAGTATAACAGAAGGAAGCTACAGTGCAGCATGTGTAACACTGTTGATAAATGCTTCAAATGGTTTGTAAGACTGAAGACATAACAACAAAAGTAAATCATTTATCTTTATTTAAGCAATAGCAAACTTTATCAAAGAGTACAAAACTTCAGTCGATCTACTGTTATGAAAATATGCTTACATATTCTGGAGGACATAAAAATTACATTTCTACCACTAGAAAAACCCGGAAGATTCTTCATTAATAATCAGTTCAACATTCAGACAGGGGAGAATGATGCACATACCCCCCATACAAAAGACAAGTATTAGAGAATAGTAATAGGCATTAGTGAGAGCTGCTCTAAGTGCGTTTCTGTGCAATATACAGTACATTAATGAAATGATATTACTAATGATAAAAAAACCCTGTAAAGTAAAAATATTCCTTTATTTGCTTTATCAATGTTAAGAGTCTGAACAGATCCTTACCTACACCGTACATCTTCACCTTCACCAGTGACAAACACCATGAAGGCGGTGATTAAAGTATAATTTCTCTAATAGCAACTTGTCAGCAAAAACTTCCCAATGAAAAGGAGAGAAAAAAGCTTCTGAGGTTCACAAATGATTAGAAATGCTTTTAGGCATTAACAGAAGTGCTTATTTGTAGCTGTATATATTTAACCTATATTTATATATTATATATTTAACCTCTTAGGACCTGGCGTCCACATATGTGGTCATCACATTTTGGGTTGTCTAGACCAAAATACTAAATTTTGCTCTACAAGGGCCTGATATCCACTCACGAGGACGTCATCCTCCCACTGTTCTATCGAAATTTAAAACGGATGTCCTCATATGTGGATCAGGTAAAAAAAGAAATCAGGTAATTCTTTGTTTTTACATTCATCAGGTCCCAATGAACCCAAATAGCAAAGAGAAATTAAAAATGCTGCCATGAAAGAGTTCGGGTCTTAGGAGGCTAAAGCATTGATTCATCGATACTTTGTTAGTCCTCACAGCTCAGGTGAACAGAACCTTCAAAGACCTGCTGTGTACCAACACTTCTCCTGGATTTGAAACATTGATCCGTCTAGAAGAGCTCACAACATAAGAGATGACTAAAGCCAGATGCTATGCTTCCAGTTTTTTTTTTTACATAAATCCCTTTGGATAGCAAGAAAATTACCTTAAGAAACATTAAAGGTGTTAAGGCACACAGACAAATCTGTGCGTAGCAAGAGTTCACACACAAATCCATGATTTATCAATATTTTCGTACCTGAATTTGTTTGCACTGTAGAAACAAATGAAGAAGTACCATGTGTACAAACAAACACAAATGGCTGCCGAAGGACATTTAATGAAATGAATACTACTATAACTAAAGCTACTATTAATAGTATTAAGAATTGTTATCATTATTATTATTGTTGTTGTTGCTTTCATGTAATATTAACAGTTTTACAAAACACAACATGCTCAGTTACAATTAAATAAAAAAGTAAATCGTATGCAAAGAAAACAAAATACTAAATTGAAACATTTTTAATTGCAACATATTCCAGTATTTCTTTGATCTTTTTTTGTCTTTTATCAGTTTATCCTCCCTAAAATTATCTTATTGTTCATTTTAAAAAAAAAGACTTCTATCACTTGCGGTCTAATTTTTTTGTTTGTTCATACAGTCAGTTTTGTCACGTGGAGCCGACAGACTTTCCAGCTGCTTATACTCTGTCGGGTCTTTTTACATCAGTTTCAAACTTTTTTTACTTGAGTCACAGTGAGTGTGTCTCTGCCTTAGCGGTGCAGGCTGCTGTCTCATGACATTACTGCATTTTCCACTTCACCTCCAGGTAAACTAATTTATTTATACAGGGAAATTGAGGAGTGGCTGTATGTTTTATGCATATTGCACACGGCAAGCATGAGCGTGCTGATTTAGAGTCTGATTGACTACCAAAAGTAAATCATTTATCAAACACGTGCAAGAACAAAATCAGCCAGTGCATTTGTTGCATAGGGTAAGGCTGTTCCCACGTACATATTAGTAATGAGGGCCATTATTTTGTATCTACAAAAGAAAACACAGTAGTAAAAAAAATACAGTAACACATTACTTTCCGCTGCAGAAAAACATCCATTAGAAATAATTCCACAAAAAGTTCCAAGTGCAGCAAAACCATCGACAATAACACAGTTTTGTCCATCAGACTATTCCAGCCATTCATTCAAACCCTCTTTAATACTGTTGCACACCACAGCGCATTTAAAAAGCATAACGCTCAAAAACCTTAAAAGCACTTTGAGGTGACTGTTGTTGTGACTTTCTATATACAGTACTGTGCAAAAGTGTTAGGCAGGTGTGAAAAACTGTTATAAAGAACGCTTTCAGAAATATAAATGCTTGTTTATTGAACCCAAATGTATTCTGCAGCAGGACAACAACCCCAAACACGCAGCCACAGTCATTAAGAACAAGTACTGGAAGTGATGCTCTGGCCCCCACAGAGCCCTGATCCCAGCATCATTGAGTGTGTCTGGGATTACATGAAGAGACAGAAGGATGTGAGGAAGCCTGCATCCACAGATCTGTGGTTAACAACCGACCAGCCGAGTTCCTTCAAAAACTCTGCAAGTGTACCTAGAAGAATTGATGCTGTTTTGAAGGCAAAGGGTGGTCACACCAAATACTGACTAGATTTAGATTTCTCTTTTGTTCCTTCACTTCATTTTGTTGATTGGTGAAAATAAATGATAAACACTTCCATTTTTCAAAGCATTCTTTGTTTATAGCATTTTTTCCTCACCTGCCTAAAACCTTTGCACAGTACTGTAAATAAAGTTGAACTGAATTGAATCCAGTACAGTGTCCAGGTCAGGCCTGCACACCATGATCATACAGAGTGAATAAGCTCATCATAAACGACCATCTGTGATGATACAGAATACCACTGGCCCTTCACTTTTAGGCAAATTGTATTTAGTGGGGTCTTTTTACATTTTCCATGATGTGACTGCACTATCACTGTCTAGGTAAAGGGTTTATCAGTTGGTCAATTTCAGTCAGTGTGTGACGTTCACCAACTCTTCCTTTTGCTTCCGTTTGTTGCAAATTTCAGTTTCTTGACCTCCCTGAGGACGTGGTCTGCCTTCTTCAGCTTCTCCATGGCCTCAGCCAGCAAATCCCCCGGTACATCCTCCTCTTCACTTCCATGGTCCTGGGACACTTTGCTCAAGAGCTTGCTCGTCTTTTCCATC
Source organism: Aulonocara sp. 'chitande type north' Nkhata Bay (assembly GCF_057382095.1). Taxonomy (NCBI): domain Eukaryota; kingdom Metazoa; phylum Chordata; class Actinopteri; order Cichliformes; family Cichlidae; genus Aulonocara; species Aulonocara sp. 'chitande type north' Nkhata Bay. The sequence goes on from NC_141344.1 coordinate 40,813,109, forward strand.
TCTAGAGCCACTTCAGTCTCAAGTTTAATGACATCATCACTAGAACCCCCAGCACTCACAGCTCCACCTCTGCTAGACTCTTTCATCTGATTACAGACATCAGATTCAGACAGCAAATTTCCAATTGAGGCTGACCTGCCCTTGGCTGAGGGCTTGAGAGGAGGGATGGGTTTTATGTTCTTAGAGCTAACCTGAGGCACTGTTGTGACCTGTGCTGGTCTTAAAATAACAGATACCTGAATGCTGTCCTCACTAGCATCCACCACATCCAAAGCAGAATGGCTTCCCCTGAGTGCAGCTGTCGCAGCTACCAATGTGTCTTGACTTCCAGAGCCTTCACTCTCATCATCTGAGTGCTGACCACTGTCTACAGATTTCTCATCTTGCTTTTTTTTCTCCCCGGACAAGTGATAAAGCAGTGGACTCAGGGTAAGGGTCTCAGTGGTTGAGTCATTCAAAGAGGGGACTTCACTCTCGGCCAGTGCGTCTTTTGAATCGACAGAATTGAGTGAGGCAGTATTGTCGGGTCCCTCTTTAGGATTACTCTTAGCCGAGGTGCTCTCTATCCGCTGTATGTCAGGCTCGGCACATTCATCAGGCTTTTTGTTGAATTTTGGATGGGAACTTGGACTCTTTCTCAGTGACTCTGTGGGTATTTGTTCCCCACAGTCAGATACCATCTTTGTGTTGCTGCTAACTGTTTCTTCTGTGCAGTGACTCTCGTGTTTATCATCTTTCACATCAGGTGACGTTTCTTTAGCAATCAGCTGCACTGCCTCATCTGTTTCCACGGCTGTTTCTATAGTCTCCTTCCTACTTTCATCTTCCTTCTCATTATCCTCATTACTAATCCCTTCAACCTGCTGGTCTGTCTCAGAGCCAGAATGGGAGGGCTTCTTCTCCTTGGATGGAGGCATAGGAGGGTGAGAGTGTGGCTTGGACTGTAAAGCATCAACATTACTCACAGAGCTGGGTTTACTGGGAGGCATTGGTGGTGGAGCTGCCTTTTTACTGGCATCAGAACTTGTTTCAGAAATCTTCTCATGTTTTGCCTCTTCTGTAGTTTCTTCAACAGGTGAAGTAGAGGGTTTTGCTTCTTTCGATGGGGGCATTGGTACCTTCAAATAATATAGCAATTATAGCAAGGCCATGATATCCAAACACAAAGACATGCACAAATGTTACAACATTTCACAATTACAATTTTTAGAAAAATTTGACATACCTTTTTCTCTGAACCATCATTCTTTTGAGGTTCATCTTCATGTGCTGTGCTGGGTTTAGCCTCCTTGATAGGCGGCATTGGAGGTTTGATGACCTTTTTTTGGGGACTGACGTCTGGATCTGGCTGAGCTTCCTCCTCGGTAATTGACACCAACTGTTTCTCTTTGGAGGTCTCACTGCCATCAACATTGGCATAATGTGCTCCATTAGGCATTACGGCATCTTCAAGATCAAGATCCAAGCGCAGGATTCCATCAGATGACACATCAGCTACCTAGAAGAAAAATATATGATTAAATGACACAGAGCACACGGACAGGAAAGAACTGAGTAGAGTTCACCTAAGGGTGAAGCTCAGGAAATTTAAGGAACCTACGGGAACAAGATCAAGGCCAAACTAGAATACCAAGGATTTGTGGAGTAGTGCAAATTAAATCAGTAGGTTCAAGGTGAGAGACAAGCAGTGGGCAAATAAGCTAAAAGTTTCCTTATGATAATCTGTTTACAAGCCTCTGCTGCCTCCTCCATCACACACCCTTGCCTTCACAGACCATCACTACCCTCACTGGGTTTGCTATTCTCCTTTCACCCCATGTGAACTCTGTGAATTAGACTCCACCCCCTTATCTGATAAACAGTCCCTGCTTGATCGTGATAGCTGACACAGCGGTATTCTAGGGACCTGTACTGCTAGCCAACACGTTTAGAACCTGAGTGTCAAACAGGAGAATATACCAGTGTTTCAGATAACATTCACCTCATGGAGGAAGCTGTACTGCAGAATGTTGCTCAATTTGAGAACTATTTGCCATATCGTACGATATCATCCACATACATAAACTAAGATTTACAAATGTGTACAGTGATTTGTGTCTAACTTTAATCATTTTGGGGGCAGATTTCAGCACTCTTTGTTGTGCCTTCTTGTCAGAATGGTCTCCACTACACAATAATAAACAGAAGTCAGCACAGCTGCACCAAAACCATGCTGCGTCAACCTCATTATTAAAACAAAACAAACAAACAAACAAAAACAGCTGTTGATGAGATATGCAGACCAACACTGTGAGTTGATGATGCAATCATCTTCATGATGCAGAGACCTTACTTTCATGTAGAATAGAATAGAAAAAAGTAGAAAAGCCCACAAACAAACAACAACTGAATGCTGCAGTAAAGGCCTGCAGAGCATTAAAAAGGAGGAAACCAGCATCTGGTGATGTCCACGAGTTTAAGACTTCAGGCTGTCATTGCCAGCAAAGGGTTTTCAGCCAAGTATGAGAAATGAACATTTTATTTTCAGTTAGCTAATTTTTCCAATTACCTTTGAGCCCCTGAAATGAATAGGTTGTCTTAAAAATGCTTTAGTTCTTCACATTTTGATGCAATCTTTTTGTTTAACCTGCTGAGTTAAAGTTGGAAGTCTGAACTTCAATTGTATTTCTTTCACTTAAAATTCATTGTGGTAAAAAATGTCTTAGCCTTTTTAATTATTATTGTAATGAGGGCATAAATCAGAGGCAAGCTTTAGGAAAAGCAGTACACTAATTATTTTTTGACTCAGTCTTGTAGACATCCAGAGTTTCAGGAAACAAATTCATCAATACGTCATCAATGCCAGTCAAGTAACAAAATTGTAGGCCAACAAACTGACCTTATTTATTTATTTTCACTTTTTTAGTTCACAGATCGAGATTCAACCCAGAACCAGGAAATGGAGAGGATTATGGGTTATGGGCCTGGATCCGTTCATAGTGGCTTATTTTGTTCTGGGATGATCTGTTAAAAAACGTCATCCTTCCAAAACTGTCCTGAAATATGTCAAATCTAGATGATCAGTTTACAAACAGCTCTATAAAAGCCAAGGCACTTGTGACATATTTGCCTTTTTCTGAGGAAACCTTACATTCAAAAAACTTTTTTTTAGTTAAATGTGAAACAGCAACTATCAGTGAAGACTGACATCAGATCAAATCATCAATACTCACACTGGGAACATTAAAGTTTTTCTGATCTCAAACATTTAATTTAATAATGGCAGAAACAATTGAATTCTTTATTATTGGAATTATAGAAAAAATGAAATGTTCATAAATAAGTGCAGAAAAACCTTTTATTGAATAAATCTGAGCAGAGGGTGGATCCACCTCTTGTCTGTTGCTCTCACAGGTCCATCAGCAAACTGTCTAATCTGTTCCTTCACACCTTTTCTCTTATATACATTATGTACATTTTGAATAAATACATTCAAAATGAATGTAAAATTAGGATTCAGCTTCATCTAATGAAAGTTCAAGCTGGCTGCATGATGATCGTGGATATAATAAAATGATACGTATTATGTCAGACTCATTCTGTCTGTGATGATGACAAAGTTGCCCAAGCTGATTAAAATGACTCTTTTTATATCGTGGTAAGCACTGAAACTTGTTCATATTCCTTAGATCACATGACCTTAAAACTCACTTTTTGTTTACATGTTGCCATGGTGAATGATAATCACACCTAACTCATGCTTAACATCCTCGGAGCTAATTGAACTTGCTCTGATTGGCTGTTTTGGAACAGGAAACTCTGTGTTTTGCCAATGTCAGAGTTAATTAACTCAGAACATGCTTACAGAAACAGGAGCCTGCTTTTCTACCCCACCATGTAAGCCTCAGTAATTTCCATCCACTATCTGCGCTTCCTGTGATATGCAATGCAACCTGCCAGTTCTTCAGTGACATTCGGTAGAGTCATTTCCTTTCTTGCATAAGTACTGTGCCTTGTTGGAGATTGTTGGAGTCGCTCCTTTTTAGGTACTAAATTATTATCAGAGGGTGATACGTTGCTCTTACTCTCAGACATGGCTGGGCTTGTGTTATTGTTGCACAAGCAATGACATTGTGACAATATAAGTAAAATTGATATTGTGAAAAATTTATAACAATATTATCACAGGCATTATTATATGGCACAGCTGCAGTCAAAGCCCCTTACTACCATAAATGGTCAATATGATATCAAATTTAAATAATATAAATCTATCTAAAACCACAGTGACTCACTATTCTAACTCACTGCGGTTGGCAGCTTATTTTTAATGTACTGGGCCCAAACAAATAGCCTTTCTATTAGAATATAGCATCCAGTGGCATACAGCATGGACATTTTTGATTTTAAATAACAGGTAAATCCTGGCGTTACTAATCACATTCATTCTGGCTCTGCATCTTAACACAACACAACCTTAGTAATGTAGTTACGTTGATTAGTTACGATGTGGGTTTCATGTCAGTTAATACAAATCAATCAAAGACCCAGGTAACCACGGAAGCAAAGTTTGTATTAAGAGCAAATTAAAACAAAAGACACGTTACAACAATACTACAAGCACTATTTCAATTTGACACGCACCTCTTTCATGTGTATCCTGGTCGGTGGACGCCGGTTGCGGTTCCCTTTGGGTCTTGTTCGAGTAACGTGCTCTAAGTTGCTGCTTTGATCAATCTTCACCTGTGAAAATAAGAAATAATTTGAGTTTTAAAACTACATGCTTATTAAAACCGAGACAAAGACAAGATTTAAGATAAATTTATGGCTCTATCGCATGTTTACCTCATCAAAAATTTTATTCTTTGCTCGATTAATGCCATCACTGAGGGCTTTAATCCAAGCCTCCTTGTCCTCCACTGTCTGAGCCTGGAATTTAACATCATGGACCTGTGAATGAATGAAGCAGACAATAGTCAACTCAAACTAAGGTAGATAATCGAACTGCGACACAATAACAGGAGTATTGACAGTTTTTTCTTCTATTTTTAAAAACTGTGCTCATTATTGTGTTTTTTTTAAGAATAAGAAATAATCTATTTAGGCCACAGGCCCTTACGTAGGAATTCTGGTTGTGCTTACTGACCATGAACCGATTTTATGTGGTACATGGCGCTCAAAAATCTGTCAAAAAATGTTTTAGTACGACTTTGCTAAGCTACGAAGCCGCACTGCTTGATGGATTGTTGGAGCATTACGTCAGGAGCCTCACGGAGGCATCTGGGTCCAAAACTCCGTCAGCTTCTGTCTAAAAACTGAATTCTTTCATCTTTAATAAAATGATCAGCGTTGCTGCTTTACCAGGTGTAACTATTAAGTTTAACATCCAGGCATCCATGAAAACAGAATTTATTAAATTTAATGGAGTTAGAAGTTAACAGGAAGTTAGCTCGCTAGTTTCCACCTAAGCATGATATAGCACGTTCTGACTGAGAGATTTATGAAAGAATTCAAACGTACAGCTCTGCTATCACTTCCAACATAAATGAAGACAGAAAACTAAACAGCAGTGACGTTTGTAGGGTTACTGAAGTTGGGCTAGCTGGTATATAATGATGTGCTACGTGACCGCTAGCGACACAGCTATGTTAGCATAACATAAACAGTGAAGCTGGAGGATGAACACTAACTTTTTTTCCACTCGATAAAAGTTAACGTGAGGGATTCTGGTGGTCAGGGACAAATGCAATCGCATGGCAGGATGCTGTAAACGGACCAAACTTCAGTCAGGAGAACAACTGAGATAATCCATCCACAATACGAGGTTAGTCATTAATATACTGCAACAACATGGGAACAGAGCAGCTGCCAGAGAATTCAACATTAATGAATCAATGGTACAGAAGTGGAGGAAGCAAGAAGAATGACTGAGTAAAGTTTGACTTATCAATTTATCTGTTTCGCTTAATGCGCCTTATAATCCGGTGCGCCTTGTCATCCGAAAAATACGGTAGGTTTAATAAACATGTGCAGATCAGGAAAAGAACTCTAACTTCTCTAACTCCCAAAGGTTTTATTAGAAAATAGGAAATTTCCTGTAGGGAGTATGACTGTTGATGCTCGTCCTGTGACACTATGTCTGAGAACTGTGAAACACCAAAAACTACCTGCAGCCTCAACTGTCATTCCTCTCGTCTGCCGGCTACCTTGATTTTCAGCCACTTATCACATTTGCCAGCGTCTAAGCAGTCCTTGATATCATTTTCCTGTCATATTCCTTCATCATTTATCAAATCAGCCTTTGGAGAACTGGATGCAGCTTCCACCATATCATTCTGAGCCATTTGTGACAGCACTGGTAACCGTGACCCGCTGTTCATTCGCATCACTGGCTGCAGGCTATCCGGTTGTTCAGTCTGACGTCACTAGCCGTGTCTGGGTCTAAACTCCGCTGCAGGTCCATATATCAAACGATCACTATGGCATTACTGAGAGTTGAAAAACTGTCTAAAGTCTTTCATCTTTAATAAAATGATCAGCGTTCTGCTCTACCAGGTGTAACAATTGAGTTTAACATCCAGGCATCCATGAAAACGGAATTTATGACATTTAACGGAGTTAGAAGTTAGCAGGGAGTTAGCTCGCTAGCTTCTATCTAAATACAATATAGCATGTCCTGACTGCGGCGGTTTGGAAACAAATTAAAATGTACAGCTCTGTTATCACTTCCAGCATAAATGAAGACAGAAAACTAAACAGCAGTGACGTTTGTAGGGTTACTGAAGTTGGGCTAGCTGCTATATAATGATGTGCTACGTGACCGCTAGCGACACAGCTATGTTAGCATAATATAAACAAGCTAACTTTTTTTTCCACTCGATAAAAGTTAAGGTGAGTGTTCTCGGTGGTCAGGAACAAATGTAATCGCATGGCAGGATGCTGTAAAAGGACCAAGCTTTCAGCCAGGAGAACAACTGAGATAATCCATCCACAATACGAGGTTAGTCATTCATATACTGCTGCATGGGCTGGGCTGTAGTTACATCCTAAGGTTTTAAAAACTGAGCTTAAATAAATGATTAGCGGTAATAAAAGCCGAGGGAGGTCAACAGGGATCACTGACTGTTTTAGGAGCTTTTTGAGATTAAATAGAAGAAAATACAAAACATTAAACATGTTAACAACACAAAAGCCATATTAAACGCAGACTACTTTAGGCCCAGAAGTAGGATTCGTCACGTCATCACTGAACAACCGGATTGCTCACCAGCATCACTGCAACCAGCACCACTAATCTGAGCCTGCTGCTTACCTGCACCACGATCTACAACGTGTTCTTTGTGCAGGCAGGACAAATGTTTGTGACAGGGACAGAAAGAGATAGAGAGACAGACTCTTCTCTCACCTTATTTGTGGACTTTGCCGATCGTATGAGTATAAGTCTTTGCTTCTTCGTGAAGGGGCTCTTTAATTCATGACATTTGTCATAGTTTTCCAGGTCAAGCCTCTCCAAGCAGTTCTGTAGGTCCTGCAACACAAATGACTGATATTTGAAAATTTGTGTGTATAATTTAAGGATAAAGCCAACATCATTTTAGCTTATTATCTTATCAACAAGCAAGAGAGAAATTAGACCATCTACTTGATTATCTGATGTTAAATAAAAGTTAACAGCTGCAAGACTACAAGAATTAAATGGCAATATTGATATAAGTTCATATTCTCACACCCGATGTATTGAAACTTTATATACCTCATTTTCATACACCACAATCTCTGTCTTCTCCACCTGGATGTAGCGGTCTTTATAGCTTGCCAGCAGTCTGCCATAGCCCTTCTTCAACCAGCCAGCCTTACTCAGGAACTTAGGCTCTTTCTGGAGGGCTGGGTCCTCTTTTGCACCCTGTATTGATACAGAGGAAGGAAGTCACACTCAGTACACACCAGCATACTTGCAGGATGCAGACAATTATATTCACTTTCATTTTATCACTGCTCTAAATGACGGTCGTACAATATACCTGTACAGGAAAAGAACAGAGGTGTTGATTCTCTTCTGCACATTTTCACCAACGTGGAATCCAAATTTATGAGCAACTAAAGTGATTTATTAGCATGAGCACATATTAAAGGTTATATCAAGTAGTGTTACTGTCATTTGTCACCCACAGCCCACAGAAACTGTCAAGATACTGAAGCCTGGATGTGTCAATGTGATAAAAGTGCTGTTTTTCCTGGAGTTTTGTAGAGTCCTCATTTTCCTCTGCGTCGTCGATTCTGTCACTAGTTAGTAAACATAAACTAATATGTCTATCAGCTGCAACCAACCAATCACATGGCGTCACGTTCAATGACAGAAGATGGCTCTAAACATGTTTTTAAAACTTTATGTACTTATTTCTTAAATCCAACTTTTACATCTATGTCGGTTTTTGAGAGCAGGGCTCTCCTCATATATCAGCACCTATGTGGTGACATCGTCTGAGTGGCAACAACTACCATCCAGGAGAATACTGCGGCAGCTTTCTGGATGGGCTCCTACAAGTGACGTCACAAAGGACACTCCAGTCATTATTAGAGGCACAAGAGTCGTCAAACAACAGTGTGCAGTGCACCGAATTTGGATTATTCCAGGCAACTGAGTCATACCACTGAGGATATCACCCTCACCAAGGAGGTTTTGTTTTTGGTAGCATTTGTATGTCATTCTGAATGTTAACAGGATCGCTTTGACCTCTCCTGATAATGTTATATAGAGCTATATAAAAAATGTGTTTGTATGGACATTTGGGAAATGACACTGGAAAATGGGAATCTAAATATCACATTATAGTTTGCATCCAATATCATATTTGACCTCTGACCTCACTTTTACATTTCACATCTGCCTTTCTCTCAAGTTGATACAGATGTATAACAGATTGTGAGAGCAGCTGAGAAGATCATTGGAGCCTCTCTTCCCCCCACCACAGACACCTGGAGCACCCGCTGCATCCACAAAACCTCACTGTCAGACTGCGAAACAGTTTCTTTCCCAAGCCGTCAGACTCCTGAACACTCGGTGACTGGACTGACACACACACACCTTTATACACAAAGTGACTTTTTGCACAATGCTCAGTCTTTTGCACATTTCTATTGCACTGCTGTGCCTGCACTGTCTTGTGTCTGTATCATTCTGTTCTGTTGGCTGTTGCACTGTCTTTGTTTTGGTTTTTTGCAACTTTTGCACATTGCACTTTGCGTGTTGTTTGTCTGTTATATGTCATTTGTAGCACCAAGCTCTTGGAGGAATGTTGTCTCGTTTCACTGTGTACTGGACAGTTCTTAAGAACAAACCTTTGGTTTCAAGTGAGACTGCTTGCAGACGTGCAGACCTTTAACATCTGCTGTCAGGTGTCTTCCTATACAGACTGCTGAGACAATACTAGCGCTAAAAACTGTGTAATCTCCAGTGTGAGGAAGAAACTATGGGTCATTATGTGATATTTAAGTCAAAGTCAGACTCAACTTAGACATAGATTGGTTGAGTTGTAGATAAGTAGATGGCTGATTTGACCACAGACTGTGGTGAAATTAGCAACTACTGCAAACTCAAAAATAAAACCTGCTGGTGTATGTAAGGTGAAATACCTCAACGCTGCTGTCACTTTGCTGTTAACTTCCTCTGTGCATGGTTTTTTCTGGCTTTAAAAACCTGTGTGCTGTTGCTCATGCTTTGGGTATTACACAGCAACACGGGACAGAATTCAGTGGATCAGCTGTGGTCTGGCACACTGTGCAGCTTTCTAAGTCGGAAATGATATCCAACCTATCCATTCCTATTCAATCCCATGTTGAAAATGCCAATATTTTTGAATGTGGAGCCTTGTGATAAATCTGATCCTAGTTTTTAAGCCAATTTTTAAGGTGCTTCTGAATGTAGAGTGCAGGTAGATGACATTCAATGTTTAAACTTTGAGCAATAATGTTTAACCCTCCTGCCATCCTTTAAAAAACTCACACCCATCACCCTAGGGACCATTCTCAGCCACGCCATAAAAAGACCATATATCCATATTTTATTCCACTTTAAATTAGCCAACCTTGTAAAACTACTTCTCCCTGAAATATTCATGTAAAGTTTTAATTATATTTTCGTTGTTTTAACCCTTCAAATCCCAGTGTTATTACATGAGCGCCCTGTGTTATAAGCCCCAAAAACCAAAAAACGAAACTAAATATTTCCACAAAAAACCAGTTGAAGTAATATGTGATTGTCATTATAAGTAGGCCTTTAGATGGACCAAAGATTGGCACCAACATACATTTTGACCTGCCATTATTTTTTTTGCATTTTTTTTGCAATTTAAAAATTAAAACTTCAAGGCCCTGAGTCTTCATTGACATCCAAGAAAAGAAGAAAAAATAAAATCATATGATGATAATTTGGGGTTGAAAAATAGCGTTTATAATGGAAGTCAATGGGCAGAAAATGGTCCCCAGGGTGATGGGTGTGGGGATTTCTGCTGCTCAGCCATTTTAGGCTGATTTAAGGAATTCACACTGGAATATTAACATTGACAGGTAAAAACTATCCTGTGGCAAGTTTGGTTATATTCCACTGAACACAGTGGAAATGGCAGCCATTTAACACATAGCAGTGGCACAAAAAGGTCCCAAGAAGGCAGGAAGGTTAAATACTGCTGAGCAACATTTTGTTCATGGAAATGTTTGGTCAGTTTAAACCGTGATCCTCTTCCAACTGCAAATAATCTAAGATTTCTTATTATGGGTTAGGCTAAGTGGGAGCACTCTTAAGCACTTTTACTGTAACTCAGAGTATCTCTTATCTTAGTGAAGAGCACCGCAGCAGCAAATGAAGGGTAAAAGGGCAAAACTGAAAAGCTAGCTTTCAAAATAAAGTGATAGCACAACTAGAATAGTCATTGGTGCTCCTGGATGGAATTACTGTGTAGGGCTGATCAAACCCTTGGAACACAGAAAGGTTTCCATTACTCAAGCCTGAGCCGACTGCTGCAGCTCTGCACTATGATATCAGATGGTAAGTTACAAAGTTCCAATTTTGGACTTAGACAGGAAGTCAGACGCGAAACAATGTTTTACCTAAAACTGCCCACACATGCTTGTGATCTATTACCTCTCCTATCTGTGGTGTTGTGGTTGCTGCAAAAATGGATCAACACCTACCTACCATCGCTCTGTTAAAAAAACATGCAGGGATAAATTATAGTACAGTTACAAAGTGACAAGATACTAAGCAAAGGTATCTCATGCAAGTTGGGTCTTAGAAGAGGATTAGAAAACAGAGTAGGTGCTTTTGTGGAAGTGGTACTTTAAGTTTAGGGTGTATCTGGCATTCATTCCCAGTTTAAGTCTCAGCGTAACTCACACTTTAACCCCCGACAGGCTGGAAGAAGACAGCAGGGTTAAGTGGGGGGGTTTTTTTGTTTGGTTTTTTTTTTGGAGAGGGGGGGGGGGGTCAGAACATATTGTTAGCAAGTCAATTAGCCAGTCAGTACGAGTACCTACCACATGTCTGAAGTTTAAAAAGGTGCAGCTTCACTGTTTAAGCCTTAGTAGGTTCCACACACAACTGTAGAGTGAATAACACTATCAGTGTTATCAGAAATCAGTGTAGCACTATTATTCAATAAGTCAACTTATTGTATAAAATTGCAGTCCATTCTAGATTTAAACCTAATTTATAGGCCTACATATATATATATATATAACATATATATATATGTGTACATATAACACCACAGACCACAGTGGTGTCCTAAAGTTTTGATAGCAACTGACCTAACAAAAATTTCCACTTTGTGGTCCTTACTCTTTAGTCAGTGTTTGCAAAGCAGCATCTCTCTTTATTTCTAGTGAAAACTGAGTCAACTTTCTATGGTAAAGAGCCACAAAACTCTGCAGAACAGCTCATATTCTGTAGGCCAAAGAAGTAAAAGATGATGGGGACAACACATTTTTTAGAACACTCTTGCAGCCGTGACACATAGCACATTAACACCCACAGTCTTGTGTTTATAATAAAGTGTCATGCTATATTAGTGCACACAGTTCTTCATTATGAATTCCCAAATGTAAATAGTAAAAAAAAAAAATGTACTGCTTCTCATTAGCATTACAAATGTATTTTTCATATTGAATACAGGGGATGAAAACTACTGAAATGCACTCTGGACTCACTGTTCTCCAAACAAAGATTAGCGCAACCAAAAGCACCAGTCCAACACCTCCTGTTATAGCATTTATCTGCCAGTACACTGGCTGTGTTTATGACTGTTAATGACTTACATATCATTGAGACTCATAGTTATGAATCGGGCCTCTTTTTTGTATGCATCAGTGTCGGCTAGCTGCCACTCGTAGTATTAAATATTCCTTACATTTTATTACAATTAAACTTACACAATATGAGATCCTTGATGTCCTGGTATGTTTTGTGCTGGTGTTTTAAAAGAGGTTTATGCCCTTCTTGATATGGAAACAGCATATTGTCCATTGCTTACTATGAAAGGTGGACCCAAAGTATGATGGTGTGCAGACATTCATCCATTGTAGGGAAGAAAGCTTGACTGTGATGATGAGAGAGAGCTGTTTTCTGCCCGACAACAATGTGAGTTTCTTTTCTTTTCTCTGACGAGGTCAGAGAGGAATGGAGAGTGTAGATGACTCAGAGCCAAGGCGATTGGTCATCACAGAAGGGCTGTGACGCTTTCTGGGTGCAAGTTTAAGAAAATAGGTGAGCAGGGAAGTGCAAATTAAAAATACAGAAACACAGTCACATGGTGGGACTCTCCAGGCATAAACATGCCCATGTACTCGTTTCAGTTCTGCTTTACATGCAGATCACAGAGTGACCCGCTGATGAGCTAGAGACAACCTTTAGTGAAGCTAGCCCACACAGTGAAAATGTAGGACTCAAATCTTACTGATCTCTGACACATTCTTAAATCTTCCAGCAGTTCTACTTCAGGCAGTTTCTATGGCGTCTTCCTCAGTGAACCCGAGCCAAGCTGGATGTGACGATCGCCACAGAGTCACACTGATGTTTTCAAATGCATTAACTGATTTCACCATCAGCACTGCAAATTCCAGACTGAACAGATTGCAAAAGAGAGGCTGCTGCTTTAATCGTGACACTGTAGACTGAAGGTAGAGAGCAGCTAACAAACAGCATACTTTTGATGAATCCCACTCAAAGGGCGTGGCACCACATGCATTAAGTGTGCACAACAAGTTCCTTACATACAGTAGTTGACATAGTATGTGTCTTTCTGACTTCCCTATTCTGGTAAACTGGCTTCCTCAAAATGCCCAAATGTAACTGAGGTATGCAGGTCATATATAGAATACTGTGACTTGGGTAACTGTGATGTTTTTGAATGAAAAGCGTCAAGTTTTCAGCAGATGACCAGACTATCTGATCCTGAGACTGCGGCCGCAGGTTGTCATAAATCATAACGTACTAAGATAAGAGAGGCCCTCACTAACGCAGCCTTAAAACTCAGAGAACAACTGCCGAACGTACACTTCAGCTACTTTCTTCCGTTTGATTCTATTCTGCCTTTTTATCCTGTTTGTGTAGCCGTGCGAGGCTCGGCATGTCCTGCTGCTGTCCTGCCAGAACCAACCAGGCAGCCAGTGATGAACCGCTAATCGCGTTTACCAGAGTTTCTCTCTGAAAGGCTCCACATTTTCTCTCTGCGCTCTTTCATTAACGCGGTCAGTTTGTGGGTGGAATTAGCCGCCCTGCCCTGGCTGTGGTCCTTCCACCCTGACTCTGTGCTGGAAGGAGCAGATTCCGTGGATCGGTGACGTGGAGACAGGTGAACAGGTGTTTCCAGCCCCAGAACGTTTTCACTGCAGTTGACTGAAGCAGGCAAGCCCGTCTGCTGGAAACGTCACCTAACAACTTGTTGCTTCGCATGACTCTCCCATGAAAAGTGCTCCAGCTTCACACTGCCAGCACTCTTCGGGCCTCAGAAGCTGATCGCGCCTTTGCAAAGTACATTATTCTAACGTCACGGGGTGCTTTGATTCAACGCTTCTGTCAAAAGTGGTGAAACTGTCACAAAACAAAAGCACAACAAGGGCAGGCAGCACACGCAGTAAGACTCAAGGGACTACTCACATCTTCCATGATAAAGACTGGGCTCCGTTATGTGGCTGCTGACTAGCCCAGAATCACTCGACGTCGCCCTTTCTCACCAAAAACGCTTGAGTTGTCGCCTGCGGGCCGGCAGCTGACACATTTCCAGCGCACACGTTAATGAGCAAAAATAAGGAAATAGTCAGTTTATGACAAGGAGGGTCGGCCCGTTTTCCTTTTTTTCTGACAGAAAAAGTTCGAAGAAAAAAAAAGTAGTTTCCGGTTGAAGTCCCTTTACACTCTTGAACTGAAAAATCTGCAAGGAGGAGCAACGCGAGCAGTGTGTGCGCGTGCAGCAGCCACGCATCCTCGCAGCACGCTTGCGTTAAAGTGGACATCTGCGTCTGCGGCCCCGCGTCTGCGTCTGCAGCGGACCAACAAGACCCGCAGCTGCAGCTCCAGCATCCTTTGACAAGCAGACTCACAGCTCGGCCATCACTCCGTGGATGAAACCGCAGGAAACTTTTCCACTGCTTGGCAGACAGCGGGAGGGGGAGGGGTTTGTTGTTTGTTTGTTTACTTTCTTTTCAAAGTCGTTGTACATAATAACTAACATCACAGTGCTGTGACCTAGCATGTTCGCTATAGTCACTACTTCATTCACTCAGCACTTCCTGGTAGGTGTGGCTGTTCCTGTTGGTTTGTGAGGTTATGTTTGAAATCTGTAGCACGCATCTTTCTAATCCGCAATCGAAGTGGTCGCACAAATTCTGAAATAGAATGAAAATAGACGGCGTATCACCCCAACAAAATATAAAGAAAGCAAAGGATTTAGTCATTTATTTAGTTATATTTATTTTAAAAGACATTTTAAGAGTTTTCAGGGAGCAATACCTCAAATGAGGCCAGTGTGGTAAAAAAAAAAGTTTTGATGCCAGCTACATCCTTGGAAAAGGTGTGTAATTCCAAAGACAGGGAAAAGAAAAGTCAGTCAATCATAGTGAATTGGCAACAGGTCAGTAAAAAGAACTGGTATAAAAATGCATATGAGTCACTCTGATAGAAATGTGTTAGCCCTGCAACAGACTGTTGAGACCTGCACAGCGTGTACACTTCCTCTTGCCCCATGGTAGCTGGGAAAGGCTGATAAGGATAAGTGAAAGAGAGTGGATATATTTTTATTTCTTCTAGAGTGTGGGGCGAGAGAAGAAGATTGGCAACGAGCTCTACAAGGCAACCCTAACCATGTTTAAAGAGTCTGGCAATCCCACAGGTAGAAGAAGAGGAAGCTCCAGAAACAGCATAATGTGAGCTAAAGACTGCCACAACAAGGACAACACTAGAGCAGGGCGATATGGCCAAAAATATTTATCACGATATATATTTGAAAATTTGCGATAACGATATAACCGACGATATAATTGATGCGAGACAAAATACAACTCCACAACATTACTAGCGCAAAAAGACAACCTTCCATTTATTTTCACTTAAACAAGAAGCTGGTTTTTGAAAGAAATCTCCGTCCCGGGTCATCCGTGGATCGGGTTTCCTCCGAGGCGTGGGCACCTATAAGCAGAGTTTTGTCTTTATCCTATAAGATTCAAAATTATTCAAAGTAACACTCAAGTATGCCGTTCAGCAGGTTAGTTACGACGTCGGGAGTAGCTTGGGAGAACAAGGAAACACAGACTGCTTCAGGTTGCTTTCCCAAAATCAACTCAAAGGTTTATTCATCAGACAACAGTTTATATAGAGGAAAAAGGTTCGTGTGTCAGCAGATTCTCAGTTCAAACCGGTACAGACCAAATAAGGAAGCGTCTTCCTGCCCTCTGAGCAAAGAAGTATCCTTTGTATAGTTTATCAGTTCAGCTACAATTTATGATCATCCCAGCGAAATACACTCCTAGACATAGAATACAGAGTTCTTTCATTAGTGAATTCTGAAACAAACCACCTGGCCTTTAACAAGCCTTTTCTAGGAGATAAAGAAGGGAGGATGGGAGTAAGGAAGTGGTCTCTGTGGTGTTTTCAACCTTGAGGTACCATCCTGTGATTCTTACACATTAATTCTTGGGTCACAGAGAAAGAGAAAAACAACTAGTAAATGGGCCTTATTGAGTAAGTTTTCCTGTATAATATCACTACAAAACAATATCCTGTAAATGCTACCATGGTATCAAAATATCACAACAGTTTTTATGTACATTAAAGCTTTATAAAAATGTAACAGTGCAAATGCAAATTGCTTGCTGAAAGTTTAACCAAAAGGCATTTCCACTAGAAATGGGCTGACATGTCCTGAGCATAACCATGTATAATATCCACTGAAGTTAAAAAGAGGTGCTTTGCAACATTAAACTGCAGTGTGCAGTACGCATTTTTCGGACCATAAGGTGCACGGGATTATAAGGCACATTAAGCGAAACAAAGCAGTCAGATAAATCAAACTTTATTAAACTCATTCTTCTTGCTTCCTCCACTTCTGTACCATTGATTCCTTAATGTTGAATTCTCTGGCAGCTGCTCTATTCCCATGTTGTTGCAGTATATTAATGACTAACCTCGTATTGTGGATGGATTATCTCAGTTGTTCTCCTGACTGAAGTTTGGTCCGTTTACAGCATCCTGCCATGCGATTGCATTTGTCTCTAACCATGAAGAACCTTCACGTTAACTTTTATAAGTGGAAAAGTGTTAGTGTTCGTCCTCCAGCTTCACTGTTTATGTTATGCTAACATAGCTGTGTCGCTAGCGATCACGTAGCACATCATTATATAGCAGCTAGCCCAACTTCAGTAACCCTACAAACGTCACTGCTGTTTAGTTTCCTGTCTTCATTTATGTTGGAAGTGATAGCAGAGCTGTACGTTTGATTTTTTTCAGAAATCTCTCAGTCAGAACATGCTATATCATGCTTAGGTAACTAGCGAAACTAGCGAGCTAACTTCCGCTAGCTTCCTGCTAACTTCTAACTCCGTTAAATGTAATAAATTCTGTTTTCATGGATGCCTGGAAATTAAACTTCATAGTTACACCTGGTAAAGCAGCAATGCTGATCGTTTTATTAAAGATGAAAGAATTTAGACAGTTTTTAACTCTCAGTGATGCTGCAGTGTTGTTTGACCTGAAGTCAAATATACGGAGTTTGGGAACCAGATTACTCCCAGATTTAAGAGCATCTTAGTCCGACAAATACGACAATAACAACGGCCGCTTGCATGTTCTGCAAAAAAATGTGCTTTGTTGTGTATCTGACGGACAAACACCAAACCAGTTCCACATCACTGAAGTTGCACCATTTTTACAAACCAATTCTGGTTCCTCAACAATCGGCCATGTGCGTATGAAAACAAAGGCACTGCGCATGCGCGTTTTACTCCCATTCTATCGCGATATTTCATTTTCCTATCGTTGCCTAACATTATACCGGTATTACCGTGAACGGTATAATATGGCCCAGCCCTAGACAACACTGCTGATGATGCTCATGGCCAGAGGAACTCACACCCAAGGTTGAAGGTACACACTTGCAGCTCACATACCCGGTAGCATACAGCCTTTGTTCACATTAGTTATGTCCTATCTTGAAAATTCAGGTGCCACACACTCAGTCGTTAAGGGAATTTCCAACTCCTCCAAAGGTTAGTGGCAACTATTTGTCAGGGTGTCAGGACACATGATGAGAGAAAGTTTCACTGTACCACTTACGATGGTGCAATGATGAACTGGGGAAAACTTTTAAAAAGCAAAAACTTGAATAGAAGTGAAGTGAACTGCAAGTTGCTGGAGCAAGTACTGGGCTACCAGTCTGATCAAGCACCACTACAGCCATGGATCCAGATGGGGGACACAGCAGAGAGCAAGCTTGGAAGTTGACCTTCATATGTATCGATTCTCCAGTACTCCAGGAAAATATCTCATCACTTCAAAGACAGCAGAGACTCACGGAGCCTGTGGCGGGGCATTCAGACCATCACAGATTACAAGCCCCCACCACAGACTTGTGACAGTACTATCCCCCTGCTGAACGAGCTGAACACTTTCTTTGCTCGCTTTGAAGTCCAAAACAGCACCACTGCACAGAAGACCCCACCCCCTCCTGGTGACCAGGTGATGACTCTGTCACCGGACAGCGTGAGGAGATCCCTCAGCAGGATCAATGCACGTAAAGCTCCGGGTCCTGACAACATTCCTGGTCGTGTACTGAGAGACTGTGCAGTGGAACTCACTGATGTCTTCACAGACATCTTCAACATATCACTCATCCAGGCTGTCGTCCCCACATGTTTTAAAGCCACCACAATCATTCCGGTTCCAAAAAAGTCATCTCCCTCCTGCTTTAATGACTACCGTCCTGTTGCACTTACTCCCATCCTGATGAAGTGCTTCGAACGACTAGTCATGCAACACATCAAGACTGTCCTGCCCCCCTCCCTGGATCCCTTCCAGTTTGCCTATCGGCCCAACCGCTCAACCGATGATGCCATCTCCACTGCACTCCACTCGGCACTCACACACCTGGACAAAAATGACTCATATGTTCGAATGCTGTTCATAGATTTCAGTTCAGCATTCAACACCATAATCCCCCAACAGCTCATTCAAAAACTGGTCCAGCTGGGGCTCAACACCTCACTGTGCAACTGGCTGTTGGATTTCCTCACCGGAAGACCTCAAGCAGTACGGGTTGGCAGTAATACATCCAGCACCATCATTTTAAACACGGGGGCCCCGCAGGGATGTGTGCTGAGCCCCCTCCTCTTCACTCTGCTGACCCATGACTGCACTCCATCATACAGCTCCAACCTCTTCATCAAGTTTGCGGACGACACAACGGTGGTGGGTCTCATTAGCAACAGGGATGAGACCGACTACAGAAGTGAGGTGAGACGCCTGGCCATGTGGTGTGCTGACAACAATCTCTCTCTGAATGTGGAGAAGACGAAGGAGATTGTTGTGGACTTCAGGAGAATGCACACCCAACATGCTCCTCTGACCATTGACGGAGCGTCTGTGGAGAGAGTGAGCAGCACCAAGTTCTTGGGTGTGCACATCACAGAGGATCTCTCCTGGACGTACAACACCACAGCACTGGCCAAGAAATCACAGCAGCGTCTCTTCTTTCTCCGCAAACTAAGAAGAGCAGGAGCACCAGCCCCCATCATGTACACTTTCTACAGAGGCACCATCGAGAGCATCCTGTCGAGCTGCATCACTGTGTGGTTTGGAACCTGCAATGCGTCCTGTCATAGAACCCTCCAACGCATAGTGAGAGCTGCAGAGAGGATCATTGGTGTCTCTCTCCCCTCCCTCCAGGACATTTACAGCACCCGTCTCACTAAAAAAGCCCTTTGCATAGCGGCTGATCCCACGCACCCAATGCAAAGCTTCTTCAAGCTGCTGCCGTCGGGGAGGAGACTGCGGAGTCTCCAGGCCAGGACCAGCAGGCTGAAGGACAGCTTCATCCATCAGGCTGTCAGGAAGCTTAACTCCCTCCCGATTCTGCCCCCTCTCCCCTCTCTCCTCCACGGTCTCACTGAACTCTGTCACACACACACAAACACACACACTCTCTGACTCACTCACTGGCCTGCACCAGTTACCAGTCACTTTGTGGAGCATTGGACTGCCATTACCTCATAAGACTTTGTTGTTACACTTTCTCTTACCGTACACTACTAAATCTCCATTTGCACTATTTGCCTATTTGCACTACTCTGCCTGGTTTACACTCAATGTCACTTACCCATTATATTGTATATTATATAGCTTTCTTGTTATATGTAAAATTGTATTTATTTAAATTTTTACTTTTTAATTATTTTACTTGCATTTTTAATCACTTTTATATTTAAATATATTTAAATGTTCATTTGCTATTTATCTAGGGATTGAGAGTAACGCAATTTCTATTCTCTGTATGTCCTGTACATGTGGCAGAATCGACAAATAAAGTTGACTTTGACTTTGATTCATATTTTTGTAAACAGTCATCACTTCCATTGAAAGAGAGGAAAGCTGCGGCTCTTCCTCCTTGGACCCTATTATTCCATTTGCTACAGTCAGATTTTCACTGCACAGCGTATGCTGTGTTGTTTAGCTTGTGTTTGGGAGTTTTGTCCTTGGAATGAACCAGTTTGTGTGTGAGTGTGTGGCTCGGATGTCGTTCTTGGAGAAGTTTCTCTGATAAACCTGCTATGTAAGGCATGACAGTGTTGTTCCGTTTGTCAGTCTGATGCTCCCTCGTTGGTGTCTGACCTTTACTGTGCATCTTCGCTGATTTGATGAAGGCCCAGTTGGGATAACATGTCTGTGTTCCTTTTCTTTCCCTGTGTGTGGTCTGTGTGTGTGGGCTTCCTTCAGTGTTGAGGTTTTCATTCTCCTTGATATGGACACAGACACAGCATTTTTTAGATGGATTATCGTGGAATGTAATTAATTTGTGGTTAAAAACTACGAGTGATGAGTGACTAGATCGTTGATAATGTAAAGGTGATGAAGAATATTTTACCTTTCATAAGAGAGGCAGAGATTAATAATAACTAATGCGTAAGTGCAGAATGGTGCACAAACACAGAGTGAGTAAAAAGGTGAGAGGAGAAGAAGCACTCAGTTCCTGATCCAGCACTAACTAAAGCCCTATGCTGGTTCCACAGAAGAGGGGCCTGAAAGCTCAATGCTTTGCCTCCCATTCTGCTTTTACAAACCCTTCAAGTAGGCCCCCAGTCTGAGAGTAAAGGCTCTATTGGGGTGATACAGTTCTATAACGTTGTTAAGATAAGATGGGGCCTGATTACCAAAGATATTTTACTTAAGGAGCAGGATATTGAATTCAATTCTGTATTCAACAGGGAGCCAGTGAAGGGAAGCCAAGATAGGAGAAATATGCTTGGGGAGGGAAACAGATTAACTACAGATACTGATACTGTGACAGCCTTCGAATTTGAAGTTCCCAACACCCCCTCAATTAAAGAGAGCCTAGGAAATCTGATTTAAAAAGTCACATTTTTATTTTTTATCAACAACAACAAATACAATTAAGGGGAAATAATCCTATGTAATGCTGTAAACAGCAGGTCTGTTCAATAGTTTAGTTCCAAAGGGTCACTTCCCTGTTCATTTGTTCCCCTTTTGGCAACAAGGGAACAGCCAACGAGTAGTCCCTCTTCCTCTGCACAGCAGCTCCTCCCTGTACTGCTTCCTGATCCACTCTGTGGTACAGAAACAAACAAAGACTGGTACTTTGCTTTTAAACAAACTGCATCACAGACATCCCAGCTGATACCAACTATGGATATCACTCTCAAAAACAGATTTAAATGGTGCTTTATTGGCATGACAGTTTATAAAAACTATAGTTACAATCTGTGAATGCTCAAACTACTAACTTGGTTTGTTATAATTGCCACTGAAAGATGGTGAAAGCTGTAATCTAAGGCTAAGGCTACATCTTTGCAGTGTTGTGATTGCAGACATTCCCAGCTCTCTGTGAACAGCGCTAATCGGTGGTCATGAGAAACTTTCTTGACGCATGCTCGTCATCCAAGTTAATCCCTGTAAATCCCAGAAAGCTGATTGGGAGAAAGTCACTTCTTCAGCGCTTCTTTGTAACTGTTGATTGGTTCACAGTCCACACCACACGGTGGCGGTAATCCACTGTGTGGTTTCTTGCCAAACACCAATAAACGCGAAGAAGAAGGAGCAGGAGCAGCATGTCTGCAGACAGTGTCCCCGCACAGACGTCTGAATATGCAAACGGAGGTTAGTAATGAAGTCATTCTGAAAGATACCTATAGTTTCGGTTTGGTTCCGTTTTTTAATGATATCTGTACGCACGTAGGTAACGTATTTCCTCTGCTGTTTCTCAAAGTGGTCGCCATATTGCGGGGCGGGGCGGGGGGGGGGCAGCGGTCTGTATACAGAGGAAACCGTCACAAGTTCCAAAATCCAGCGATTTCTAAGCGTTTCGTGTGGTTTGCTTTGCTCTGTTGTCTTGTCCGTGTTTGACTGACACATGCGGACCGATCATCTGCTGTCTGGCTGTGCTGCGCACCATTAATGCGCAGAAAACAAAGACTTCAATAATGTGATCGCAGATACAGACTGGCAGCTTTGCCCTGGTTGTTCAACTGAAAGCGTGAATGGCTGATTGAGGCAGGCTGTTAAAGGCGTTACACAAGAACCAGGCTGCTTCCAGTTTCCATTGACTTTGTGCTGCTGCTGTTTGGGTTGCTGTGATAACACAGCTGTTGTTACACGTGACTGAACTGTAAAGACGCCTGTGTGACAGCTCAGCGGTCTAAGGTGATGCTGACCCCTCACTATATCATGACTTAGTATTAGCTATGATGTTATTAAACGCTGAGAGCATTCAGAGTCGTAAGAGGGTTACGGGAACGGTCCAGTCAGCTGGGGGAGGGAAGCCCAGGCTGGACTATTAAAATGCAGCACTCAGTGTAACTACATATTGGGTCGAAGCAGCAAACAACAACTTGAATGGCGTGGAAGGTTGCAGTGTAGTAAACAATGGGCTTTCCAGGAAATACAATTAGAAATTAGGAAGTAGATTTCAAATTGAGCTTTACTTTCCCTGCAGTGTCCAGCTGCTTTCACACGCTCTGACCCAAATCCTCTCTCTCTGCGGGTTTAAGACACTGACCGACTTGTTGGGGTTTTTTAATCGGACTCTTGCGAAAAGGCCTAAATAAAAAGTCAGTTTTGTAGTTACATGTGTGAAAATACTAACTTAACGTTGCTCAGAAGTTAATGAAATTTGGAGAGTTCAGTGTCAGTCTGGTGTCCTGGTCAGTGATGGAGACAGGCAGCATCGTCCCTGCAGCAGTTTTAGAGAAGGATTACTTAATCAAACATGTTTGTAAGGCTGGAAAAACATTGAGCTTCTCGCCTGTGAAACTTAGACCTGCTTCTTTCATTCAAACATCAACGGTAGTGTCAAAGTCTGGCATTTTATACTTTATAGGAATGCCTCACAAGCCATAGTCACGAGCAAGATGGCAAAACCACGTCTGTGTTCACTAACATTAGCCCGGCTAGCTAAGCAGCTCCAGACAAGTTACTAAATTCTTGATGTGATTTACATGATGTTGGGTTCCATGAATAGTTGTGTTTGTGTCAGCTTTTAAAGTCGTCTTTGTCCATTTCAGGAAACAAGAGGATACCGTGTCCGTTGCACGCCTGTAAGAGAGTGTACCGCGACACAAGTGCTCTGGAGAGCCACATCAAAGATCATGATATCCCGGCTCAGTCTCTACCTGGTGAGGTCCTGCACTCCAACTGTGGACATAAACAAATAAGGTTGCGGCTGGAAATAAACCAGTATTGAAGCGCATAATAAAAGCAAACATGGTTTATTTCTATCAGTCTCCAGTCCTGAACAGTGCTTTCCATCAAAACATGTTTTTGTGTTCATGATATGAAACTTGGTATAATTTCTTTAGACAGTGTGACTGCGTTGTTTGCTGTAACACATGTGGCAGTGATGGCTGTACTGTGGACGTGCTGTTGTCTGCTGTACTGCACTGGGACTCTTAAAGTAACTGGTCATCATTAATGGTTAACAGTCTGAGTTTTGCTGTTATTCACGGCTGTGGTTTTGTTCAGTGAGACTTTTCGCACCGTCTCCGTGTTTTTAGTCTATTTGTTATGTTGCTTTAGAATAAAGTGTAACCGAATCCTGAAAACACTCAAATGATGTTCAAGTGTGTGACGATGTTTTTCCTGTTCAGAAGTACACCACTGTCGTCCAAAGTTATTCCTCTAATAAATGATAGATACTCAAATGTTATTTGAACCATAGTGATAAAAAGAGCGTAGGAAATAAGCAGAAACTAACAACCGTGATGTTAGAAGAGAAGTAAGCTAGGAACCCATCAGATAACCTGCTGACTTATGGTTCTGCACATGTGTCGGGCAGAGGGGAGGGCTTTTCACCCAGTACCCTAATAGTATATTCTAAATGTCAGATTATAGCTGAACCCCAAAAATCTTGCCTTACAGTTTCTGCATGTTCCTGTGGACAACAAAGATTGTATCAGATGACAAACACTATTTTTGATCTCCTTAGGTAAAGTGCTGCTGTGCTCTACTGTCGGCTGCGGTGGTTCTTTCTCCAACATGCAGAAACTGATGGAGCACATGAGGCATCATCACAAACCCAACATTTTCTTCCAGTGAGTTGGCCTGTGTTCTCCGGATGTGCTGATGTGCTGTCAGTGAGCTGTAGACATGTTTACAATCGTCTGGCTTCTCTTTCTGCAGGTGTGAAAGCTGTCGCACTAAGTTGCGCTCATACCGTGGCCTGCTGACTCACCTGCACACCTGTTCTAAAGTCACACGGAGTAAAACGAAGCCTGTTGAACAGACACCCCCTCAGCTTGCTGCTGTTACCAACCCAAAACCCACAGAGCAGCACCTCCCACGGCTGGAGTCGGTGTCTGCACCCCAGCAACTGCCGCCTCAAATCCCAAACCCAGATGGAGCCATCCGCCCTGCTGATCCTCAGGCACACTCCTCAGCCCCACCTCTGCTCAGTTCCCCTATCTTGCATCTCCAAGAAACCTCCCCTCTTCAAAACATTAATGAAGCTCGTACTTTGCCTAAGGAAAAAGCCCCTAACATGCCCCCATGTCTAAAGATGGATGGTCCAAAAGCAAGCGCTGACCCTCCTGAGTTCCAGGTTCAGCACCAGCCACAGACCAGGTCACCTGAGCCCATCCCTCCTGCTCCAGGATCAGCACCTCATTCTCCTCCTGGGTCATCGGCTATCTGGAAGAAGAGTCCAGGTGAGTTCGGGTTCACTGCAGACTAGCACCATGGGAACAGTTACTCAGCCCAGCGCAAGTGCAGCAGTAGTTAAATAAAGTAGTTTCCTGGTTGATCATTGTTTTTGAAAGGATGATTAAAAATGGTCGCAGATGAAACCCGTCACCTTTTGCAAAGCCTTAAATGTATCCTGTGACGTTAGCATGCTTTTGACTGCTTTTGTGTAAGTTTAATCAGTGAGCAAATCAAACACTCACAGTTATTTGTTTTGTGCATTAGGTTTGGCCTGCAGCAGACGCATCCTTTGGGAGCACACCAGGGGGCGCTATACATGTGTACAGTGTGGCCATGTAGTAACCAACCGCAAGGAAATGACCCTGCACATCAGCAGTAAACACGGCACCATCAAAGCTGTAGAAGATACAGGGAGCTCTGCTACTAACACTTAGTGTGGCAACTCTAGTTGTCTGTATGTGTCGAGGTTTTAGCCAAATTCTGAGTGCTGGCTGTGCACAGCAGGGTTGACTCAGAGCGAAACACCCGCAGGAGTTATGTGCATGTATCTGCTTGGGTAATGATGCTAAGAAAATTGTATATTACTGTTTCTGTAGAGCATCTAACATCTTCACCTCTTGAATAAAAGGTTCAGACGTTTTTGTGAAAGTTTTTGTTTAAATATCTGACTTTTGGGTCACTCCAGTACAAACAAGAAGACCACAGAGAAGATTGAAGGAGGACATGCAGAGGTTTGGCGTGGCATGAGATGAAGGCAGATGTGACCAACTCTAAAGAAAAGCGGAAAGACGAAGAGGAGTGCAATAGTTTTAGATCACTAAACCCTGTTCAGTGAATGAACAGTGAGTTACCTTAAGTAGTTACTTCCTCCAAAACATCACCTTGTCTTTTAGACCCCATTCATGCAAGACTGTGTTGACACACCTCTCTGCATTGAGTCATTACTTATTATCTTTGGCTCTCTTCTATAGTGTTGTCTTATCTCTCACCTCCAGCCAATTCTTAAAAGGGAGTTTTTCCTTCCCACTGTCGCCCAATGCTTTCTCATACGGGGTTATCTGTATTGTTGGGTTTTTACCTTACAGTATTAAGCACCTGTAGCTCACTGTTCTTGTGATTTGGTGCTGTGTAAATAAAACTGAATTGAATTGGTTCGATCCTTGGCTGCTCCAGTCTGCATGCCAAATATCTTTTGACAATATACGGAACCCAAGTTCCCCTCTGATGCATCCAAAAGCACTTCCATATAGAAGTGCTTGCATGAATGGGTAAATGAGGGAAGTTTTACTCTACAGGTAGAGTAAAAGCACTTTATACAAAAACCAGTCAACTAGATTACAAATCCAAGATCACTTATTCTACAGTAATAGTTGTGCACTGCACATGCATCACACTCCCATCACCAACAGGTGTTTAACACAAGTCCCAGAACTGCTCCTTAATAAATGTCCAGCTATTAGAGGGGTGGGTGGTGTGGACACTCAAGCCTTTTTCAGATTTTGTAGGTGGCACTGTTGGGCCAATTTGTAACATCCAATGAAAAGAGTTAACCTGAAAAGTTCACATCACATTCAAGGTGCGTGCTAAATCTCACGACCTTTTAAGCTTTCCAAACCCCTCGATTATCATGTCACCAGGGTGCACCATTAAATAAAAACAAATTTCATGTCAAAGCATCATTAAAACCTGATGTACATAAACTAAACATACGGTACACTAAGACCAGCTCCTTAAGGCTTTTCATGTCCAAAGTTCAAGTTGCTCAAGTGTAACCACCTTGAAGCTATACCTCAAAGTGTAAAACATGATATTTTCTGTGCGTACTAAGTGGAGATGTGATGATTGTTAAACACTCCAAATAAAAAATGTGTTCAGGGGCACACCCTTATCACAATTGAGAAGATTGAGCCAGATTGGACACGGTATTATAATAAAAATGTCATGGCAAATGATTGAAATTTGCTGTGGCGCCACAGATGCACCCTATAGCCCAGGTCTGTAGTGTACACTGAACAATTATTCAAGATTCAAAAGCTTTATTGTCAATACAGCAGTATACAAAGTATAATCAAATGCTGTTTCACCCCAAGCCCCCTATGGTGCATTTATGAGTATATAAAAGATATATCTCCAAGAGATATACAACTAGGAATTACAAATAAATAATAGGCTAAGTTTCGGTAAAATTAAGGGATAAAAATATATCAATTACTAACTATACAATACTATAATGATAACTATACAATACTGCCTGTACGATAAACAAAGGCAGGACAGAGACAATACAAAGTGGGTTGTGCAGTGTAATTGCATACCATGTTCAAGTTATTGTCAGGATATTATAGACGAGACAAAGACATGTGCAAGATGCAAAGTGTGCAAATATAGTATAGTATAATTATAATATAATTATAACGTTTATTGAATGAACACTTTGAAAATAGTAAAATCGGCACCAGTTTTATCTTCAATTCAAAATATTGGACTTCCTGTTTGGTTTGATCAAGGAGCCCAGAGGCTTTTTGTCCCTCTTAGCTTGTTATATGTGTACATTTTTCATTCATGTAGCTCAAACTACGTGTCCGTCCGTAGTACTTCATTATAGTCTGCATAGGTGGCGCTCTAGAGCCATTTTCAAATGTCCCAAACAATAACGTATCTGTGTATTTGAGCACGTTAAGGCCCCGGAAAGTCGATTAATTTGCCTGAAAAACAATAACAATAATAACGATTAAGGGAGCAGTGCTCGGTAATAATAGTAGACTGTAGTAGTCCTCCCGGTGGGTCCCCCCGGTGGGTCCTCCCGGCTTTACTTTGAAATTCTCCACCGGTCTGCAATGCCGGCCGGACTCTTTTGACACGCCCCTCTCGTCTTGTGACCGGCAGACTTCACAGCCAATCACAGGGTACCATCTGGAAACATGGCGTCTGGCTTTCTGTGGAGATGCGCGGTGCTTGTGCTCTGCACACACATGCTTTGTGCTGTAGAGACCGAGACTAAAGCAAAGGCCAAGAAAAAGAAGGACATCCGAGACTACAATGATGCTGACATGGCACGGCTCCTGGAACAGTGGGAGGCAAGTTTTCCCGTCCACAGCCTTCAGATGTTAGCAGCTGTTAGCCGCTGGCTAGGTGTCGTGAGCCCAGCTAAGTCTGAGTGTTTAACTGATATATTGGTGGAAGTGCTAGGGGTTACTATTAGATGCCGGACTCTTTCGTCGCTACAGAAAGACTAAACACCACAGTCATTATAAGAGAGAGACGTGGCACACATTCCACAGTGGGAGAGATGCGGGGTATTCTTTCCAGAGGAAGTTGTTTTAGTTTAAACTCCACAAGAGGTTATTATAATTTCACTGGTTAATCAATACATACAGTTTTTTTGGTTCCGGTGATCCTTTTAAAATGTTTATTTTTCAAAAGCAGTTTTTCCTTTTCACTGTAGCCAAGTGCTTGCTCATCATTTGATTGTTGGGGTTGTCCGTTATTGTACCTTTACCTTACTGCAGGGGTGCCCAATCCCGGTCCTCGAGAGCTACCATCCTGCAGCTTTTAGGTGCATCCTTGTTCCCACACACCCGAATCAAATGAATGGCTTGTTATCAGGCCTTTGCCAAACATGATGGCATGCTGAAGAGGTAATCAAACCATTTGATTCAGCTGTGTTGGAGTAGGGATGCATCTAAAAGCTGCAGGATAGTAGCTCTCGAGGACTGGGATTGGGCAGCCCTGCCTTACTGTATTAAGCACCTTGAGGCGACTGCTGTTGTGCTTTGGTGTTAAATAAGTCAAACTGAATTCAAAGTAAGCCAGCAGTCTGATAGCAAAGTGCTCTGTTGAGTGATATGAAGTTATCCACATTGTAAAGACTGAGTGTATAGATATAGGTTAGCTTAAGTATATGATTGTCTCTTTTGCTTAGCTTGATTTTATTGTCAGTCCTACTTCTCAGAAGGAGGTACCTCCTACTTTCAGTCTGAAATGATCACTAAATGATACAATGAGTCATCCTATTTCCGAATATTCCGTTCGGTCTCTTTTAAACCAGTTATTTTAGGGATAAAAAACATGAATTAAAAAAACAAGATTGCCATTTGTTTAAAATAAAAAACAAAACTCAACATCATCTAAATATTTGTGTCTAGAGTGCAGGGGTGGGGGAAGTCCAGGCCTCAAGGTGCCCTGCAGGGTTTAGATCTCACCCTGGTTCAACACACTGAATCACATGATTAGTTCATTACCAGGCCTCTGGAGAGCTTCATGGCATGTTGAGGAGTTAATTTAGCCATTTAAATCAGCTGTGTTGGATCAAGGACACATCGGCCCTTGAGGCCTGGAGTTTCGTCCACACATGCTATAGTGTAAGAGTGGAAAGTATAAAATAGATTCAAACGAGTGAGACGCAGTATTAGCTGCTGTTTCATCTTAAACTGTTGTCATGTGTTTTGTTTTTTTCTCTCCATGTGGTTTAATAGGCAGACGATGACATCGAGGAAGGTGACCTTCCAGAGCACAAAAGGTCTCCTCCTCCCATCGACTTCTCTAAGGTGAACCCCTCCAAACCAGAGGAGCTGCTTAAGATGTCCAAAAAAGGTCGGACTCTGATGGTTTTTGCCACAGTTTCAGGAGATCCTACAGAGAAAGAGACAGAGGAGATCACAGGCCTGTGGCAGGGCAGCCTTTTCAATGCCAACTTTGATATTCAGAGGTATTTCCTTTCTGACCTTGTTTCGTTTTTTGTTTCTTGTTGTCGTTTGCGTGGGAGTGATTTCTATTTGTAGAGCAGTAACAAACAAACTGTGTTCACTGACAGTCATTTTCAGAACAGTTTAAGAGCCCATTCTGTGATACTGATCAATACTGAAGCATGCATTTATTTATTTTTTATTCCAGAATTATCATCACTCTGCCCAATTCATCCCACAGATGTAATATTATCTACAGCTACTCTTAGTACCATTGATGTTAAGTTAGACTCTTTTTCTCCAATTGATCTTTCTGAGTTAGCTTCAATAATTACTTCCTCCAAACCATCAACGTGTCTTTTAGACCCCATTCCTACAAAGCTGCTCAAAGAAGTCCTGCCATTAATTAATGCTTTGATCTTAAATATGATCAACCTATCTATAATAATCAGCTATGTACCACAGGCCTTCAAGCTGGCTGTAGTTAAATCTTTACTCAAAAAGCATCTCTAGACCCAGCAGTCTTAGCTAATTATAGGCCAATCTCCAACCTTCCTTTATATCAAACATCCTTGAAAGAGTAGTTGTCAAACAGCTAACAGATCATCTGCAGAGGTTTATTTGAAGAGTTTCAGTCAGGTTTCAGAGCTCAGCACAGCACAGAAACAGCTTTAGTGAAGGTTACAAATGATCTTCTTATGGCCTCTGACAGTGGACTCATCTCTGTGCTTGTCCTGCTAGACCTCAGTGCAGCGTTCGATACTGTTGATCATAATATCCTATTAGAGCGATTAGAACATGCTGTAGGTATTACAGGTACTGCACTGCAGTGGTTTGTATCATATCTATCTAATAGACTCCAGTTTGCGCATGTAAATGGAGAGTCCTCTTCACACACTGAGGTTAATTATTTTTCCTTCCCACTGTCGCCAAAGCTCTTGCTCAGAGCGGGGCGTCTAATAGTTGGGGTCTTTGCATTATTGTAGGGTCTACCTTACAATACAAAGGGCCTTGAGGCAACTGCTGTTGTTATTTGGTGCTTTATTAATAAAACTGAATGTTTCCTCTTGTAGGTTCGTGGTGGGTTCCAACAGGGTGATCTTCATGCTGCGAGATGGTAGTTTTGCCTGGGAGGTGAAAGACTTCCTTGTGGCTCAAGAGCGCTGCGTAGATGTTACTGTAGAGGGACAGGTGTTTCCAGGGAAGGCTGCCAACAAGGATGATGCCAAATACAAGCAGCAGAATGAGGTCGACACTAAGAGAAAGAGCAAGAAGAAAACGGAGAGCAAGAAGCCTGATTTGGAGGGAAACCGTGCAAACTCTCTGAAACAGGAGCTCTGATGAGTTTGTGAGTTAGTAATTAACCTTGTGGTCTCATAAATGATGCTTCCCACATCCACTCTGTGAGCAGTGAACTGGTGAGGGCCCACTGGACCACCTGGAGATGTGGAGGGATGAGTGAACTAATGAATTCTGATGGGTAACGTCACCTTCACTGCTCAGCTGGAATCGTCACTCTTTCAGATCATTTTCAATGGAAGCCATATTGATTTCTGTTAAGTCATCACCAGATCAAAAGGAGCACATGCATTTATTGTTAACAAGGTACTCCACATGAGCACTGTCAAACATTTAATCCTTTGTATCCATGATTGGTTGTGGAATAATTTTTGTGTGGTGCAGGCATGGAGGCACAGATCTCACCGTCCTGTCCTCGTGTGTTTGTAGCATCCACATTTTCTATTTGATTTGATGAGAAAATAAACTTTTGATATCTTTGACTTCCACTGTGAAAACATTGCATTCAGTAACAAGTGCAGACTTGCTTTCGATTGAGAGGCATGCGTGCAGATATATACAGCAGCGGTCCCCAATCCCCGGGCCTCGGACCGAGTCGTTTGGGTCGGATGTTCCCTGGGTCTTTTCCTGTGTTGTAGTTGTGTCTTATTTTGAAAGAAATATTTATGCATTGCCATGGCAACCAGAAAGCATTAAGGGGCAGAGAGAAGGATGTTACACTCAATGTTGTGGGCGCATTTCAGGAGGATGCTGCTAACAAAGTAACACAATTACACATTGTGTTCATTATTATGTTTACAAAATCCCAGAGTCTGTCTTGGTTGTATCATTTTATTTTGTTGTTTTTATCCGCGACACCTTTTTCACACCTGTGAAAATATTGTCTGACAGTAAACTGGTCCGTGGCACAAAAAAGGTTGAGGACCGCTGATGTTCAGTACAGCCACGTGATGCTGCTGCTGATACCAGCATAAACAAACGCAGCTGAACTTGAAACCCAAGTTTTAGTAAAGCTACTGACAGTACATTGTAATTAAAGCTTTGGCCAACAGGGGGCACACAAGCTTTTTGTGTAGGTATAGATGCAGTGGATCCTAAAAGGCATCAAGCTGTCACTGGGTGAGAGGCAGGTTGTGTACATATCTGTATAGACTTTATTCACAAAACAGGCTAAAATTAGCAGAAGTGTAGGGATGTCACATGGATGGTGCAGCTGCAACTCAGCTATTACATATTACTCTTCAGTAGAATTATTGTGGTCTTGATCTTAAAATGTGCAGTCACTCTGATTTTGTGTTTTTTAAGCAGTAAAATTATATTTTGTTCATCCCAGTATTGTATCCCAGTTAACGTCCACTGCTGTGGTTGCTAGTCACGCTGGGATCCACTGTGTTGGTTTAATCAGGGACACAGAGATGTGCAGACAAACTGTCTTTATTTATGTGCAAAAATCCTCAAAGAAATTCAGAGTCATGGAGTTTCATCACCTTAGCCACTTATACAACACATCCATTTGGTATACAATTAAAACAAGGCAACTATACCAGGAGTCATAGGCATGTATGCAATAAGTGGACCTATGATGGTTTTTGTTTCCTACATCCAGTATACATACAGGACAGTAATAACATTACAACTCAAAACAAGTCCCTCGTAGATTTACATCAAGAGTGTCTGTACAATAAATAAGTATAAAATATATCTCTTAGCAACCTGTGGATCTTTAAAAACACATACACGCATACAAAACGCTAAATTACTGCTACAACCTCCGAAAAAAGACCAGCTATTTCGGTAAAGGGAGAAGAATCGTTTTTTCTGGTCACATTGGAATCATTTTGAAGAGGGGGGAGCGACACATTTAAAAACAACCTGATTAAACATTCAGTGGACTGCTCAATTTCATCTTTTATATCTTTATGGGCTTCTTGCTGGTTCATTCCAACTTACAGGCAGATGGATCGCAAACACTGACGAAAACAAAAGAACCCAAACCATCAGCAGAAGACTACATCACAATATCAAGTGAGCGAGTGCTCGGAATGCAACAAAGCAAGTTAACCACCAGCTGGGATGCAAACCAGGAATGTTTTTGTTTCTTCTCTTCTGTTGTTTAAACGGAGCAGAACATTAGACTCACTTAACTGTTACACATCACAGGATGATTAATTATGCACATGCATCACACATGTGCTTGAAAAGACAACTGAAACTTAGTATTTGCTCCAGAAACTGCCTAGTAACCGTGGCTGACATGAAGGTCTGCTGGAGAATTGTCCAGCAGTTCATAATGTACACATATCAACCAGGCTACAAAGTACCGGACTGTATCCAAGTACCTCCTGTCCTGTTAATAGAAGGACAGTTGTGTTGTTTGTAATCTGGCTTTAGTTGCCATGTGCATATATTAAGAAATGATCTAACTGAAAAGCATCAGCTTAATCTGAATGGCACCTCACCTGATAACACAAAATAGATGCAATTCATTCAGATTTATGTATAGCTCAATTACAGACTTCCATATCGGCCCATATACAGGGAGTGCAGAATTATTAGGCAAGTTGTATTTCTGAGGAATAATTTTATTATTGAACAACAACCATGTTCTCAATGAACCCAAAAAACTCATTAATATCAAAGCTGAATGTTTTTGGAAGTAGTTTTTAGTTTGTTTTTAGTTTTAGCTATTTTAGGGGGATATCTGTGTGTGCAGGTGACTATTACTGTGCAGAATTATTAGGCAACTTAACAAAAAACAAATATATACCCATTTCAATGATTTATTTTTACCAGTGAAACCAATATAACATCTCCACATTCACAAATATACATTTCTGACATTCAAAAACAAAACAAATCAGCGACCAATATAGCCACCTTTCTTTGCAAGGACACTCAAAAGCCTGCCATCCATGGATTCTGTCAGTGTTTTGATCTGTTCACCATCAACATTGCGTGCAGCAGCAACCACAGCCTCCCAGACACTGTTCAGAGAGGTGTACTGTTTTCCCTCCTTGTAAATCTCACATTTGATGATGGACCACAGGTTCTCAATGGGGTTCAGATCAGGTGAACAAGGAGGCCATGTCATTAGTTTTTCTTCTTTTATACCTGTAACGGTGGACCCAGGAAATACCAGCCGGAGCGACTTTGACAATGCAGAACTTTTTATTAAACTCGGGGTTGTACGTGGACACATATACTCCCGCGCTCTCTTTCTCTGCTGTCACTCCCGTCTCCGTCTGTCACTGCCAACATATAAAGAGACACAATCACTGTCAGATCCCAGCACACCTGTTCACCCCGCCCCTGCGCCGCCCCGGGAGCTCACTGCGTCACGCCTCCTCTGCAGCTGGCCAAGGACCACACCCACGCCACAATACCCTTTCTTGCAGCCACGCTGTGGAGTACTTGGACGCGTGTGATGGAGCATTGTCCTGCATGAAAATCATGTTTTTCTTGAAGGATGCAGACTTCTTCCTGTACCACTGCTTGAAGAAGGTGTCTTCCAGAAACTGGCAGTAGGACTGGGAGTTGAGCTTGACTCCATCCTCAACCCGAAAAGGCCCCACAAGCTCATCTTTGATGATACCAGCCCAAACCAGTACTCCACCTCCACCTTGCTGGCGTCTGAGTGGGACTGGAGCTCTCTGCCCTTTACCAATCCAGCCACGGGCCCATCCATCTGGCCCATCAAGACTCACTCTCATTTCATCAGTCCATAAAACCTTAGAAAAACCAGTCTTGAGATATTTCTTGGCCCAGTCTTGACGTTTCAGCTTGTGTGTCTTGTTCAGTGGTGGTCGTCTTTCAGCCTTTCTTACCTTGGCCATGTCTCTGAGTATTGCACACCTTGTGCTTTTGGGCACTCCAGTGATGTTGCAGCTCTGAAATATGGCCAAACTGGTGGCAAGTGGCATCTTGGCAGCTGCACGCTTGACTTTTCTCAGTTCATGGGCAGTTATTTTGCGCCTTGGTTTTTCCACACGCTTCTTGCGACCCTGTTGACTATTTTGAATGAAACGCTTGATTGTTTGATGATCACGCTTCAGAAGCTTTGCAATTTTGAGACTGCTGCATCCCTCTGCAAGATATCTCACTATTTTTGACTTTTCTGAGCCTGTCAAGTCCTTCTTTTGACCCATTTTGCCAAAGGAAAGGACGTTGCCTAATAATTATGCACACCTGATATAGGGTGTTGATGTCATTAGACCACACCCCTTCTCATTACAGAGATGCACATCACCTAATATGCTTAATTGGTAGTAGGCTTTCGAGCCTATACAGCTTGGAGTAAGACAACATGCATGAAGAGGATGATGTGGACAAAATACTCATTTGCCTAATAATTCTGCACTCCCTGTATATATCAGAGTGGTGTCTCAGTGCTCTGTGAAAAACTTTGTAACCAGTTAATTTTATACTGCTCTCCTTATCCAACCATTAACTGTCCCAGTGACACATGCAAACAAGTATGAAATGAGTTCCAGTTATTTTGCAAGCAGTCATGAACCTCGGAGGGAACATGCTGTTCAGCTGCTACACCAAATGTGCAGATCAAAAACTGGCTTGTCTGTTAGTCTGATGACAATGTGCTGTCAGTGTGGCTGCTGTTGGGATTTAAACTAGTATCCTGTGTCATCCTGTCTTTGAAATGGGAAACAATCATTTGGTGAAAGAAGAACTTGTTCTTAGTTTTTGTGTTCCAAACGACTCCTAGAACTGCAACTGTAGCAGCTCACAGCTGTCTTCGATTAAATCCATGCAGTTATTTTAAAGCCCATCTGGGGACAGAGCTCTAACTTTCATTTCAACAGCTGCAAAAAAAGTCCTCATCACTATACAATTAATGTTTTTTTGAGTGTACAAACAGGTCAAGACAAAGCCTTCAAGAAGAGACTGACCTAATGATGAGTCAAAGTTTCCCATTTTACACTTATCAATGACTTCCACCTTCAAGTGCGTGTTTTCATTTACTTTCTGTACTCTTTGGATGACCCATATGGGTCAGATTTAAAGATTTTAGCTGGGTGATGAGGTACATGAGCACAATCCCCAAATAACGCTCACAGGTGTGGCTAGTTTTAGCAGCGATCTACAATTTGTGCTGTTTTTAAAACAAACATTTCAATATCAAGTGCAAATAATAAGACAGTTTTTTTTCACTACAGGTTGAAGACTGATTTCTGTGCTAAAGCTCAAATCTGTGAAAGATTTAATTAAGATTTTTGGTTGTGTCAGAGACCTGATGACCTTTAGTAAAGGGAGCCAATCCCAGCTGCTGGGAACAAACGTGTCAAAACACTGATTGTTAGTCCTAAAATTGGTAAGTGCCAAAAACCTGTTCAGGATTAAAGTTGGAGTCTGGTTGTGCTTTAGCCGTATGGAACAAGCACATTTTCAGAAATGGTTAGCTGTTGCTGTCCCAATCAAATCTTATAGATGCATTTTGGCCTCACAATGCCTCTGTTACAAGCTTTTCCTCTTGTACAGGAAAACATCCTAAAAAAGGCGTGAATGTTAGAGGTTAACTGCAGTTGCTCTCTTAACATCTACCAGGTTTGCAAAATCCAATGGTGACTTTAGCCAGCAAGCTAGCATTATGTAAACAAATCAATGTTGTTGGCAGTGTTCTGTCAGAAAAAAAGATTCAACAGTGACCATCATCATCTATCATCACCTATTAATATTTTTCTAGAGACACTTGCGTAGACACCATTGGCTGTTCTGAGCTACTGCTGCCATGAGCTGACCGCTAACATGGCTGCCAGAGAGGGTGTTATCACCTGACAGTTCATCCCAGGCAGTGCTAGCTCTGTGAGGGGTGCCTCCACCTTTTACATACTTTCACATCATCCTTTCTCATAACCAAACACAGAATAAGCACCACATGATCCTGGATCAGTGGCTCTGAGCAACTGACTGTAGTGTGCATGTGTGTGTGACTGTGCATTTATATTAAGGAGTTGATAGTGGACTTCCGGAGGTGCAGAGAAGTACACACCCCCATCACCATCAACGGCGCTGCTGTGGAGAGAGTGAGCAGCTTCCGGTTCCTTGGTGTACATCTGGCTGAGGATCTTACGTGGTCAGTACACACAAACAAAACAGTGAAGAAGGCGCAGCAGCGCCTCTTCTTTCTCAGGAGACTGAAAAGATTCGGCATGAGCCCCCGCATCCTCAGGACCTTCTATCACTGTGCCATTGAGAGCATCCTCACTGGATGCATCACCACCTGGTATGGCAACAGCACCGCCTACAACTGCAAAGCTCTCCAGCGAGTAGTGCGGTGCTCTGAACGGATAATTGGAGGTGAGCTTCCCTCCCTCCAAGACATCTACAGGAAGCGGTGCCTGAGGAAAGCGGGGAGGATCATCAAGGACTCCAGTCACCCCAGCCATAAACTGTTCAGACTGCTTCCATCAGGAAGGAGGTTCTGCAGCATCCGGTCCCGTACCAGCAGACTGAGAGACAGCTTTTTCCACCAGGCCATCAGACTGCTGAACACGTCATAGACACCTCAGCTCCACTACTGGAACTTCAACATTATGCACTCCATACTGTACAGTAACACCACTGTTTTGCACATGTCTCACTCTGTATATTTTATTTTATATATTTTATTTTATTGTTTACTCTATTTAATTTGTAAAATATGTGTACACACACACACACACACACACACACACACACACACACACACACACACACACACACACACGCAGAAAAACATATTTAGTATACACATCCAGAAATGCATATACTGTATGCATTTATATATATTGTACATATATTTGTTAGTTTCAGATGTAGCCATTCTTATATTTTGCTTGTTTTACATTATTGTATTTTGCACAACTCTGTTCCTTGTGAAGCTTGCACACAAGAATTTCACTCACATGTACCTGCACATGTGATGTGACAATAAAAGTGATTTGATTTGATTTGATTTGATTTGATTTGATTTTGTGGGGGTGTTGTGTTTCAGTATCCAGGCCCAAATGGTCACTTGGCTGATCCTCCCCACTCTGACTGCCACTCATAGCTTCATCTTGTGGATCACAGGGACGGGCAAAACTTGATGGATCTTGGCTTGTTCGCTGTCCGCCTCCAGATAGACCCAGTCAGGGTGGAAGGAGCCCTTAAAGCCCACAAATGCCAGCTTATCTGCAGAAAAGCCAGATGACACCAATAAAAGAGACATAAGTGGAGTACAAGTGGGATTCCACAGGATGTCCTAAAGCTGATTACTGTTTCTAACAATTCCTATAGTTTTACACTTTCTGCTTTCATTAACTTAACCATCTAGAGTATTTTTTTAAAATCAGTAGTATTTCCTCATTCCTCAAAGAAAAAGTTAAACTTGTAGCAGGTGCTTATACATTTGCCCTACAACTGCTCACTTCATGCTCTCCTTCATTGAAAAGGACAGATTTTATGCTTCTTTGATAGAACAACTTCTGGCATAATTCAGTATTCACTGTTAAGTCTGTGATGGAGTGCTGTCCTGGATTGGATGCAGTGGATCCGGTAAAATTCTTACACTCCCACTTCCATGTTTCACAAAGAGTTCTGATGCTAAATTGAAGTGTTTTCTCTAAAGAAGACGTCTCATTCAAACAAAGAAGTTCTATGTTGGTCTCATCTGCAGAGATGGGCAGTAACGCGTTACAAGTAACGCGTTATTGTAATCTGATTACTTTTTTCGAGTAACGAGTAAAGTAAGGGATTACTATTGCAAAAACGGTAATTAGATTACCGTTACTTTCCCGTAGGAACGCTGCGTTACTGCGTTACTAAAACCGTGATTTTTTGCGAGAATGTCTCACGACAGTGACGTAAGCGAGTGCGACGTTGGTGACAACAGCTGTGTGCAGATCAACAATGGATCACATATCGATTGTGGGAGAGAGTATGAGCGTGCAGCGTTTAAAGTGTGGAAGTACTGACCTTACTTTGAGTTTGATTCCATAAAAAGTGACAAAAACATTAGTGTCCGCTGTGCGTGGGAAGAAAACTTCTTTTTACAGCGAAAAAAACCCTAAACTTCCAACAAGCACCGAGTAGCTACGACGTAATGGGAAACTCACAGAGAAACTCGCGGATTCTTCCACTGACCGCGGCACACCTGCACCAGGGTAACCCTCCGCCTGCCCCACTCCTGCTTTACAGGTGAAAATAGAGCAACAGGACCGCTGAGTCTTTGACTTTATTTATTTTCTGCTGTGTTTTACTTGTATCTATTTGAAAGACTGAGTGTAAACACAAAAAATATTTTATTTTATGTGCTGGAATGTGCAGAAAATAGGTTTAAATGTTAAACTAATTTCTTCCAGTCAGTGAATGTTGCAGATAATTAAATTTTTGCTTCATGCATAAAGTTAAAAGATTAAAACTGATAAAACAAGTTTTAAAAAGAGACTTTTCCATTTGATTACATTTTGTATGATGATTATGTAGAAAAAGTAGAATTGGGCTGAGAGATCTATCACTTTATGGTAAATGGTAAATGGCCTGCATTTGTATAGCTGTCACGGTCCGGGGCAGCGGCCGTGTGGAGAGTGGAAGGAGGACTCAAAGCGCAGTACTTATTCAGGTGTGAGGGTGATTTATTGATAATAACAAACATAAAGAGGAGATGGCAAAACAGAACTACGGATGAACTAAACTGGGTGAAACTACACAAAGGAGTGGCAAACCTGAACACGAAGGGAGAACAGCAGGGAGAGCACGCAGAGGATTTCACAGGGTAGATGCAGAGTACGCAGGGTAACACAGAGGATGAACACAGGTAGGAACACAGACGACGCGACGAGGAGCAGAGGAAATCACACGCTATAAATACACAAAGAGACACTGGGAAATCACACACAGATGGGGGAAACAGCTGGACCTGATTAACCTGACGAGACAGGGGAACACTAACACCAGGGACCAACAGAGGGAGCACAAACCCAGAACCCAGTGTCTAAAATCCCAAACACAAACCATCCCAAAACAGCCATGAATAATAATGAAAGTAATAACAATAAGTACATAAACATAAAGTCACTGAGTCATGGTCGCAGGACCATGACAGTACCCCCCCCTCAAGGGCTGGCCCCTGACAGCCACAGAAACACACCACCAGATCCGGGCGGGCGGCAGGGGGCCCAGGACGGAGGGACCGGACCACGACCACGGACGGAGGCCCCAGAGTCCCAAAACAAAGATGAACACAAAACCCACAGGGGAGCAGAGTCCAAAGCACAGTTCAGGAGGCCGTCCACGAAGAAGGCAGCGGCGGCGCGTAAAGAGTTCAGGAGGCCGGCCGTGCGGAAGCCAACGGCGGCGCGTAAAGAGTTCAGGAGGCCGGCCGTGCGGAAGCCAACGGCGGCGCGTAAAGAGTTCAGGAGGCCGGCCGTGCGGAAGGCAGCGGCGGCCACACAGGCGATGGCGGTCCGGGGGCCGGCCGTGCGGAAGGCAACGGCGGCCACTCAGGCGACGGCGCTCGGCCAGTAGCCTAGCCAGCGGTCCAGAAAACGGCCGTTTAGCTCCAGACCCAAACGAGGCTGGGCCAGGCGAGGCTGAGGGCACGGAAGCCGGGACCGCAGCAGGCGGAGATGATGATGCAGACACGAAGGCTGGACCAGACGAGGATGCAGACACGGAGGCTGGACCAGGCGAGGATGCAGACACGGAGGCTGGACCAGGCGAGGATGCAGACACGAAGGCTGGACCAGGCGAGGATGGAGACACGGAGGCTGGACCAGACGATGCTGATGAAGCTGACACCGGGCCAGGCGTGGATGAAGCTGAAACCGGGCCAGGCGTGGATGAAACCGGGCCAGGCGTGGATGAAACCGGACCAGGCGTGGAGGAAGCCGGACCAGGCGTGGAGGAAGCTGGACCAGGCGAGGATGAAGCCGGGCCAGGCGAGGATGAAGCCGGGCCAGGCGAGGATGAAGCTGTAGCTGAAGCTGGGCCAGGTGAGGATGAAGCTGGACCAGAATCAGGCGAGGCTGAAGCGTCAGGCTGAGGCGTGGCAGTAGCAGGTGGTAGCGCTGCAGGTGATGGTACTGCAGGAGGCGGCGCTGCAGCCACAGGTGGAGAAGCAGCCGCAGGTGGAGAAGCAGCCGCAGGTGGCCGGACGGGATCCTCGGGCCCCCCAGCCGACGTGGCAGCAGGTGTGGCATGAGGCTGGACGAGCTCCTCGGGCCCCCCAGCCGAAGAAGCAGGAGGCCGGACGGGCTCCTCGGGCCCCCCAGCCGACGTGGCAGTCAGTGTGGCATGAGGCTGGACGGGCTCCTCGGGCCCCCCAGCAGGCGAAGCAGGAGGCTGGACGGGCTCCCCGGGCCCCCCAGCAGGCGAAACAGGAGGCTGGACAGGCTCCTCGGGCCCCCCAGCAGGCGAAACAGGAGGCCGGACAGGCTCCTCGGGCCCCCCAGCGAAAACAGCCGCAGAACCAGTGGGCACCGCAGCCCCCGGCACACACGAAACAAGACCAGTAGGCACGCGGGCCTCTGGCACACGTGAAACAAAACCAGTAGGCACGTGGGCCTCCGGCACATGTGAAACAAAACCAGTAGGCACGTGGGCCTCTGGCACACATAAGGAGGGCTGCAGCTGCGCAGAGCACTGACCCTGCTCAGGCAGTGACAGCCCGGTGCAGTTCACAGCTGGCATCTTGGCCACCAGGGGTCCAGAGTAAGCTGAGGGTAGTAACCCCGCCTCTGGGGAAGCCCCGGAGTGAGTAACAGTCACTAATGTTGCCAGCTGTTGAGGAACAGGTCCGTAATATAACAGTTCATCTCCCTGCCTAGA
This sequence comes from Aulonocara sp. 'chitande type north' Nkhata Bay, assembly GCF_057382095.1. NCBI lineage: Eukaryota > Metazoa > Chordata > Actinopteri > Cichliformes > Cichlidae > Aulonocara > Aulonocara sp. 'chitande type north' Nkhata Bay. The sequence goes on from NC_141344.1 coordinate 40,854,785, forward strand.
AACAGCGGTGGAAAAACAGTGTGAAAACTGTGATTCAGCTATTACCGGAACCGTGGGTTGTAGCGATGCTAGCGGTGATGGTGGTGGCTGAGTGGCTAACTGGAGCGGCGGCAGAACAGGCAATTGCGCCCCCAGGGAGGCTAACGGCTGAGCTACTGACTGGGGAGCTTGTGGCCGAGCACTGAACTGAGCCGGAGAATGGCGATAAAGTCCTGGCTCAGAAGGGGTGGCAGAGACACAGTCTGTTAGTCTTGCAGAGGGTCTGTACACGCCCACTTGCGAAGGGTCCGTTACCACAAAGGTGGGTAAGCGATCCGAACAGTCTCCCATCCCGCTCTGGATAGCCCCAGAAAACAGAGTCTCGGAATCTGGGGAAGCCAGAACATGCCGCTCGCTCACCGCCTCGGACTGCTCGGAAGTAAAAGCAGACGGGGGGTGAAGACCGAGGTCCAGAAGGAGGAACTCCCGCTCCCACGAACAAAGCGAGCCCAGAAGCCATGGGAGACCGGTCACCAGACGCTGTAGCCGCCTCTCTATAGCGCGCTGGGACGTGCCACCCGGGCTTTCCAGCCACAGGTCGATCAGCTCCTGTGTGGCATCGATTAGATTCTCCCGTAGCTCCTTGGACGGGTTAAGCGCTGCTGGGTCCATCTTGTGTTCGCGTCGTACTGTCACGGTCCGGGGCAGCGGCCGTGTGGAGAGTGGAAGGAGGACTCAAAGCGCAGCACTTATTCAGGTGTGAGGGTGATTTATTGATAATAACAAACATAAAGAGGAGATGGCAAAACAGAACTACGGATGAACTAAACTGGGTGAAACTACACAAAGGAGTGGCAAACCTGAACACGAAGGGAGAACAGCAGGGAGAGCACGCAGAGGATTTCACAGGGTAGATGCAGAGTACGCAGGGTAACACAGAGGATGAACACAGGTAGGAACACAGACGACGCGACGAGGAGCAGAGGAAATCACACGCTATAAATACACAAAGAGACACTGGGAAATCACACACAGATGGGGGAAACAGCTGGACCTGATTAACCTGACGAGACAGGGGAACACTAACACCAGGGACCAACAGAGGGAGCACAAACCCAGAACCCAGTGTCTAAAATCCCAAACACAAACCATCCCAAAACAGCCATGAATAATAATGAAAGTAATAACAATAAGTACATAAACATAAAGTCACTGAGTCATGGTCGCAGGACCATGACAATAGCGCTTTTCTAGTCCCTAAGGACCCCAAAGCGCTTCACACTACATTCACCCATTCACACACTGACAATGACAAGCTACATGCTTTATCTCCTATTCAGGTTGTAAATCGTGTTTTTAAAAAGTAACTAAGTAACTAAGTAATTAATTACTTTTGAAAATAAGTAATCAGTAAAGTAACGGGATTACTTGTGGGGGAAGTACTGATTACTTTTTTCAAGTAACTTGACCAACACTGCCCATCTGTAAACAAAGAAGCCTTTTTGGCCCGATGTGATCTTTTTGTTTTTGAATAGCAGAGCTTTCTCTATGCAGCCATGAACATTAGTCAATATTAGAGAGACTAGTTGATTAAAAGTTACTGTGCCTGATGGGTAAGGAAACAATTAACTACTCATGCCATGTAATAGAAGTTTTCCATCCTGTTATTTTTATTTGTGGCATTAACGATAGATAAGATCGATTAGGCAGCCATGCTCCAAGAAAGAACAGTCTATACCAGGGGTAGGCAACTCCAGGTCTCGAGGGCTGGTGTCCTGCAGGTTTTAGATCTCACACCTGAATCAAATGATTAGTTCATTACCAACTTCAAGACATGTTGAGGTCATTTAGCCATTTGAATCAGCTGTGTTGGATCAAGGACACATCTAAAACCTGCAGGACACCGGCCCTCGAGGTCTGGAGTTGCCTACCCCTGGTATATATAAATAAAATTTTTACCAATTTTAAAAGTTGGTAGGAGAAACCAGTGCTACCCCTCAGCCTCTGAGCAGACCCACCTACAGTATCACATTCAAAATCCTACATCTCAAGTTATCACATTCACGAGACTTTTGGAACACTTACTCTGACCTTGATGTCAAGGTCACTGAGATAGTCGAGGCACTTTCAGTATCAATTTGAAACTCCTACGTTGGCTCGTTCTCAAGTTATTGGGTGTCCACACCACCCGCCCACTCAGCAGGGTGATGGCAATACTCCATCAGCCTTTACAGAGTAAAAAGACAAGATAATAGAATAAGCACATAACAGCTACCTTTCAAACGGACGCTTTTCTCTGCGCCAAGTTTCCCCAGGACTTTGGTCCAGGATCCTCTGGTAACCAGGCGACCCTTGGATGTCATGAGGACAATTGAACTAGTGAAAGAGGGAGAGACACATTGATTGATATTTTAATGCAGCAAAATACATTTTTTGATCTGAAAAGCATTTAGATGAGTTTAACACACAATGTCAATGTAAATCAATTTTTGGAGGTCCTTTTATGTCCCCAAAGGACACAGTCTATCAGAACATGAAACAGCAATGTACCTCAGGGTGTTTGTCAGTGTAGGTGGAGAGAGTTTCTTACTTGTCTCGCAGTCCACTGATGTAGTTGTCTATCTCTGCAGGAATTCCCTGGAGGATGGAATTCCTGAAGCCTTTCGTGTCCACCACCTTCCCATCATGCCCATCAATTACTGTCAGGTGCACTCCATCTTCAGGTTGGTGCAACGTCTTGCCATTTACCTGTCACAACAGAGGCAGCCAATCACACTGCAGCTCCGAGATGTGTTAAGCCAATAATTTCTTTTTCACCTTTCTCTTTTGACTCCATAAGCATATACCGCTCCGTACATTACATTATTAGTCTTTAATATGTGTCTCTCTTTGTCTCTCTGCTCTTTTTCCCCCTAACCCCCAAACTATCGCAGAACATGACTGTCCCTCCCTGAGCCTGGATCTGCTCCCCCATGAGGGGGCTGATTGTTGGGGTTTCTACTGTATGGTTTACCTTACAATATAAAACACATTGAGGTGACTGTATTCAAATGATCACTTTAAGGATGTGACATCACAGAGCACCAGAGTTGTACAGCCTATCAGAATAAGTAAAAGGAAATAAAACTCTTACAGAGCGGAGTTGCACAATCTATGCTGCTTTTTTACAGAAACGTAAATAAATGATTCCTCTGGCGTCCCTGCTGGAAAGGAGCTGTGAACATTTGTTTCCCTCTTTATTTATAGACTTTTTACATGTAATTTGACATATCAGAACATAACATGTTCCAGCCAACGTGATCGGGCAGGAGGGTGAGGAGTTTTCCAAGCCAGCAAAATTCCACGCCGTGCCAGCAATAAAGGGAAAGCGATGACATCCAGCTGCTAACGATGAAGGTTTAGGGTGGAATCTTCAGAAACACTCGAAACATGAGAGAGCACTTTAAAATAAAAAGTGCAGTATAACTGAAGTGTTGGGCAGGTAAAAACGAGTTAAACCACAGGGGGAGGTGTTGCATCTGTTGCACAGGTCAGGAATACCGGGATATATTTTAGATCTAGTCTACATCTTGAGAAGTGTAATCTGTATACCGTCGTAAACTGAATAAGGGAGAGTCTTGCACACGAGGATGAGGTATGAATTATGTCAGTGACTTTGTCCCAGTAATCTTCCACAAACTTAAGACCCAAATCCTGTTCCCAACTGGAAGCAATTTTTTGGGTTGAATAATTGCCCGATGCCGTAATGAAAGTATATATTTGTGATATAAGAGCCTTATGGTGAGGCTTTAGCTCAAATAAGTCTTCCTACCAATGATTGGGGGCATGACTTGGAAACTCGGGCCAGATAGAAGATGCACATGTCTTTGAAAATAGCGGAACAACTGACACGAGGGCAAATCGTACAAAGAAGTCAGGTCACTAAAGCTGAGGAAAGTGTTATCTTTAAAAAAACATTTAATACCGTTTCTTGCCCATTTACAGAAGGACGAGTCCACCAGGGAGGGGGGAGGAGGTGGTTGTTACAGATTGGGGCCAGAGCAGAGGCTGAACTGAAGTGATGCCAGAATTAATACCATATTTTTAGAGAGGCAATTAGAACAGGGTTGTCTGTAAACTGTAACAGGGAAACAGGGAGGGATGAAAATAATAGTGCTGAAGGTGTAAGAAGGTGAGGTAGAGAGACACGATTAAGCCTCAGGGCAACACCAAGTAGCCTGAAGATCATTCAGCCAGTAAGTAAACTTTTGAAGAGCGAGACCACCACTGAGCCTACCCTGTTGTAGTGAGGTCATACTAATCCTGGGGGTTTTGTTTGCCCAAATAAATGATGAAATCATTCGATTCACAGATTTGAAAAAGGATTTAGGTAAAAACAGAGGGATGCACTGAAAACCACAGAGAAATATGGGTAGATTATTCATTTCCTACCAAGAAGAGATAGAGGAAGGTTTGCCCACCTTTGAAAGCCAACCTTACATAGTTTAGCAAAGGATTACCATCTGCAGCTTTAAATGAAGTGGTAATATTAGGGGTGCAACGATATTCGTATCGATATTGAACCGTTCGATACAGTGCTTTCGGTTCGGTACGCATATGTATCGAACAATACGACATTTGTAATTTATTTTATCAACTTTCCTTCTGACGATGCTGTCTGTGTTGAGCGCTCAGTGAATCTGCGTTCGACTACTCCGCCTAGGCTGCACTGTCGAGCGCAGATCCACTGAGCGCTCAACACAGACAGCATAGTCAGAAGGAAGAGCGCAGGGCAAGCTAGCAAGACAGAAGTTAAGCTCTCCTTGCAACAGGCAAATTGAACCTCATTCAGATCTGGCGTTTGGAATTATTTTGGTTTTCATGTGACGTATGACCCTGAAGGTAAGCGAGTCATGGACTAAAGTAAAACAGTATGTTGGATGTGCCATGCAATGCTCAATTACATTGGTGTGAACTAGTGTGTTAGCGCAGTTAGCTCGTTAACGTGTTGGCCGTCTAGCCCCATGCACGGGGCGATCGGCGGTAGCTCGTTAACGGAGATTTGCCGTGTTGTGGCGTTAAGGTCATTTCAACGAGATTAACCTGAAATCACTAGTGGGAACACAACGAATATGACTGCACATTTACGCCGACATCATCCTAGTGCAAAGACAAAAACAACAAGCATGCTACTAACTTTAGCCGAGTCATTTAGACAGCTGTTAGCACATGATTCTCCTTATGCTGCTGAGAATATAGCCCAGAAGAAGCGGATAGTATAGCTTTTATTTTGGAAAGAGCCATTTCTCTGTAATAAACTCTCTTTTCCAAAGATGAGTGATTCCTCAATCAGATACAGGGCTTGCAATATCGCTAGCCCGACGTCCTGGGGCTAGCGATTTTTTCAGTCGGGCTACCAAAATCTATCTCTGCCCTGCCCGTCGGGCTATTGTAGGAAAAATATATGTCAATGCTTTTGCATTCTTTCAGAAATGTAGCTGGGTAATTATGTCATTGGCATCGGTGAGCCACTGTCAATATGTGACATATTGAAATCGCGTTTGAATTTGCGCTTGTTTTTTTGCTTTCACTTTGCAATCGTGCGAACTGTGTATAGAGAGCGACAGCACTGATCTGTGAGTGATGATAATTTGTGCACCAATTCCTCTGACATCGTCTTATTAATCGTTAGCTTACTATGCAAACATGACAAGTGAAATCTCCCGCAGCTTAAACATGTGAGAGGTTGATCGCGCAGAGAATCGCTGAGCTTATGTGAGTGAGTGTGTAAAAGCATTTCAGTTCTGCTGAGCCAAATAAGACAGGTCAGGGTGAAGAAGTGACAGCCAAAGAAAAGCTTACCACAAAACGGAGAAGTTATGACAAATCAGACTATAAGGCAAAAAGAAAGTGCAGCTTTATGGTTTCATGGACAAAAGAATTTCTGTGGCTGCAATATGACGAGCTAAATAACCAGGGATGCACATAAGTGGTCCGCAGGTGCGCATTCGCTGTCAAAATAAAAAACACGCACAAGGGTTAGGGTTAAATTTAAAAACTGTACTTTTGAGTTAAAATATATATTTATAATTTTAATAAATGACAAATTAAAAAGGCATGAACATTTTTTTGTATCGAAAAAATATCGAACCGTGACACCAAAGTATCGAACCGAACCGAACCGTGAATTTTGTGTATCGTTGCACCCCTAGGTAATATGTACCTGAAGAAGCCAGGTGGAAATCAAAATGGGTTTGATTTGATTGATTTCTCACGGACAATAACCATATCCAACTTCTTGATAGCACTGAACTGGTTTGCATTGGTGCATTATATCTTTTATATCTTTATTCTCTCCCCCCCCCCCCTTTCTTAAATAGACAACCATCATATCTCACAGTACAATAATATTGAACGGGTTGCATTGTTGCATTTTGTCATGTTTCTCAGGTCTTTGTCTGAATGTCCTATGAACATTACCTGTCTTGTTCTCATGTTGTTGCTAAGGATTGTCTCATTGCACTGAAGTCACACTGGGTTAAATATTTACACTTGGGTTTTAAGGGTTTGTTTTTTTTTACGGGTTGCACGGAAGCCCCAAACGCAATTTCATTGTTCTTTGACAATGACAATAAATAAATACTTGACTTTGTCTAAGCTCGTGTGCAGCTGGGCTTGCAGGAAAGCGTTCACTCTTTTGTACAGCCGTGAACACTTTAGATCCAACCTTTAGAACTGCTCATCTCACAGAAGACAAAAGGGAAAAAGCTCATATCCTTTTGTACCTGCTCACCCTTTCTGCCCACTCTCACACTGGATGTCACATCTTCTGACATCTAACCACACACAGGGACATCCAATCACATTATTAACGCCTAATCACCTGATGTGGACCCACATCTTCTTCACTCTGTCTGTGTGTAATTCTACTTCAATTAGATATGAATTTAATTAGTTACTTCATCAGGCCATGTGCTCTGAATCTCAGTTTGTTGCACTTTGGAGGAGCATGAGGCTGAACACGGTGACAGTCTAGCACACAGCTGTCAGGTGGCTGAGGCAGAGTACTGAAAAGAGTCTGGGACCTGAGCGCAGGAGTTCAAGAGTTTTGTGAAAAGAAAGACACTCCAGACGAAGCTCTCAGGTGCAGAACGGGAGGCTGATCGTGCTTGCTGTACTAACAAATGAACTTAAAACCAAACTGCAATGCAAGGGCCTATTTGCACATGAAACATACAGCCTGAAGGCTTTCATGAGAAAGAGAGCAACTTTCTCACTCTGTCGCATCAGCTGATCGTCTCAGCTCCTGCTCATCCACTCCCTGCAAGATGAGTTTCAAGGTGATTTGCCTTCAAACATTCGAAGTGAAAAGCACATGGTTTAATCTCCCTTTACTTGCAGTGTAGATAAATAATCCAGTGATGTTCGGCTTGAACTCCTTGACCTGCAGTCTGACTCACTACATGCGGCACTTCAAGTCAGCAACACTGCTGGAACTTTCCACACAAAAGCTCAGAAGATGTTTGTTGTCCTTATTTGTATCTTTAAATAAAAACATTCTGAGTGATGAGGTTTAACAAAAGTAGATACAGGTTCAATCAAACTCTCGGTAACTAGATCATTAGAGCCATTCTTCAGGTGTGTCTGAGAGAGAGGTTACCTCAGTAAAGGCAACGTCCTTCTTGATGTGGAAGTGGCGGGTGTTGTAGGACTCCAGTTTGATCTCCAGGAAGTGCTCTGAGGAGTGCTAGGAGCAAGTCCACAAAGAAACAGTGATGATAGTATATTCACAGCAGCAAAAACACATTTAACATGGGGAAAATATGACATCGTGAATGACTGTTCAGGGGAAACCAGCGGCAGGGAAAATAAGAGGAAAACAGTGTGTATCAGATGGTGCTTGGAATATATATCTTTGAAATACAACCACAGAATTTAAAATATCAATCACACAGCAAGCAGCAAAAACATGAGTAGATGGTCTGCTTCTGAAAAACAAACAATATCAATACGCTCACTATGAAACTAATATAAGTGAAGAAATATGTGTCAGACAGCAGCAAATCCTCTGGATTTCCACCAATAATGTACAAACTGTGTAATATGTCCAAATCTAGATGAAGTTGGTGTGTATTTGTCTGCATGCCTCTCTTTTCACTCATGTATTTGTTCTGTAGTTCGTTTTTTGTCCCGCTTGTTGTTTGTTTGTATTTTCTTGCCTCAAACCCAGCAGCAGTAGATGGCTGTCGCTTGCTGAGCCTGATTCTGCCATTTCCTGTTAAAAGAGTCTTTTTTCAGAGTGGACAACTAAATCTCTCTGTTATACTGTACGTCTTTACCTTACATTATGAAGCGGCTTGAGACAACTCAAGCTGTGTATGCAGTGTTCAAGTAGTCCAAAGATCATTGATGGCCAAGGCTCACTGATGCTCGTGGGCAGTGAAGACTGGCCCTTGTGGTCTGACTCAACAGATGAGATACTATCAGTCAAATTGCTGAAAAAAGTTGATTCTGGTTCTGACAGAAAGATGTCAGAATACACAGCGTATCACAGTGTGTTGCACATGTGGCTGCAGACCAGTCAGGATGCTCATGCTGACCTCTGTGCACCACTGAAAACACCAGCAATGGACACATGAGCGTCAGAATTGGAGCGATGGAAGAAGGTAGGCTAATATGATGAGTCACATTTTCTTTTACATCACGTGGCTGGCCAGGGTTGGAATTTATGTAGGCAATATTTGATATTGTATAAATTTGATACTGCGCGTCATTTCCTGGGGAACACCTGACTGGATGCACCATGGGAAAAAGACGAGCTAGCAGTGTGACGCTTTAGACAATGTTCTGCTGCAAAACTTCGGGTAATTCATCAATCTGGATGTTACTTTGACACGTTCCACCTGTCTAAGTCTTGTTGCAGACCATGTACACCCTTTCATGGAAATGGTGCTCCCTGATGGCTGTGGTGTCTTTAGGCAGGATCATTCACCCAGCCACAGAGCAATGGTTTGAGGAGCACAACAATGCATTTGAGGGTTTGACCTCCATATTCCCCAAATCTCAGTCAAATCAGGCATCTGTGGGATATGCTAGAGTCTGATCCATCAAGGCTCAACCTCGCAACTCACAGGACTTACAGGATCTGTTACATTGGAAGCAAAAGGGGGACCAAGACAATATTAGGCAGGTGGTCAATAAAATTAAATAAAATTTTATTTATACAGCGCCAACCAGGCTCAGGGAGGGGCGGGGCCATCTGCTGCGACCGGTTGGGGTGAGAGAAGGAAGACAGGATAAAGACATGCTGTACGTATGATTCAGTGCAGAGAGGTCTATTCACACATAGTGAGTGAGAAAGGTGACTGAAGAAGGAAAAACTCAATGCATCATGGGAATCCCCCGGCAGCCTACGTCTATTGCAGCATAACTAAGGGAGGATTCAGGGTCACCTGGTCCAGCCCTAACTATATGCTTTAGCAAAAAGGAAAGTTTGAAGCCTAATCTTGAAAGTAGAGATAGTGTCTGTCTCCTGAATCCAAACTGGAAGCTGGTTCCACAGAAGAGGGGCCTGAAAACTGAAGGCTCTGCCTCCCATTCTACTTTTAAATACTCTAGGAACAACAAGTAGGCCTGCAGAGCGAGAGCGAAGTGCTCTAATAGGGTGATATGGTACTACAAGGTCATTAAGATAAGATGGGGCCTGATTACTGATACCATATTAATGAGATTTTTAGGACCGAGTACAATAACCTCAGTTTTATATTACTTTTTATGTCGTCCTAGCACTGAACCCTGTGGAACTCCATAATTAACCTCAGTGTGTGAAGAGGACTCTCCATTTACATGCACAAACTGGAGTCTATTAGATAGATATGATACAAACCACTGCAGTGCAGTACCTGTAATACCTACAGCATGTTCTAATCGCTCTAATAGGATATTATGGTCGACAGTATCGAACGCTGCACTGAGGTCTAGCAGGACAAGCACAGAGATGAGTCCACTGTCAGAGGCCATAAGAAGATCATTTGTAACCTTCACTAAAGCTGTTTCTGTGCTGTGATGAGCTCTGAAACCTGACTGAAACTCTTCAATAAGCCTCTGCAGATGATCTGTTAGCTGTTTGACAACTACTCTTAGGTTGATCATATTTAAGATTGAAGCATTAATTAATGGCAGGACTTCTTTGAGCAGTCTTGTAGGAATGGGGTCTGACAGACACGCTGATGGTTTGGAGGAAGAGAGAAACCTTTTCTTCAATCAGTGATGAATAGTAAGATGTTCTAGCTTTCTTATAAAGCAGGAAACTATTTCTCCAGGCTAAATGATGATCTTCTAAATTTGTGATATGTCATTTTCTCTCCAGCTTACGAGTTATGTGCTTTAAGGTGCGTGTTTGAGAATTATACCAGGGATCAAGTGGTATGATTGTCACAGTACTATACCTGGTTACTGTATATTGCACCTCTACTGAATCTCTCCACTCTCCCTCTCTCTTTACGGTGTTTCAGAGTGGATTTTAACACCAAGAGAAGAAAATAAGCATTTCTTTTAATCTTCCATCTAGCCAGGACATATATTCTTTCTATACTTCTAATGACATGAATAATGCCAATTCCACAGGAAAATAGTGGGGAGTTGGAATCATTTTAATTTCATTGCTCACCAGCCTGGCAGTGGGAATTTTTCTGGGCATTGGAACATCGACAATGGGCAGCTCAGCATGTTTGGGGTACGCCTTAGCCAAGCAGTTGCTGGGTGGACTGCCTTTTGGTATGATTGCTGTGATCTTCACCCTCTCACAACCCTTCACAGAGCAGAAGGCAAACGTCTCTCTGTGATTGTGGGCTTTCACCTTCAGGAAGAGGAGGCTGCGAGACACACAATGAATGACAGGCATCATATGCTTTCCCTGACACTTAGCAACCAAAAACAAATCACACTGTTAAAGGTATTCCTGACATCTGACATTGCAATGCACAGAGGTTTCACAGTACACTCATGTCATCTAACCCTGAGCAGTCAGGTGATCAGTAATACCTACAGGTACACTTTTTTGTGAAATCTTACAGTGCCATCCATCCATCCTCTTAACAGTATATCAGTATATATCCAGGGTATGCCCAGCTTTATGTGTGCTTAGTCACAAAGGTCACACCTTTGCATCTTTTATTGTAGGAATGCCACATTTCACTTTGGGCTGATGTAGCTCTTATTTTACTGTAAGAGTGATCTTTTCTGTGTGTCTAATCCCTGTATATTTTTCCTAGTTGTCCTACTTCTGGTAATGAGTGTAATGTAGTGGTCTGTGCATGTGTCGGACCCAGTGTCTTCTTCCCAGTAGAAATATCCTCTGGCCAAGTGCAAGTGGTTGATCTTCTCCTTGTGAGTCGTCCTCACGAAGACGCCAGTCTTGCGGGTTTGTTTGGTCAGCCGATTGTGGATGTCTGACAGGATTGTGAAGGTGGTACCTTGCGGATAGCAGAGGCCCACATTGATCCAGTCATTCCTGAAACACAAGGGAAACACCAATCCAATCCAAATCCAATATGATCTGATTTAATTTCAAAAGCAAAAACATGGGGACATCACTATCAGGTATTTTTGTGTAAATGAAACTGAACCTTATGATTTACACAACAACACATGTACAGACTTAAAGTCAACATGATATAAGCTGATGTTAAACGAGCTACTGTGGCTGATTTCTAGCCTGCAGACACTACGAGGCAGGTTGAAAGGTGGAATTCAGCGAGCGACTAATGAGTATTACCTTTAATATCAGCTTAAATTCTAATTGACTGGTACCTTGATGTAACCTAAAAGTGCAACCACCACAGCTTACCAACCTGTCCAACAAAATGCATTACCATAAACAGAATGCTGTTTAGACTGCATGAACTGCCAAGTATATTCATGCAACCTTCAAATAATGCAGAGTTCAACTTGCTGTCAAACATATTTCATTATATGAAAAACCATTCACATCTTATACTGATGCAATATCTGATTTAAAAACTCTAAAATGATTTAAATGCAGTCCTTATATTGACTGTTTATCAGATGTCACTGAGCAGTCCTGACATTTCTCTGACCTTCCTCTTAATTTAAAATTGGTTTAACACTGAAAAGAAAAGCAGTGATGTGAACAAGTGGCTTCAGATTAACTAAGTGCAAAGTAACAAGCCTGCTTTGAAAATGTAAGGAGTGGAACGTAGATGTATTGCTGTTCAAATGTAGGGAGTGAGCATTAAAAGTTGCCAGTTGCATAATGACTGAAACTAGCACCACTGGGCTGTGAGGTCAGTTCCTTGATCATTAATGTGCAAATCGTCGTGACCATTAATTAACAACAACTAATCAAAGCCCACTGATCACTGATCAAAGACCAAATGTACCGTTACAAACTGTCACGGTGGGGAAACCTGCAGTCGGCTGAGACTGAAGAAGTCACCTGGATGAGTGACGAAACGTTTCTCCCACTGAAAACGTCCAGATGAGCAGACTCAACCTTTTGGGATTGTTAGAGGGTAAGATGCAGGGCGCACCATTTAAAGACTCACCAGTCTATCACAGATATGCATTAGTATTCAAAAATCAAAGTGTTTAATTTATACACTGTGGCATGGGGCTGATTCTCAGTCATTTGTGTGCAGCATACAGAATGCATGTTATTTGCATTTACATTGCAAAACGTTCTGATTACCTTAATGACTCTTCTGTCAGCTGCTCAGCTTAACTATTCAGGATCTGACTTCACAAAGCCACGCATGCTGTTTATCAATCATCAGTTCCCCTTAGTGGTCTGCTGAAAGGTGCCAGCTCTACTTAAAGACTAAATACATGAAAAAACACTAAATAAGGTCAAATATTACGTGAAATAAAACCTGCCATATAAACTGACTCAAATCAGATCTCTTTAACTCAAAAGCTTCTTCAAAATGAATCTTCTACAAGATTTTTTGTCAATATTTTTTAAAACAAACAAACGAAAACTGTGTCATTATATGAAAGTCAGACAAAAACATAATTAAACTCGTCAGTTTACTCTCAAAACAGGAACAAGATGTGGTTCGCTTCTTTTTACAGAAGTTTGCCTCACTTGCTAAACACCACAATGAGCTGTAGATGGAGCCATTGTTCTTTGCACAATCAGTGAAAATGATTCGTATTAGTTCTGTCATGTTTTGATTCAGGCCATCAGGGATTAACTGACAAGCTTGAAATAACAAACAGACTTCATGCAGTTTAAATAGCTCAGGGCCGCACCATGAAAGCCAGCTGAAGAGAGGCCAAAGCTCAAAAAGAAACTTTTCCTATTTTTGCAGCGAATCGTTGGAAAGAATGTTGAGAGGTGAAGGGGCTGATGGGCTCCATTTCATTCAAATTAATAACAGAAATCCTCTAAATATAGACTCTAGTTTCAAAGCAGAATCCATGTGTTCAATAAACTCCCATCATGTTCCCAATTACTTTAAAACTGTTTCATCTTTCTGTGCTAAGGTCAAGGGTCGACTCACCACAGTAGCCTGACACCTACCTACATTCCAACAGTCCATTTTGCTTAGGAAGTTTCCTAACTGACAGACCTGGAATTATCTGTGTGGTGGCCTTATGGCCACCACACAGATAATTCTTCCAATTCTTCCAATTCTCCAAATTTGTTTGAAGATTTGAAGAACTGGAACAGGAAATGACAATAAACCCCCTTTAAACTGGAAACAGGAAAGGAAAGGGGGCTTCAGTGCTTCCTTTATTGCTTCCTTATCATAGGATACACTGGACCATCCTGGGTCCACTGGGAGGAAAAAACATCCCGTCTAATAAGTCATCGTGATGGACCATCCAACCAATTATGAAAACAATCGACATAATAAACAAAGCAGATGATGGAAATGTTCACTGTAACTGCACGTTCATCCAAAACGTCCTGATAGATTTAACAACAGTTTGTTAAACTCACAGCTGAACTTGTTGTAATAAGAGCTGAAGAACACCATGTGAGCTCAAGATTATGATCTACATTAATGTTAATGTTCCGTATATTCAGCTTTCACCAGCAATGTCCTTGTTTTTAAGATTCATTCTTACTTGAGGTCAGCTGGGATAAGTGACGGACTGAGGGAATTTTACGGCAGTCAGGGAGGAGGAACTACTTTTGATCAACAACAGTAAAATACAAGAAAACAAGATGGATCTAATTTATATGCTATGGGACAGATTTACTAAGTGAGGAAATTTATTTTCATGTCACAATTGCAGGATGATCTAACAATGCACTGTGATTTATATACAACGAGGCAGCTGGTTCACTTCAGTAAAAACCAGCATTCTGCTGAGATTCAGTGGCTCAAAAATCCAGTGTGAGCTCAAGTTTCACACTCTAAAAACAGCGAGGGAAAATAAATAAATCAATATACTTTTAATATAAGAAATAGCTCTTATGATAGAAATCACTAAGCACCGGTGCAGAGGGTTCTGAGGATTAGGAGTCAGGTGGAGCTCAGGGTTTATCTAGAGGAGAGCTGCATTATTACAAACTATTCAACCATATAAACCTGAACTCTGTGTGGAACGGCTGAGCTGTACAATGTGCAGAAGAACTGATGGCACATGCAGTCCTTGCTGTCTCTCACAGTGGTGTCCAGAAAACCATGAAATCCTGGTCTTATTAGAGAGGACGTCCATGCTGCTTCAGAAAGTGTAGCTGGACGGATAAGCTACATAAAAATTCTTAGGCATGGAAACAGACGCAGAACTGCAGTCTTACATAGTTCTCTCAACTATTTCCTCCAGCTTCAGCCAAAGATTTGATCAATTTATCTTTATTTAACGTTTAGTTAAAACAACTGTGCTTGACTTGTGCCACGATATGCGGAGGCAGATTGTTTGGATTCTTTTTACGTGAGGACCCAAATGCAAACATGACAGACAGGGGGGGCCTGGAATAGTCACGAGGAGGGGAACATGGGAACTAAATGTTGTAAAACTCAGACATGAGGATCAAACGCACAGAGGGGCACAGAGGACAAAGACACAAGGGGAACATAAAAAACAAATAACTGAACTGATCACAAGTAAACTCAGAGACGTAATAAGAATGAACTCAGAACTAACCAGTGAAAATAATAATAATACATAGCAGATACCAAAACATCATGTGACGTTATGCACCGTAGAGGCTGAAATACCCTGTGAAGTCGAGGCACACAACTGATGATGTGTTCCGATGGTAAAGCTTCTGGGCTGCTTTCTCACAGCAGCCGTCCCTCGAGACTTTCTCCATTTGAAGCAATGCATCATCGGGGACTGTAACATCCAGTCCTTTTATACTTCTAAACTAAGACTAAAGTTACTGGATTAGACACACTTAAACTTTGTCAGGATGGCGCTATGTTGAGCTCTACTGCTATTATGAGGAACCAAATTTATGAAAAGTCTGTGAAAAAATAACCTACCATTATACTTCCATCAGACCAGGACACCCAATAGCACAAGGGTAAGTATTCAAAGGAAATTGAAAAGACTGAAGAACCATGTTAGCTTCTCTTAATTGGCTCCCAGGATAGAATTTCAAATCTTTCTATTTATATACAAAGTGTTTAATGACCAACCTCACACAGTGTGTGTGGTACAATGGTCCAACAGTACAGACACTGGTGCTGTTAACGTGCTTTGAGTAAAAAAATGTTTCTAAGTTTATTCACTGACTTGTTGAAGTTGATGAGCCAGATGGTGACCTCAGCAGGTGCCGCCTGGTCCCAGTGGATGGTGTAGCCTTTGGCCAGGGTGACCACTGGCTGGAACTGCTGGTAAACTTTCCGCTTGTCCAGGGCGCCTTCAAGTGTTAGGGGTCGATCAGGGTATTCATCCCTCACTATCTGCATGTTAAGGTTGGCAGGATTTCGTGTTTGAACATAGATCTGAAAAAAAAAAGAAAAGAATGCATTGCATATAATAATATATAAAATCATAGAAGTACCTGATTTAGTAGAAGTATCACGTTTTAGTTATTCAATTAGTATAGCCACTCTGACTTCACTCTGTGACAATCCTTTCTCTTCCAACCACTTTGTTCACTCTATACATGTTCGGTGCTCTGTATTGTAAACCCGACACCCTCATTGTGGCGTCTCTACTTTACAATATAAAGTGCTGTGAGGTGACTGTTGTGAATTGGTACAGGTCACTATGTTTGTTCATACACTGAATACCTGTACATGATGCACACAGATATGGATCCAGATTCAACACTAGCCTCTAATTCACTTTGAAAGATGGGAAGTCATGACATTGGTTCACTTTGCTTTGCTTGTGCTACTGCAATATAGGTGTCAGCTAATTGAATCACATTTACTTAAAATGCCCAGAAGCGTGAGGTTGACGCTTGTGCAGCTGGTTGGTTCGATTTAATATGAAGGAGATGAAGTTGACCTTGGTGGTGTGCAGTGGCATGAGTCACTAGTTGTTGTTGCTATGATGAGCCCCCCAGGAAAGATACCACACCAAGACATCAGGCACACACCCACTGAAGTAATACATGTATTTGAATCCTGGCTAAGAACTGAAGTGCCTCTGGTTTAGTGACTAATGACAACCTTTCTAAAACAGGTTGTCATTAGTCACTAAAAAGGGAGAAAGGTGCTAGAGTGTGGTCATGGTGCATTTTAGTGTAAGAAGGTCTGTCCTTGTGATTTTGTGTCCCACTGGGTTTGACTGCCACCAGTCAACTGTCCAGCTGTCGAAGCTCCTGCTCCTCGTTGGTCCGGGCTGGTGGCTGGTGTACATTCCCTTCTGGGCCCAGTTTAATGTAAGGGTAAAGCTTTCTGTGGCTTGGCTTCTTTTTTTACACAATGAGGTTGCTGGCGTTATGTCCAACCCATGTGCAGTTTGGGAGGTTTGTCAGTTTAAGTACTATGTTTCCTTTAACCTAGGTGGCCTGCCTAACATGACCTCCCACCTAGGCTAAAGAAAACATTTTACATTGGACTGTCCTTTTTCTAGCCAGAAGGTTATTGAACTCCTTTACATTTGGGGCATTGGTGTGAACCAGGAAGTATATGCATGCTAGTGGGCCCTGTTTGGAACACCTTTTGGCCTCCAACATGCTCCAGGATCCCAGATGTTCTGCCTGTGCATACAAAGCGGGAGGTGATGGAATCGCTGAGGAGGCTGAATGACAAGTGAGGTCAACTTATGCCCTTCACTCTTTTTCAGCTAGCATTTAATTATAATTAATTATAATTATGAGAAGTCAACACCTGACTATTTGTGTTGTGGAGTATAAACAAATACAGCTTTGCACACAAAGACTGTTTGTGATCGAGGCTCATTGTGAGGGAATGCAAAATCCATTGTGTATTTGTTGGCTTTATTGCACAAAGAAGCAGACATTTCCCAAAACATATTCAGAACATCAGAAAATAACTGGTGTTAAGAAGGACTTGAAACAGCACTTTATTCTTATCCCTTCTGACTCTTTTTTTTCAAGAGTTTTCAGATACCCCAACAAACAAGTTTCACGGGCTGATATAAATGAAAATGCACACAATCAAGCAGAAATGACATTTGTGTTTGTGAAGACTGATATATGAAGATGAATGAATGAGGAATCGGGTGTGACACCTGCTGACCCACCTGTGCATAGTGCCCACTGCAGATAGCACCCTTCCAGTCAGGCACATCAATGCAGTCAGGGTGACGAAGCAGCCAGTTGTCTTCTTTAACCAGGAAAGCTCCGGGATACTCACTGACCGATCCATCAATATCATGGAAGATGGTCGTCTTGTCCCCGTCCATCTGCATTTTACTGAACCAGGGACCCGGCTCCCCAAAAAATACCCGAGATGTAATCTATAAGAGAGGGATGCATTAGTCTAGAGCCATTTACTGTGGCTTTCTGTGGTGCTACGCATCATTCACATTCAATATTCCAAATGTGTTCAGTGTTTCTTTATTTTCAACATTTAAAACATGGCTCTATATTTGAATATATTTGACATTTAGCTGAGAAATATCCAGAATTATTCAGTCGATCTGATAATCTACAAAAGTGGAACATACAGGACAATGGAACTGGAATACAGTTTTCAAATAACAAGAGTATTTTAAAATGCTTTTGTGTAAAGCTACAGTTGTCGGTTTTTCTTCCAAATGAAGCAAAGATTCAAGTTTGTAAAAACGTGTTAAACCAGTGTCTCTGGTTTTGTGTATTTCACACAGAAGTGGACTCACAGGTACATGGTCAAAGGTGATGTTGGTGACATTATTGTTGGGGCAGCTCTGCCACGAGTTGTTGAGCCTGAAGCCAAAGGCGCTGGTGTGCCTTCCGTTTAGTGCCGTGTATTTCCTAAATGTACAGTTCTGTACATTGATCGGCCCATCGTAGATCTGCATGCCTCGGATTGGAAAATCACTGCTCAAACACAGATGCACAAACGTCGTCATTGATGTTTGGCTCTACATACACGGGAACAGAAGCTTCAGAAAGTCACTGAACTGAAAAGAGACGCGCAACTACAGCACAATGTGTTTCTTTGAGACAAGCCTTCAAGGAGCTATAAAGGCTAGTTTTATTTTCATGTGCAGCAAAATGCATGGCTGTATGACACATGTAGTCAACATCATCAAAGATGTTGTGTGTTAGCTAACTACAAGAGAAAGTACTACACAAAAATAAAGAGTAACCAGCATGTCAGCAAGTCTTTGGTGAAACATGTTATTAACTGGCTCTGTGGGAGAACTTTAATCAGAACGTACTCTTTTGTTATACTAATTCTTGTTGTGTAGATTTTTTGAGGACGTTCTGTTATTAACTTGCATTTAAAAAGGATGCATCAAGTACACATTTTGATGAAAAAAAATGTCCACAAATGACTCCCCGCTGTGGGTGTCACTAAAAAGCTTTTCTTTACAGCAGCTCTCAAGAAGTGGTCAGCAATGCAGAACATGAGAGCGCAATAGTGTCAGAGAATGTTAGTCTGAACTGCAGATTAAGGCAGAAGTGGTTTCAATTATATTCATTTTTCCAATAAAGGGATCTCTAATAATACCACTGGTGAGACGTTCTTTTTGTACACTGCCCAGGTGGCCAGAGCACGGGACTGATTTCTGAGCATACAAATCTGGCTCTCACACATGCCAGCCTCGATCAAACTGTTATTTGACACAGACTAAAAAAGTGCAGTCAAATAAGGTGTTAACTGCAATGGCCACACATACTTTGTTTTTGCAAAACAGGTTCTTATGAACCGAGTAGTTCCAGAGTCATTACTGACGCAGAAAAACTAGTCCATGCATTTGTTACTTTGAGTCTGGACTACTGCAAATTTTTATGATCCCTATAATTATCATGCAGTTAAAAGCTACCTGGAAAGCATTCAAATGCTGCTGCAATGGTACTGATTAGAATTACAAAGAGAGACCACTTTCTCCCACATTAGTTTCTTGTGATTGGTTCCCTGTTAAATAGAAACATGGAATTAAAATACTTTTCAGAAATAAAGTCTTAAATGACACGGTTCCATCTTGAAGACCTCATATGTTAGTATGATTTTAATACAGCATTATGCTCTGTGGGTGAAGGCTGAAGTCCTCAAAGTAAACACGGGAGGCTATCAGGACTTGCTCACGAGGAAATAGCTCCTTTTGGGTTCAGAAGACCGACAGACTCAAGTTTTCTCTCTCCCATAGTTTGTGTTTTTCCTCATTTGTCTTTACTCCTTCTTTTGTCTCGTCTTTTCCCTTCCCCTCCGCCCAGTCATAGCAGAAGGCTGCCTGGACCTGCTTCTGTACTCTCTTCTTGTTAAAAGGGAGTTCTTCCTCCCCACTGTCACCAAGTGCTTCATAAATGGTGTCATAATACAATTTGAAAAACATTGTAAAAAATACAGTTGTGACCTTGTAATAAATAAAACTGATGTGAACAGAATATTATAAGCATAGTGAAGTAAATCAACCTTACCACGACATAGTGACAGTGTAAACATAAAAAACCACAATATCTGTGTTTTTAAAGCAATTATTAAATGTACATTTTGCTTTTCAAACAGAGTTTTTTTTTATCAGTTGCTAAGAGTAAAAAAACTAAAAATAAAACTTCTGAAACACCACTATTGAGAAGAGAGTTTGTGAGCTTAAAAACAAAAATAAAATTAGCTGTAATCACCACTTACATGCCACGTGGCAGGGTCCTGTCAGTAAGGTCAGGACCCCCAGGGCCCCAAATCCTCTTGTCTGGGAAAGGCATACCACGATTGTCACTTTCACCCACAAAAAGTGAATTCTTCACCTGCTGATGAGAGCCGTCATCTTCTGGAAATGTGCCTCCACTGCACACAGACATTGTGAGTAAAGTCATGTAGTTAAAATCTGTTTTCTGTTGTTGATTATGTAAAACTTAAACATCCAAGGCCCTGAAAATATACAATACAACATGCCAAAGCTAAAAAACAATGGAAAAGCACATCACTGTGATTTAAATGCGTGTCAGAAGCTACACACTAACATCTTGGTTACACTCTGCTATTATAATTGCAGAGTTTATGCATCGGTTATTAAGCAATCCTTGTGCAGCACAGTAAGAATATATGAGTTGGTTCACAAAAGATAAAAAGAATAGTTGTTATTTATAACAAATTAAAATGTAACAGTGTGTGCTTTTCCAAACATTTTAGCTTAGCTGCTATATACAAGCTAACCGGCAACCAAGGTAACATGTAGCAATATGTTCACCAGAAACAGAAGAAATCATTTGCAAGCAGCGTCTCTCAAGGGCACCTGCCTATCTAACATCTGCCTGTAGTTGTGGTCAGAAGTTTACATACACTCATGTCAGGGTCATTTTAGGATTTCTGGTTTGAATTGTTCCTTTTCAAGGGTTGAATGATCATAGAGCTGGATTCTAAGTATAGTCCACAAATCCCCAACATGGCTGATGTTGGGGATTTGGGAAGGCCTTAATGTTAGCCTGCTTTATCCACTCCAAAACCAGTTTTGATGTATATTTAAAATCACTTTCCTGTTGAGCTTAAAAATGCTGAATTTGGAGCAGAAGCATCTCTCTTGGTCAGCACCCTCTCAGTCCATGGCAATGTAAACGTGCTTCACTGTAGACAGTGACGATAGTGTTCCTGCAGTTTCCAGCTCATTGCGAGCTTGAGCCCTTTTGGTTCCTGGGTTGTTCCTGAACATCCAAACCGATTTCCTCTCGTCTCTGGGTGACAGTTTGGGTCTTCTTACAGAGCCAGGCAAAGTTTTGACACATTGACACAACTGTACTCGTGTGCAGTTATTTGAACTGATGATCTCAGAATCTGCAGTTGCTTAGAAATGGCTCCAAGAGAACTTTTCAATCAAACTTCTGTTGAGCTCTTAGACTTTCCTATTGTCCTGGGAAGAGAAACTACCAGCTGTTGTCAATCATATTCACTAACCAGGAGTTAATAAGCCTTGTAAACTTAAAAGACATTGTAGAACTTCAGCACGACTTGTTAGTTCCCAAATCCACACACGACTGTGTGGATTTGGGAACATCAAAATTCAATTCAAACTTATGCACCCAATTCTTGGTGTTGTTTTTAAGTCATTAATGTATGCTACACCCTTGAAATAGAAAAGTTCAGAGACATAATTAAAAGCCTAAAATTACCCTGACATTCATGCCCATGATGCGTGCATGTAAACTTCTCACCACAGCTGTGAGTTATATAACAACAGGAAATTCTGGTATCCATTAACCCTTTAAGACCTACCAAGTCCACCAGAGCTTATATTATATTTTTACATGCTGTAGTGCCATTTTTGGGAGCATTTCAAGCTGCCATCAATACAACTGTTATAGCCCAGATTTTAATAATATGTCTGCATTAAGTGCATAGCAGTTACATAAATTGCAAAAAAGTGCAATAAACTATAACAAAATTTTAAATCATTTTTGTTTTTTTTAACATATATTTCTAGTTAGAGAAATTTAAGAGGTTTATCCCTCAAAACTGTAAATACAAAAAAGTTGCACAAAATAGTTTCCTACCACAGGAAATTTATTTTGAGTGTCTTCATAGTTTTATTTTTGAAATACACCAATTTTTAAACACTGCAGGAAAAACGAAAATAAATATAATAGTGCAAATTTGCAAAAAAACAGCATGTGCATCAAAATGTTTCTGTATTAAACATGGAGTTTCTTTTTAGGTTATATTTAAGTCTCCCTAAAAAGCTGATTCTGTTCATCTGGACGTAGTGTTTTCAGTGGGAGAAACGTTTCATCACTCAGCCGAGTCACTTCTTCACTTTCAGCTGACTGCAGGCTTGGTCAATGGTCAATTTATGTGAAAAGTCTGAGGAGGGGGCCTAACGACACATCTTTCACCATCATACAATGCTGTGATTGCAACCATTCCCCAAATCTCTGTGAGTGGTACTAAGGTGGTGGTTTTCACATCTTAAGTTGTTTTCAATAAATTGCATGCTCAAAAAAAAAGTTTTTGTCCTTTGTGTCTGTGTGTGTGTGTGTGTGTGTGTGGGGGGGGCACAAACACTGATTTAGTATGGATAGAAGGCTGAGCCTTAGGTATTTGCAAATTTAGGTATTAGGTTAGTATTGATAATGTCTCCTGTCAGGAGAAAACGTTTTGTCAATTCTTGCCATCACACTCCTAAGCTACTTCTCACTCTGCATCAGAGCACGCCTTTTCTAACAGGATCCTGAGGAGACTCCATATAAGGCATTTTCCAATTAGGCAGAGAGAGAGAGAGAAAGTGAGCAGGAGAACAATAAACGCATACAACAGCCCTTTTATTTCTAACATGATTTAATAAAGGGGGAGTCTTACCTTGCTAAAGTGAGGCCAATGCCATTATCAGCAAATCTACCGAAAAAAGGAATATTATCATTAGAAGCACAGAAACACAGGAACAATGTGATGTTCCCATGGATACACACACACACACACACACACACACACACACACACACACACACACACACACACACTAAGAGACTAAAGCAGATAGCAAGTTATTGTTAGATGGGAGTGAACGTGCAGAAAAAACACTTGCTTTGTTCGACATGCATCACTTTCAGTGACATTCACTTGCACTAGAAGTTGATCAGCTTTACTTATTCACTTGTTTATTTTACTTGGGTGACAAGTAAAATAAACAAGTAAAATCACTCAGTGTGTGTATCACTCACTGGCAGTCATCTAACCACACATCCCCTCCTCTCAGCCAAGCTCCATGGTACTGGTTCTTATAGGCAGTGAAGTGATGGATGAGAGCTGGGACTCTAGGTTTGAACGGGTCAGAATCCTGATGGGGGCCATACCTAAACAACAGAAGGACATACAGTGCTAATATTTAACAATATTTTTCAAGGCTGCAAAGGAGCAATTTATATAAACTGTAATGTTGTAGCTTTTTAAATGGTCATTCATCCATCCATCCATTTTCTTTTGCTTATCTGGGGCCAGGTTGCTTGGGCAGCAGCCACAGCATTGAAGCCCAGACGTCCCTCTCCCTAGCCACCTCCAACATCTTATCTGGGGGAACACTGAGGTATTCCCAGGCCAGTTGAGAAATACAGTTTCTCCAACGTGTCCTGCGTCTGCCCTGGGGCCTCCTCCTGGTGGGACATGCCCAGAAGACCGAACTCAGGAGGCGCCCAAGATGCATCTATGTGGAGGAGTAGCTCGTGACCATAGGTGAGGGTAGGGACATCGATCTGGTAAATCGAGAGCTTCGTTTAAATACTCAGCTCTCTCTTCACCATGACAGACCAGTGCAGCGCCCGCATCACTGCAGTTGCAGCAACAATCCGTCCGTCCGCTCCCCTGTCTCCGCACTTGTGAACAAGACACTGAGACACTTAAACTCCTCCACTTGGGGCAGCAACTTGTTCCTGACCTGGGCGCTCCAGCCGTTTCCGGCTAAGGAACATGGCTTCAGTCTTGGAAGTGTTAATTCTCATTACCATTGCTTTACACTCAGATGCGAACCACTCTAATGTGAGCAGGAGGCCTCCACCTGGTGAAACCAGAAGAACCACATCATCTGCAAAAAGCTGAGACAACAGTCTGAGACCACCAAAGTGGAAGCCTTCTGCCACTTGACTACACCCTCTGTCATCACTGAATTGAAAAAATTCTAAAAATTATGCTCAGAATCGCTGACAAAGGGCAGTCCCGGCATGGTCAACACCCACTGGGAATTAGTCAGCCTTATTGCCGTCGATGTGGACCAAGCTCTCGCAGTGCTTGTTCAAGGACTGAACGCTCATAGCAGCCCCATACTCCCAAAGCACCTCACACAGAATACCCAGAGGGATGTGGTCAAATATCCAAGTCCACAAATCACATGTAGACCAGTTAGGCCTACTCCCACCCACCATCAAATATTCTTGAGAAGATAAAGAGCTGGTCCAGTGTTTCATGACCAGGATGAAAAGTGTATTGTTCCTCCTGCATCCAAGCTTCGACTAATGGTAAGAGTCTTATTTCTAGCACCTTGGCGAAGACTTTGCCGGGGAGGATGAGGAGTGTGATCATCTTACAGTTGGAGCACACTCTCCGGTCCTACTTCTTCAACATGGAAACAACCACCCCAGTCTGCCAATCCAGAGGCACTGTCCAAGATCTCTATGTGACAGATCTCACCCCCAGTGATGGATGAGTCATCCCACATGAGTCTCCAGGTGGAGCAACCTCGAGAACCCCACCTATGGACTCCAAGAATGCTGGGTAATTTAAACTATCATTTGGCACATAATTTTAATCCACAAGAGTAAAAGAGCAGTTCAACAAACGGGATGGTAAGTAGTAAACGGACTGGTTCTTATACAGTGCTTTTCTATCTGAGCACTCAAAGCACTTTACACAACTTGTACATTCACCCATTTGCACAAGCACTTTTTTCTAAGTGCTTCCTGTCCAATAATCACATGCATTCATCGGAGAGCAACATGGGGTTAGTATCTTGCCCAAGGCATTTGGCATGCAGACTGGAGCAGACTGGGATCAAACCAGTCTTTGAGTAAATTAATAATTTTTAATTTTATTTATTTATTTTTACCAGATAGCCATATGTGTGCGACTAGTATCTTTTATTACTTGACAGCATCTTTATCTTATTAATGATTAATAACACAAAAACCTTCATTGCACTGACAGATCTACACTTTCTTTCTCCAGTAAAAAGTTTTTCTGCCCATTTAATTGGCCTGTGCACTGACAATATGAAAAAGAGCACACCCAGTGCTCACGAAAACATTAACAGGAAATGTCATCATTACAGACTAAACTCATCACACTGAATCACACTGGGTGGGATGTGATTTCTCATGCAGGGTGTTTGTTACAGGGTCTGACCTGGCTCCTATCAGAGACAGGAAGGGTCTCTTGTCCTTGTTGTTTGCCTGGGTCGTCTTAACTCCATTATCAAGGATCATTCCAGCCTAAAATAAAAAGACAACAGAAATTGTGAGTTTGTTTGCCCTGTATGTAGAATTTTTAAAAAGACATGGACTTTATTTATTTATGCGAGAGGTAAAGCCGTGTGCTTGGAGAGCAGATCGCTGTGTTCAAGGATTATTCAAAGATTATCACCATTATGAGACGAAACACATGAAGGAATCCAAGAACCCGACTGATGCAGAGCAGGAATAGACTTGAGACTAGCAAAAGGGCTTTTTCACAAAGTTTACACATCCAGGGACAGAGCAGTCAAGACCAACTTTGTGATTTCCCACAACATTACAAAAACCAATAAGCCTTTGACTGATTTAGAGTTTATCAAAGAGTATTTGGTGGTGCTCTAACACGCCTTGAAAAAAATGAAGGATTTGAAAACGCCCCTCTCCAGGTAAACCAAGATGGACTGTGGGCATTATGGGAAATCTGGAGCTTCAGTTTAAAAACAAAGAGGACAGTTTTCATGTTTTCCTACTTAGTCAAGGACCAGAGCAGCATGGTTACTCATCTTTATACAAAAGAGGTACCAGCAGAACTTTAAGTCGATGTTACAGTTGGATTTTTATTTGTCTCTCAAAGGGGAGAAGTTTCCACACATGAGCAGACATGTGAAGATGTTGGCTCTCTTTGGAGCTACCTTTATAAGCGAACAAGCATTCTCAGGGGTGAAGTTTAACAAATCCAGGTGCAGATTCTGTGTCAGTGACGATGTCCACTGTCTCATGCATTTCCGCCTCAGATGAACGTGACTTTAATCTGCTTGTTCAAGCCCAAAACAGACCAGATTTCTCTCAGTGAAAAAGAAAAAAGAACTTAAAAACTGCAGATAAGTAAAAAAGCAACAGCACTTAGTATAACAGTTCTACATCTTTAAAATATTGCAAAAACAGTTTTAGAAATATTGATTAAACAGTGATAAAATGCTGGTACTACACCTATTTCACATTTTCCATAATTGTAATATCAACTCTTACCAGTAGCAGTTTATAAAGAGATCAAATTAATATTGAGAAGAATTGACAGGCCCCCTGGGTAAATTAATTGGTTTAGCGCTGATTTAACAAATGGTTTGTGGTTAATTTTGCATGTAACTCTTGTCATTATTTGGAAAAATGTCAAAAGTATAATAAATAAAAATATATATACTGTCAACAAGTTTCCAACTGAAGGTACAATTTTTATTCAGCAAATGAATTTTGAGTTGAAACCACTACCTTCGTCCTGTTTCCCTCCCTTAGCTGCAGGAGAAATGCATGAATGTTATGAAACATTTTTATTGGCTTCTTCAAGCAATAAATCAGGCTCAGTAGCAGAAGACTTCTTCTTTGCACCCTTTTCCAGACACATGTTGAGCAGCCCAGCATCAGGTCGTAATTCGCAGTAAACCAGCAACAGCTGCTAGCTCGTATAATCCCTTTTAGTAAAAACTCTGTTAACTCTTTTGGCCCCAACATATTTCATAGGTTTTTTAAAAAGCTGACCATTAACTTGACCTGCATTACTTTCCGTGGCATTTAATAATTGTAGATGTCAGGTGGCAGTGAAAACCCAAATGTTCCAAAAACCTGTGTTGGATCTAAAAGGGAGTCTATAGGGATTCCCTTTCTAACCTTAAGGAACTGCAGGTTCTGGAACATTTGTGTTTTCGTTAAAACGCTCGACTTTATAGTAGAGTTAAAATATTTTATAGCATGCTACAAAAAACACTTTAGTCTTTCATTTCAACATCTTTTCTTGTCTTCGTTTGTTCCTAGCTGACAGTCGACAGGGGAGGTCGTCAACGAAGCGAATACGTTGCCGTGGGTGCCGTAGGGTTTCCATCTTGGTCAGCGATCCACTTCCCGGCCTTGCGATCTTTGGCCTTGACCTTTGCTTGCTCCAGGGTTAGATGTCGTTTTTTAAGATCGTCATCAATTTGCTTGATCCAAGTCTTCTTGGATGCTTGATTCTTCAGCGGGCGGAGAGGTGATGCAGCAGAAGTCGATATCGGAGGCGATGGTTGCTCATGCAACAGACGTGTCCAAACCAGATTGCAGTCGTTTCTTCTGGATCAGCTCTTCCATCGAGGGTTGCTGGTGACATTGACTACGTTTTGTGCTGTTGGTAAGATGGTCGAGGAGGGACACTCTGATAACCTGATGCAAACAGTGGAAGACCTCAAACTTGTTGAGGTCGTGCTTGAGGATAGCAACTGCATAGTAAGTGACAACTCTGGGTTGTAATCAGTCTTAACTTAGAAGTGTGCCTGCTGTGGCTGACAGGCAGCTGAAGCCTGCAGCTGTGTGCTGGGTCTGCCCACGTTTGTGTACTTGTTTCCTTTTGGAACAGTTTTCATTATTAACTCCTTTCTTAGCTTACTTCTTAGTTATACAGGTTTGTTAGCATCAGGATGATAAGTCTTAGCTCCTCAACATGCCACTGACTACATCCATATTTTTTATACACTCCAACGTGTCTAAAATGGTAAATGGCCTGTATTTGTATAACGCTTTACTAGTCCCTAAGGACCCCAAAGTGCTTTACACATCCAGTCATCCACCCATTCACGCACACATTCACACACTGGTGATGGGAGCTACATTGTAGCCACAGCCACCCTGGGGCGCACTGACAGAGGCGAGGGGAGGCTGCCGGACACTGGCGCCACCGGGCCCTCTGACCACCACCAGTAGGCAACGGGTGAAGTGTCTTGCCCAAGGACACAACGACCGAGACTGTCCAAGCCGGGGCTCGAACCAGCAACCTTCCGATTACAAGGCGAACTCCCAACTCTTGAGCCATGATCGCCCCATTAAAATATAATAAAACATCTCTTCCTGTTAATCAAGCCACTTGTATACCAGTGTCACCAGTGTCACTAGACTGCTCTTCATAAATTCTGCTAACCTTACCATGACATCATGTAAATTTAGTGAGCAGCAGCAAATTGGGGATATACATGTGAGGGGCACAGAGATAAAAATCAATCAATAAATAAATGAAATCAATTTTACTTTATAAATTGTTTTAGACATTACATACAGGAAGAAAATAGGGATGAAGACTATAGAGTGAGAGCCGGGCTATGAGTGTCATATTATCTCAAACAGTGACAAAGGTTTCTGTTGGACTGAAAAAGGTGACAGGCCTTTAGGTGAAGTGAGGTGTTATTTATAATTCCTTCTGTTTTATAACACTAGTTTATCAAGTTTCAAGGTGAAGCCTCAGCTGACTGATTCCTGTTTGCTTTGCTGAAGTAACATTACACTGTTAACACTGTTGAGACTTGCTTTTGGTTGGCATGCATCTGTCTCTGCTGATATAAGACCAGTCATCATCACAGTCATGCCCCTAAAGCCTGAAAAGAGCTGCAGATTTTCAAATCAATCACCATAGATTTAGGAGGCAAGTAAAACTATGAAAAAATACAGTTACAGAGAACTGGGAAACATTTAAATAAAGGATAAATACACTGCATGAAATGTTCCCATATCTCACTTAACGAAGCTTTAAATCCAATCATCTGATAAGAAACATTTATTGAAACTTTCCTAAATCAAGCAAAGAATAACCCTACATGCTTCCCAATTTCTAATCCAGCCTTCTGTAGCATTTTCTTAAATAAAATAAAAAGTATCACAACAATAAAAGTATCCTAATGGCAGTGTGCTGCTTCTAAACAAAGACACTGCCATTGTGTTGCTGTTGAACACTCAACCAGCAGCCCTGAAACAACCTTTTCTCTCACACCAACCTCACATGATTTATGCTCCTGTTAGGATGATCCAAATTAAAAGTGCAGAAGGGAACGAGAGAGTGAGATGGAACAGGAAAGAAATCACTGTAGGGCTTGAGAAAGTAAGGCAATAACAACAGCGCTTCCCTTTCAGTGGTGCCTCATAAATCTCTCTCTGCTCCAGCTGTGCTGTGTTAGGAGCCACAGGTAACTCCAAACTCGGTCCTATCTCACCACCAATCTCATTCCACTCATCTGGCTTGCTTTCCTCCGTTTCTGTTATCTTGACTTTTTCCAACTATCTCTCTTTTTTTCTAACAGTTTGACCATTTCTCAGTTCTTGCACAAAAGTGTGTTCACACTATCACTGTGACTAAGTTACCGGTCGCTGCAGATGGCCCCGCCCCTCTCTGAGCCTGGTTCTGCTGGAGGTTTCTTCCTGTTAAAAGGGAGTTTTTCCTTCCCACTGTTGCCAGAGTGCTTGCTCATAGGGGGTGATATGATTGTGGGGTTTTCTCTGTATGTATTATTGTACGGTCTACCTTACAATATAAAGCGCCTCGAGGCGACTGATGTTGTGATTTGATGCTGTGTAAATAAAATTGAATTGAAGTGGGGACCACTGTATAACCATCAGTATCTTTGCTGGCTTTGTGGAAAAATGGATCCAATCCAATTCCACCATTTAAGGGAGGACAGGCCATCAGCACTGATGATGACGGCACTTTTAACATTAAGTGTTCATGTTTGGTGAGCTGTGAATTTAGCATTATCTGTGATATTCTTAGGGACTGTATTCTTTGAAATGTTCTACACGCACTTGTAAATGACAAGTGAAAGAAAATATTGCAAAGTAAGTTAACTATATACTATATGACAATTAAAACTCTGGAACTCTGGTCTGTCCTGAAAGAACTGGCTTACTGAGACTGCTTTCTGGGTCACAGGCAGGAGGATGGAGGAGTAGAAACAAATGAAGCTGACATTTGTATAGGATCAGCAATTTTCTTTCTTTAGTCTGATGTTCTTTATTATTCACCACATAAAACGTTACATCAAGTAGGCCCACAAAACACTGTTAAAGCTAGGGTAGGTATAAGTCCTAAGCCCAAAGCTCTTCTCCACTCTTACTTTGAAACACCAAATAAAATAAGCCTGTGCATGTGTCACAGGTTTGATTCAGAGGTGAGTGGGAGTTTGTCATTGTTTGTTTTTTTTACCATGGTGGAGTCTTAAG
Organism: Aulonocara sp. 'chitande type north' Nkhata Bay; assembly: GCF_057382095.1. Classification (NCBI taxonomy): domain Eukaryota; kingdom Metazoa; phylum Chordata; class Actinopteri; order Cichliformes; family Cichlidae; genus Aulonocara; species Aulonocara sp. 'chitande type north' Nkhata Bay. The sequence continues at coordinate 40,885,163 of NC_141344.1, forward strand.
TAAGAAAACATTTTTCATAAATGGATTGGTTCTTATATAGTGGTTTTCTACTCTACTGGAGCACTCAAAGCACTTCCCATTCATACAAACAAGCTTTCTTCTATGCTTACTATCTAACATTTACACACATTTGTAGTCTGATTGATGCATTGGAGAGTAACATGGCCTGGCCTGTATTTATATAGCGCTTTTCTAGTCCCTAAGGACCCCAACCAGTCATCCACCCACTGGTGATGGCAGCTACATTGTAGCCACAGCCACCCTGGGGCGCACTGACAGAGGCGAGGCTGCCGGACACTGGCGCCACCGGGCCCTCTGACCACCACCAGTAGGCAACGGGTGAAGTGTCTTGCCCAAGGACACAACAACTGAGACTGTCCAAGCCGGGGCTCGAACCGGCAACCTTCCGATTACAAGGTGAACTCCCAACTCGTGAGCCACGATCACACCGTGGGGTTAGTATCTTGCCCAAAGATATTTGGCATGCAGACTAAAGCAGCTGGGGATCAAACTGCCAACTTTCTGATGACCTGCTGTATGTTTGACCATAATTAGCTACCCTGAACAATTCGGAACAAACGAATGAACAACAGTGTTTTCACACTTAGTGTAAATTACTGAGAGAGGTCTAACAAAAAAAGCTGATGTGTTGTTTGCTAGATTCAACTTTCAGTATACTTGTCGGGCAAAAACAAAATCCATGTTGCTACAAATTTTGGGGGGACAGGGTTTTGTATGATAAGGGATGCGAATTGATTCCAATATCGATATCACTTATTCGTTTAATTCTCTATTGATTGTCATTGCGAAACCAATGAGAGCTATTGGCTCTGCTTTGATAATCAAACACCAAATGAGTCAAATGAAGAACACCTCATTTCAATTATCTGGATGGGTGAGGCCATAGGTTTTGCAAAACTGTGTATTTGGATTGTGAAGTGAACCATTTAAATACATAATAGTGGGAGTAAACAAAATAATCATCCAAGCAATCAGATCACCTGAAATCAGTGTCATTGACCCAGTGTTTTGTGTTTGGCATTATGTTTATTATTATTAGCTCATCTGATGTTTAATTTCTTCATGGTTATCTTTATTAGTATGTAGGTTTCATTCTCAGGGTTTCCAGTTCTGGGTTTATTTCCTGTGTCGTTCTCCTGGTGCTTTGTTCGTGTCCCTGACTTTGTCTTTAAAGGTCTGTGTCTGTTATCACTGTGTCAGCTTGTGTCTTCCTGTCGTCTTGTGAATTAGGATCAGCTGTGCTTCCCTCCTGTGTGTCATTACCTGATTACCTTGTGTGTGTGTATATAGTTGGTGTCGGTCTGTCTGTGTAACTGTGTATTTCCGTGTCTCTTTTCCTGACATTCTCCGTGCCGTTTTCCCGTGTTTGTATGATTTCAGGTTTGTTCTCTAGTTTTCCTCAGTTTAGGTTATCGCTTAATTTTGTCCTCACTTCTGTTCATTGTCACTCACTGTAAATAAACTCACTCGCATCACCGCCGTTGTCTGATACTTTGGTCCTCCTTCACAACACCACACGACTGCTGCCCCAGCCGTGACACACAGTTGGTTTCTACTTTCCCCTTTTTTAATATTGGTTATAATCTTATTGTAGACTGATGAACACTTACGTCTTTAAGAATCCTTTTATAGATTTTATCCTTTCCCAGATTTGTGGAAGTTGTTGTGATAGAGGCACAGTTTACATGGTCATGGAAAGAAAAGACTTTGCCAGTACCCAGTAACTTCAACCTTATCTCCAAGCAGAAGACTGAACTTCTTTTCGTTAGCTCACTTCCTGCTTGCTCTTTCCAACAGTAAATAACTGATTACTTAATGTGTTGAACAAGTAGAGACAAATTCCAACTTTTTATTCATTTTTTAGTCAAATTCCCTATCACAGCTTTCTTTATCTCCCCACAGCAGTTCATCCTCAGACTCACCCTGAAGTTGGAATGGGCTCTGTTGTTGGTGAACTGGCCCATAGGTGTGTGCTCTGTATATCCAGGCGAGTATGACCCATTTGAGGGGCCTGTCGCCATATGGTGGAAAAGGAACCAGAAGCCTGTTTCCTGAGGGTTTACACACAAATAGACATGTAGTTACAAACAGAGCTATTAGGATAAAATGTTTTAGTTTAGAGTAACTACTTTATCTGTAAAACAAAAACTATCTGTATTTCTGTTCATACACAAACATGTGCAGACTCCTATACATAAACATAACCACATAATCAGTTTTGCACTTTGCATGTCAGCCTCTGTTTTGCTATTGTTCTTTACAAGTGTGTAAATGAGAAAAGTTCTTATACTGGTGAGGATAATTGACACTTCCTCCCAATGGATCCTGGTGAAATCCTCAAAGTAAGATCATAATTGGCACTCTATCATAGTGAAAGTATGGCAGGGCGTCTGTTGTCTGCTTGTTCCAGACGGTGATAGAAGTATACAGCCATTAATCTGACCTGGCAATGTGGTAATGAGAAAGAGCTCCACCTGGAGAAACAGGGGATATAGGAGGGGTGGGGAAGGGTTGAGAGATGAGAAAGTGACAACTCACCTCCGAGCCTGCAGCCGCACAGTTGATGAGGTTGTTATTAGGGTTGGCAATCCAGAACGTGGAAGTTGCACTATAGAAGAAGATTGTTGTAAAAGAAAAAAAATGTTGGATTTCACATAAATAGTTTAAATCAGTAATGCAGAGGAGAAGAAGGAGAGAAAATAGCTTCTAAATTGTCAGAGTGTCGTATGTGCAAAAATGGACATAATTTACGTCTATGTCTGGATCTGAAATCAGTCCTGCAGGGTGCTAGAACAAGAAGGAAACTCTACACGAGTAAGGACGTATGTTCTGTTCCCAAAATGAGGGAAACTGTCCAAATGTCACTACTGTCATGGTCCCTGTGCCTCACCAGCTGATTCTGTATTAGGCAACATGTGCTCTCTCTCTCCCCCCTGCCGGGGCGATGCTCATTATGGGCTCCCGCCCCTGGCCCACGCACCTGCTGCCTATCGGGATGATCACAAGGCCGATTTAAGACAGCAGCACTGTGTCACTCGTCGCTGGATCGTTGAGTTATCAGCGTCAGTCGCTCAGTAGATTGTAAATAAGGATCTGTGAGTTCGTTCCGTCTGTTCGCCTCTAACTATAATCTCTGTGTACAGATCTATCCCGGACCTTTCCCTGCCTGTCTGTCATCCCGTGGACGAGTGAGTGGATGGTGTTTCCCCAGTGTGGGGAGTGAAGAGAGAGAGCCTTTGGAGGACGTCAGATTCCCGTCTTTTCCCTCACATACCCCGGAACCCTGGACCCCCCTCCCCTCCCTCCAGCACTTTGTAAATAGCATCACCTGGTGTCGTTGTGTAAATAAAATCTGTAAATCCTGTAAGGAGTCCCGGTCTGCGCCTGAGTCCGTTAACTGAAACCTGACAACTACAGTACACATTTTCTAATGAACTTGGAAAGAAAAGCATCTGGACTTCTTTAGGTTGCTTGAAGACGTTTCACCTCTCATCCGAGAAGCTTCTTCAGATCGAAGGTCAAATGGTGGAGTGGTTGGGGTTCCCATTTGCCTGTGGGATCCCTAGGTACTTCTAGCTGTGCTTGATGTCTGCAATGTTGCCTTCTGGTAGTTCGATGTGCTCAGTTCTGACTACCCTCCCTCTCTTTGTTACCATCTGACTACACTTCTTCGATCTGAACAACATTCCGATGTCCTTGCTGCAGATCCTGGTGGTGTGGATCCGTGAATCGATGTATCGTTCATGCCTGACATACAACTTGATATCATACATGTGCTTCATTAGTGCTCCATTCTGTAGTCAGTATCTGCAGCCAGTCTTGTCAGTGATCTCACTGAGGGGGTTCAGGCCTATGCATAATAGTAGTGGGGGCAGAGGACTTCCTTGGTAGATCCCGCATTTGATGGTGACTTGTGCTATGGGCTTGAAGTTGGCCTCTAGTGTTGTACACCCTATCCACACTGAGTTCCTGAAGAAGGCTCTTAGGGTCCTGTTGATCTTGTATAGTTCTAGGCATTCCAGGATCTAGGTGAGGGGCAAGTTATGAGTCCAGACAGTGCACAGTCTGGTGGGCCTGGTCTTACAGTCTTAGATGACTGTTCTGTCTACCAGTAGCTGGTGTTTTGCTCCTATGGTATTCATACTAATTCCTGTTCAGGGACATTTCAGTGGTCTGCTCTAAGGTCCACCAGCCACTGAGCGTTGGCGTTATGTGTTGCATCCTTCTGCCATATGCTCTTCCTGTTGTAGGCTTGAGATGGAGTTAGCCTAGCCTTGGTGGTGCTGTTCCACTAAGAGTAGACCTTGGATGGTTCTGTCGAGAACAGCTGATTTATTCTCCTGTCCTCTATTTCTCTCGCTCATTGTTAGTATGGTGGGTCCTAGGGACCCTTACTGGATGCAGATGCCCCAGTTGGGATTCGAACCCACAACTCTCATAAGATGGAAATGGCTCCAGAACAGCATCAGCATGAAGTAGGTGAAGGAGGAATAATAGATGCATTAAACATACATTACATTTACAGGGTTCTCCTTTTGTCCAGTAGTTCAATATCCATGCTAGAAAGTTTTGCTTGTCATTCATCTTTATTTAGCAAAAAATGATCCTCATGAAGTACCCAATACACACCCAGCAGGTGCATGTAATGATTGGGACAGAGATTGTGTCACCACCTCATATCATGATCACAGAGCTTTTAACCACCGTCTTTATCAATGAACGGAGCTACTGGTTCAGTTATCATGGAGTCACAGGGTTGGAATATCATGAGAATATTTGAAAGCTCTCTCATTATCCGTGCTCTACCTTTCCACCAAGTTTCATGATGTACAAATTGTACTGATCACAGACCTCCACCTCTGCTTTTGCCTTTTGCAGAAGAACAGAGTGTGTTTGCTTTCTTTCACAGTTCTCAACTTGACCTATCTGTTAACATCTCCTCTCCATTATGCAGCCTTAACAATGATTTACGCTTGTCAACTCATCACCCCCTGCTGCAGCTCAATTGAGGTGAGAACGATATTAGCTCAATGTAATCAACGTCTCAACCAGTCCCAATCAAGGCTTAGCCCCCCTCCAGCCTGCTTGATGTGATTTCTGTCACAAGTGATGGGAGGGAGGAAGGTCTGAGAGCTGAGCTAAACGTCACCATGCTCAATTGTGTGACAATGATGTGACTTGCACAGCTCCATTATAGGAATTTGTAGTTAGTCTTAAAATCTTAAAAGGATGAATACAACAACAGTGCAATGCAAAAGAATCATTTACATAAGAAGTCTGCAAAAAACCCAAAACACTTTTACTGTAGGCATGGTAACATGATTCAAGGGAGAGCAAACTATATTCTTCAGCCAAGTTAGCTTCTATCAAGGGAAATCATGTCCAGGTTTAATGGCAAAACTGGGATTTTTTTCAAATTATTATGGTTATAATTAATAACACACATTGACAGTGCATTAATAACATCACCAAATTACTGAAAAACATTATCACTTCCCACTAGTGGGAATACTAGTGCTGGTGCTTATTTTACCATAGAGCAGAGTTAAGAAGAAAGTCACCTCAGTCACGCTGAAAATAGTAATAAACAAATGAATGAGATATTAAAGTGTGCATTTAGTGGAGCACTCTATTGGCTCAGGCAGACCTAAAGTTACTTTAACAGGACACCAAACCAACTTTCTAGCATGTCATCATGTTCCTGACTTGGTGCAAAGCAACCACTTTCTCAATGAGTGTGAATTTCAGCCTTATCCACAAACATTAGTGGAGCTACTTTTCTTCAAACTCTATGTTGAAGCTATTCTAAACAAAAGGAAAGAGTAAATATATCTGCAGGAGAAAAAGTGAAGCATAGAAAGACCATGACCATAAAATGAGGAAAAACTACATGTGAGAACAGGCAAAAGTTACTAACATGCAATAGTGGCTTTACTATTCAGTCGTGTCAGCTCTATGGATATCCACTGGAACCATCTGAAAGCCCACAACACTGGCTGTTACCCAGTGACTGAGTCATCACACAATAGTAGCTTATTCATCAGCTTGCACACTCCTGTTTCTGTCTAATAGCCCCACTATAATATATGTTTATCTTTTTATTGTAGAATTAAGCTTTCAGTTCAGAGTTTCATTTTTGGCCACACTCTTACTTCAAAGAGGGAAGTGGATTTCAACTCACCTCTGTCAAGACTGTAAGTGACTCACTGCCTGTCAGTGCATTGTTAAACAATATCTTACTACTTGCAAAGAATGTTTTGTTAAGTTTTATATACAATATATACACAAGTTGCTTTTTAAAATAATTTACCCATTAATCATACATCAAATAACTGAAGTATAAACAAAATGCAATTTTTAAATAGCGACGTAACAAAGGGAAAAATCCAAACCTACCCCTCTATGAAAACCAATTATTCCCTCAACCTAATAACTTATTGTGCCATCGTTATCGTTGAAATAATCAAGCAGTTTCAATAACTGAGTCTTTCACTTCACTTATATGCAGAATTGCTCCAACTGAAAGGGTTTTTCAGCATGAACGGCCTCTTTAAAGCCACGTCAAAGCATCTCAGTATTTACATGGCAGGACTGTTAAATATGAATATCAACAGAAGATGACAAGATAAGACAGAAAGGCAAAAGACACATGCAGGACTCGACGTATATTTAATAACTCAGATCATTTTTTTGTGTTGTTACTTTCTTGAATTTCTTGAAATTCAGCATTTGCACCGTGTTAAGGTTGCTGCCTGTTTTATCCTTAACTATTAACTGATGAAGGTCTCGTATCAAAACTAAGCAAATAAAAATAGTCACTGTGTGGGAGTCAGCAGTAGAACACTGAAACATATCCATACAATGTAGAGGTAGAAATAAATACCTTAGTAGAAAAATGTAATTGCTTTTCATTCACTCATGTGTGTTGATGCTAAAACAGGTCTGCTGGGAATTAAAAAATCAAAAAACCAAAAAAGGAAGCTTGAAGCATCTTCACTGATGCTTATATAACCAAGTGCCATGTCTTACTGTTTAATCTGAAGAGCATGATTTGGATGAATGATTTTGCCCGATGCATACTCACACTCATGCACATAAAAACACACATGCTCAAAAACAGTGAAAGCACTTGAGCCCTAAATGACTGTTTTAAGTAACTGTTTTCATCCCCGTCATGCAGAGACAGTGGTGAGATAGAAAGTCATGTGACCTGGACTAAGCTGCTATGTATTCTGAGTGGGTCTACCTTACAATACAAAGCACCTTGTTGTGATTTGGCGCTGTATAAATACAATTGCGTTGAATTGATGATAGGATGAGCATGTAGTTCTCAACAGTCTACATTCAAAAACCGTAATGTCTCTGTTTTGTTCATAATGGAAATGAAGTGATGTGAAGACATGCTGCTTGCATTTTTATAGTCCAACATCTGGTCATAATTTTACTAAAATACCTAATAATGGATGGATGGATAGCTGCTACTTAATATTTATCATCTCTGGAGGTTTATGCGTCATTGTTTGACACACACAAACCAGCTCAGCACTGTGGCACCAGCACAGTTGTTACCTGTAAATGTGGTATCAAATCTAAAGTGCTTTACAAAATAAGTGATTCTGGATTCTCCAGTGCAGCAGTGGAGCATCTGTCCTCGTTTTTGTACAAACACGTCACATCTAACAATGAGCCCCTTGGACTGCTCTTCAGTTTTAGTTTCAGTTGGTTCAGTCGTTACTCAGCCAACACAAGATGCAGCTAGTAACTGCAACCAACCAACCAACCAAATGAATTACATCATAAGTCATACTTGGACAAGATGGTGGCACACTTGTTAAAAACTCAATACTGAAACTTCTTTTTAGAACAGGTATCATGAACAATGACCTTTTAAAAAAAGAAGACAGTGTAGGCACTGTAAGTAGACAGTTACAACTAAACAAGAGAGTCTAAAAATCTATTTAAAACATGTCGTTTATGTACAATCAAACTTTCTTTGTGTACCTGCAATCTTGACGTGGATTGGGCACATATCCTGGATATGCTCCATCAGTGATGTCACGACACATTTTGCTATCTCTGTCTGAAGGCAGCAGGGTCCCTGCTCGAACCATCAGACCCAAACAGTGCTCAAATGTATTCCTTTCTTCTGGACCATCCTCCGTGAAGAAACAGTGGCCTAGTGTGTCATATCCCACCACATCCTTTACCTGGGAGGCAACACAGTACATTACTGATTGTAGAGTAGGTCACCATAGTGCATGGGGTCCATTTCAAATCTAACTGTAGAAAAAAATGTCTATAACAAAAGTGTGAACTTTCTAAAGTGTAATTGCTCATCAGAAGCTCCATTATTTATCAAATGCGTTTCTTTTGTGGCTTAGGAAGCAAATTCTTGCACCAAATTTAACCCAACTTCAGCTTTGAATTCTAGTCAACGAAAATGGTTTAGTGCAGTGGTTCCCAAACTTTTTCATGTTTACGTGAGATGAATTGCAGAATGATGACAAAATACTGTTAATCTGACTGTCTGCAGGTTTTACACGCAGTTACTGTCCCTCCATTTACAAAGGCAGAGGCGTCACGGTGTCATTATTTTATGTGTTGTTGTTTTTTTCCTGTGTAATAATATTCAACATTGCATCAATACATTTTTCAAAAAATGCCTCTCTGTGCAAAATGGGTTCAAAAACATAAACAGCTGTGGGATCCTGTTTGTCTGTGATTTGAACCGAGGGGACAAATCGTGGCAGGATCAGCCTGATGTTATTTGTATCCAGCTGTAACTTTACTGTATAAAGAGCAAACATCTCCAACATGTCAGGAGTAGTTAGTCATTACAAGAAGTGTTTGAACTAAAAATCAAGAATGTGGGATCCTGTTTGTCTGTGATTTAAACAGCCTGGCGAAAACCAACCCTGCAGGGAGACCTACCTCGGCACCTGTGCAGGTGAAGCCAAAGGGCAGATTTGCTTCACCATATTTTCTAGTCTTTGTTTTAGAATGAAGTTGGTTTGGAAACATATTCAGCGACGTTTCATCTCCTGCTTTGCGTTTGTGTGGGCGCCCCGTGCTAGCAGTGTCCAAGCTTTCTGTTTTTTCCCCTTTTTATACCGAGCCCCCCCTGCAATGGCTCTGCAGCCCCCTAGTGGGGCGGGCCCCACACTTTGGGAAGCTCTGGTTTAGTGGATAAATGCAAACTGATAAGTGGATGAAGTTAGGTTGAATTTGTGCTTGTTATTCGCTTTCCCTTTTCGGCCAAATTTAGGATACATCAGTTTAAAGTCTGTGAAAGGCTGAACAAATGTAGCCAGACAGAAACACACATGGGCAGCCGGTGCAGGACAGAGTAGCACTAATGCTACACAAGCGACAGCAGGGAATCTTGGAATATGATGACCAAAGAAGCAACCTGCTTGATATGAACCTGAAAACTGACTCAGCTGGACCCTTTCAATTTGGAGGAGTAGCCACTCTGAGTCCAACATGAATGACTCCTCAGCCTATCACTAAGCCAGAGCCTAGACACCCTTCAGAGATGTCAGTGGTCTACCCAGACCCTGTGACCATAGGTGACAGTAAGAACATTAATTAACCGCTTCAATTTAATACTCAGCTCTCTTCACCACAACAGATCTAATCTCCCGCTCCACTCTTCTTTGGCTCATGAACAAGACCCCAAGATACTTATAGTCGTGCACTTGTCTTTAATAGCTTGAATCCCCCTATTATCCATGTCACACAGTGCCCAATCTCCTGCGTTTTAATTCATATATTTCATATACATCTTCATACAAACTGTTTCTTTCAGAGATTTAAAATTATATGCCTGTCACTATAATAATGATTTTATGAGACATTACTGGAGACTAAAAAGAATATAAAACCCTTTAAATGAGGTCATCGTATCTGCCTTAGTAAGAGTCACCAACACCAATAAGTACGGCGCTATACGAATACAAAAACACTGTCCCTAACATTACCAGGTTGCTTCTGAGCCAGTGAAGGTTAAGAGCTGCAATAATGACTCTTAACAATAAATTACACATTTTTATGTATGCGTTCTTATATATGCATTAATACATACAAAAAATACAGAAATAAATTATACAGCTTCCTAACTGACCATCAGTCCATTGGAGCCGTGGATAGTGACGCAGCGGGAGAAAGAGTGGTGAATGGATAAATCGCTGACAGACGTTGGAGGGTCATAGCCTCCCCTCTCATCCACATCTCCATTCATGTGAAAATGGACAGGATAGTGTCCCATGGTCTGCTGGCCCATGTGCTGCAGCTCCATCCCAGATATGTGGACTGCCCTAAAACCATGCTCCACCTGGTGATGACAGTGGACACATTGCAGTCAGAGAGCTCCAGTTACTGCATCAATCAGACACGAGCAAAAAAACAAAAGTACATGAAAAGCAGGACTAGCAACACTAGAGTCAGATTTAGATTTTTAAATCATTATTTTATGTTTTTTTATTCTAATGTTCAATTTCTTTGTTTTGCACATAGACTGTAAATAAAAGATGGACGTAGCTACCAGTGTTGGGTGTAATTTATTTCTTTGTACTTTTTTACTGTGATCACATGACATTGTTGATTAACGCAATAATGGGACTCCAGTTTGGTCATGTGAATCAGGGCTCTTAAACTTGCGGCCCAGGGGCCACTTGCATTAACATATTAATGTTGAGAAATATAGTGCAATTTGTCCCTTGAAGTGACTTTTTTGTTGTTTGTTGTTGAGTGTAATGTTAGGATAAGTTCTTTAAAAAGCAAAAAATTATTTAACATGACGGCGATATGAGCAGAGCGCACAAACATGTTGAGGCTGAGTTCAGTGAGCGAGTCAAAAACTAAAGTGAACACTTAGGTCTTCATTTTGATTTTGTTAAATACAAACAAAACGATAGCAGAAGTGCTGCCACGTGTCTGGCCACAAAGAGAGGACCGATGTGTTTATTTGGTAGTTCAATGTAAGGCTTCAGTTAAGAGTGAGGGAAAAAAAATGTTCACGTTTGCGGTTTTGTCTTGTTATACAATATTTGAAATTAAAAAAACAAAAACAAAATGCTACATTTTAGGAAATATTTCTCAGTGTTTTCATGTTAGTTTTTTGCATTACTTGAACACTACAGTGGCTCTCACATGAGATGACAGTGGCAGCAGGGGCCCACCGCTCATTTTAGTTTGAGACCTCTGATGGAGAGTCCTCGTCACAGTTTAATTATGGAGTTCCACAGGGTTCAGTGCTAGGACCAATTCTGTTTACATTATACATGCTTCCTTTAGGCAGCATCATTAGAAGACATAGCATACATTTACACTGCTATGCAGATGACACCCAGCTCTATCTGTCCATGAAGCCAGATAACACACACCAATTAGTTAAACTGCAGGAATGTCTTAAAGACATAAAGACCTGGATGGCCGCTAACTTTCTGCTTCTTAATTCAGATAAAACTGAGGTTATTGTACTCGGCCCTGAAAAGCTTAGAAATATGGTATCTAACCAGATTCTTACTCTGGATGGCATTACCTTGGCCTCCAGTAACACTGTGAGGAACCTTGGAGTCATTTTTGACCAGGACATGTCCTTCAACGCACATATTAAACAAATATGTAAGACTGCTTTCTTCCATTTGCACACTCACTGAAACTCCCTGAAAAGCCTTCAGCTGATCCAAAATGCTGCAGCAAGAGTCCTGACAGGGACTAGAAAGAGAGAGCATATTTCTCCTGTTTTGGCTTCCTGTTAAATCCACAATTCAAAATCCTGCTCCTCACATACAAGGTCTTAAATAATCAGGCCCCATCTTATCTCAATGACCTTGTAGTACCATATCACCCTATTAGAGCACTTCGCTCTCGCTCTGCAGGCCTACTTGTTGTTCCTAGAGTATTTAAAAGTAGAATGGGAGGCAGAGCCTTCAGTTTTCAGGCCCCTAGTTATGCTGCAATAAGCCTACGTTGCCCTTTAGCCATTGAGTGTTTGTTTTTCACTCACTATGTATTTATACACCTCTCTGCATTTAACCATTAATTATTATTAGTATCTAGCTCTCTCTCTATTAATGTAGGATCTTTATCTTATAATAGAAAGCACCTCGAGGTAACTGGTGCTGGTGCTATATAAATAAAATTGAACTGAATCAAGTATGTCTTGTAATGTAGTGTAATGTAACTCATTGCAGTACTAAACTCAATAATTACATCACGGTTACAATGATGTCATTCTTCAGTTCTCTGCCAGCCGGGCGAACAGAAAGAAACATGTTTTTTATTTCCTGGACACTCTCGCGGCTACAATCAGCTGATTTCCGTGCATGTGTGGGAGGTAGAAAGTGGTACAGAGATGCAGATTTTGAGTAGCGGGTATAGACATGACTTTTTTTCAAGTGCAGAGAAGGACAAGAGTGAGACGGTAAAGTGGGAGATACTGAATTACTTTTTAAAGTAACGAGTGATGTGTAATACGTGACTCTTCCTGAGTAATGACCCCAACACTTGTAATCACTATTACAACAGCCATTGTTCAGTGAAAACTTTAAATCAATGTAACAAAGCTGGAACAAGACAAATCCCCGACTCCCGCGTTGAAATACGCATGTCTGCAAGCATCTTCACAGCCTGGTAGATAACAAAACACAAACGAACAAACCACAAGTCGACACCATGCATCGTTTTCTTCCAGGTAACATGTTTGTAATAATTAGTCACACTTTTGGATCCTGATAAGTCCTGAAATTTGGCAGGTTGACATCAGTGTCTGCTAGGCCTCACCTCTGCTACTTCGAGTCACCACATTTGTTTCCACTTCACTGAAGTATTTTTAAAGGAGTTATATGATCAATGACATAACTTGCTATTAAAGCAGCAACAATACTACGAGAGAGGAACAGAACAGGACGTTAAAATAATGAAAACACTGAAATTTGGACAAATAAAAGATGAAGTTACAGACAGGTATGGGTTGATGTGGAGAACGAAGCAGGATGGCAGATGCCAGGAGACTCTGTGACGCCATGCAGCTATGTCCCAAAAAACCCAGAGAATCATGAGAACCAACACTTCTTGCAGTCACACTGGTTTTCATTACATCATAGTGTTTGTGAAAAGGCTAAAAAATGAAAGAAATATCACCCGGATCACAGTCAGCGACATTCAGCTTGCGACCAGCTAATAATTCTGGAGATGGGAGGTTTTCACACGACAGGACTTGTCCTGAGGCATTTAGTGTTTCTCACCCTCTGTGTGTGTGTGCTCATGTGTGTGTTATGCTATTTCATGCTCTACACACACCCATGCATGAGAAATATGTGACATGAGGCTGAGATGGAAATTTATAATGGAATATGATAGCTTGCCCTGGGGAAAGGGAGGCATTGAGGCAGCAGGAAGACAACCACACACTCCCCCCTCTCCTTCCTGCGTCAGTGTCTCTGTTGCCTCTTTCTGATGATAGGGTGCACGAGGCTGACAGAAAGAAGGACGTTTCAGTGATGAACACATACAGAGGCCCGAGAGTCTTAATGAGCCTTAAACTAAATTAAGATTTTAGATGTTAATGTGGATTATTTGCTGTAGTGGTGCATTAACGTGGAGGAAGTCAGAAGAAACAAAAGACTAGCTTCAGTATAACAACGATGCTCAAAAATGTGTTTTTTTAAAGGATCTTTTTAACTTATTGCCTTTAATATGCTCTAAACACACATTCCTACCAAAGCAGCAACATTTTTATTGTTTAAAATATTTTAAATGTATAATACATATTACACCTATAATGTGCAAAGCACTCTGGGTGCAATTCAGAGCTGCTATTTCTAATGACCCAGAGTTTTAGTGTAAAAACATACTTTGAGTGCCACCGAGCTGCATTTAGTTGTGATTTCTGGCAGAGAGAAAAAGTGTCGGCTGTGAAGGCTACGCAGAAAAAATGACAGAGCAGGAGCACGACTTTTGAAAAGTCAGCGTCCAAAAGAGCTGCTGCTGTGTCCTTTTCACTTTTCTCCCAATTTATTTGACGCATTTAAAAGAGCTCAAAAACAGTGCAGGTTACAAACAGTGACAATTACCAGATTCTGCACTTGTGTAGAAAATGATCATCACTGATTATCACTGTGCGGTTCCTGAGCAGAGCTCATTAGTGAATGGTAAATGGACTGATTCTTCTGTAGGCTTTTCACAGTGCTTCATACAACATGCCTTTTTAAAGCCATTCATACAGCCACTTCTTCTATGCTTAAGCTCTTTCTAGCTACCATTCACACACATTCATGGATGCATCGGAGAGCAACTTGGGGTTAGTGTCTTGCCCAAGGATGTTTGGCATGCAGAATGGACCAGATGGGGATTGAACCACCAACCTTCTAATTCATAGATGACCTGCACTACCTTCTGCCCTTGGGAAGATGGATCTAGGATTAAGACTGGTTCTTAATTACGCAGATGCATGCTCTGATGCACCTGTAACATTTGCTTGAGTGCAGATGTTCAAACAGCTGGTGAGACGAGTCCTTTAGGATGCAGTGTACTTTCTGCAGGCAGTGTAATATGCACATGTCTTCAAGGGCAGGCAGCTGTGTGTTGTTTATCTTTTGTGAAGGTTTATGACTCTGCAGTGTTCTTATCTGCTGCGGAGTTGTTTCCATATCATGTCAGCATGTCGTGAGTGAGGATGCTTTGAATGGTGCAGCAGTACAAAAACACCAGAAGGCTTTAAGCCACTCAGGGTGCACAGGAAGTGCAGACTGTTTTAGAGGGACACAGTGTCCATGTGAGGTCTTCTGTGATGTGTGTACCCAGAAACCTGAAACAAGAGACTCTCCACATTGTTGGTGTTCAGAGCCAGATTATTATGACTCTGAACATAGAAGATAAAATAACCTCTTGTCTGTATGCACACTTATCTCCATTAGATGATCCGTCCTGTGTTTTCTTTAAATGTAATGAAGCTGTTATGAGATGATCAACAGTCATATGTGTACTGAGAACAGAAAGGGCTCAAAAACAGTATGATGGAGCTCCTCCCCCAAGTAAGAGTTTGGAGGAGCAGTAGGGAACCTGAAATTCGTTCAGTGTTATCCAACTTAGTCTGGTCCAGGTACTCAGATGGATAAAGACACACTAGGTGTCACAATACAGTGTCCAGCAAATGTGTGCAAGTCAGTAATTATGGAGCACGATTCCATCTGTGAGCATGAAAGGACAAATATTCTTCCTCTGTGTCTCTGAGGAAGAGTACTGGACTTGTTGGTATACAGTCTGAGTAATGTCTTTTATGTTTTCAAATTCAAATTGGGACCCTATGTTCATCTAGCTGTAGGATCTACAGATGGGACCAAGGCTTGTCCAACCACCTGACAGTTTTTCAAATGTTGACAAAAGCTAATATATCTGTTATCGTCAATGAAAAATGTATTTTATTAAAGCTTGTGTTACTAAATAATCAGGTTTCCTTATAAAGTTCCAGAGTAAATGATGAAAAATGCTGCGATTGGCTAGAGTCCTGGTCAAACACACAGCTGTGGTGTTTGGTATGGTTTGTGGAGGTAGAGGTGGGACAGTATGGCTGAGCAGAAACACTTTAAAGCTGGGCAGCTGTAAAGCACTGGCCTGGGCGTGTGCACTAATCACTCCATCTCTGGGGTTACTGAGGCAAACATGCTTCACTGGTTCCAACGTACCTCAGTAACAGCGAACCGTCGGGTCACAGCCAGCGCAGAAGGCAAAGACTTTGGAACAGATGTGGGCAGGCACACTCAGGTGCTGCCCTCTATGTGAAGTATCTGCTTCACACCCCAAAGCACCGGGATACATGGGATACACATATGTGGGATTGACCATCCAGTTCTTTACACCAGTGGGAACCTGAAATTCGCTAAAGCATGATACATGGTAAAAGAGTGTTTGGCAATCTGGTGGCTGATTTCCTATGGCGAGGAGTAGATCAGGCTGGATAGATCCCAGGCCTAAGTTAGGCAGTGGGTGGATGTGATGGCAGGGTATCGCCTGTGGATTGGTTGTAGGAGGGAATGGGACGGCAGAATGGCTGAGGGTGTGGCACACCTGGAGTGCATTTACTAATTTCTCTGTGTAGTAGCTATGAGGGCGCAGGACGAGGAGTTTTGGCAGAGCACGCGAGCAAGAATGCACCGAAGCTTGGCAGCTTTATACCGTTTTCCTGTGTATGTGTGCAGTAATCACTCCCACTCTGTGGAGCTCTGCAGTTCCTGAGAAAAGTAGCTGTCATTGGTCTGGAATAAAACGTTTTTTGTTGCTTGAATCACAGGTCATAACCTTCTTTTTAACAGGTTTTTTTTCTACTCTTGGGTCCATATCCCTAACTTCACCTCAGACAGCTGAGGCAGAAGCCCTGCATATCTGCTTTTACAATCTTATAAAAGGATTATCATTATCATCATTAAGCAGATGGCAGAACACTATTCTATAGTATAGCCCAAGAATTAAAGTATGAAGCTGGGAATAAATGGCTACGACAGGTTCTCTTTAAAGGGATCGTTTTTCCTCCTTTTCAAGCCTGTTCACACGGTGTTGCCTATTCTGCAAACGACAGCTAACAGAAGAGTTTACCTTCAAATGTCCTCCGAAAGTGTCAAAGTTGAAGAACTTGCAGGCCTCATTGCCATAGCAGCTGGGCTCCATCTCACCACGAAGCAGGATATTACGACTCAGCAGGCCGACCTCGGCCCTCATGTCTACCCCATCCACCTCCTCTCCCATGTGGATAAACTTGGCTTTACCTGCATACACAGAACACATGCACAGTAAAAAAGAACCGTTGGTGTGAAAACACACTGACCTACAACACATCAGCGTCAGAGACAAAGAAGACGAGTTCAACTCTGAGTCAAGCACAGGAGCACTTCTTTACCTCTG
Source organism: Aulonocara sp. 'chitande type north' Nkhata Bay (assembly GCF_057382095.1). Taxonomy (NCBI): domain Eukaryota; kingdom Metazoa; phylum Chordata; class Actinopteri; order Cichliformes; family Cichlidae; genus Aulonocara; species Aulonocara sp. 'chitande type north' Nkhata Bay. Next base: position 40,902,086 of record NC_141344.1, read on the forward strand.
CCTTACCCACACTCAGACTGAACTTATTAACATCCACGCTGCACCTGCTGATAACCTTGTTGGCCAGTGAGGACGACTTTCCTCAGCCTGCTGCAACCAAAAGGCAGCGTGCCCTTTTACTCCTTGAGCAGTTGCAAGGTTTAAGGGCCTATTCCTGTGGAAATGCAACTACTTCATCAATGTGGTATTTTCCTTTCTTTTAGTCTGACGTTGCCCATCGCTTTTTGATGCCCAGTGCAGATCCCATAACACAGACGCAGGTGCTTAATCAAGTCAAAAAGCACAAAACAATTTGTGCAAACATCAAATGTAACAATTTAATGCAGGAGAATCAGGGAGTTGGAAAAGGGATAGAGCCAGTGCAATTCCAATCCATTACAGTATCAGTTTTTTCCTACAAAGCCACCAAAAGAAATCAATAGCATCATAATATCTACAGATGTAAAAAAGAAAGAAAGAAAGAAAGAAAGAAAGAAAGAAAGAAAGAAAGAAAGAAAGCATTAAATAAGAATCATCCTTAAGTTCACAGTGGGTTTTTTTTGGAATTCAAAATAACAATAACAGCATCAACAAAGTGTTAAAACATTTAAAAAGACTAGAATGTAGAAAAACGGCAATTAGTTAATCCTGTGGCTGCAGTAGTTCTTATAAGTTAAAGGCAGGATAAAATAAAAGACCTTTTACAGGTAAGTCTTCCAACCACACAGGCACAAACCCAGGTGTTTGCTTTGATGGCCTCTCTCTCAATTTTGTTCAGCAACAAGGTTAAAAATGCTAAATGGCCTGTATTCGTATAGCGCTTTACACTACATTCAGTCATTCACACACACTGGTGATGGCAGCTACATTGCAGCCACAGATACACTGACAGAGGCGAGGCTGGGCCCTCTGACCACCACCAGTAGGCAACGGGTGAAGTGTCTCGCCCACGGACACAACGACCGAGACTGTCAGAGCCGGGGCTCGAACCGGCAACCTTCCGATTACAAGATGAACTGCCAACTGTTGAGCCACGATCGCCCCAAAAAGACAGGTTACACCTTGACCAGTTCCCCAACATTCAAGAAGAAAATTCTCTGATTATGGCTTTGGGAATACCAGCACAAGTCACTACGCTGACTGATTCTTTGGGGGAAAAGGCAGGAGACCATTCTGTTTATCCAAGATGGACTCAGTCACTGTGCCATCATCTATGAGTTTGGGGCATTTTTGATCAATGCCACCATGATAGTGTTTTTGAGTCAAAATTTATTTACATGCTCTGACATGTAATCACTGTAATATTATTTGTCAGATACTTTCATGAAAAATGCTCCAAAGGTACCAACAGCAGGTACAAAACAACAACAAAGTGTTTCTGAATTCTGCAATCGTTCTAAAACTCTGTAGCGAGCAAAAAACCCAAAGCGTCCCCCACACCTACAGTCACACTGGGCCTCATAGGCAAGCTACAGTATTATGTTTTTTGTAATTAAAATAAAGCCTTGGAAGGACCATTTATACCTCAGTAAAAAAGCAGTGAAGGAAAAGCAAAAATGATCCCATGAAAGCAGTGAGAAGTAGAAAGGACAACAAGATCAGAGTAAGTGGAACACGGCTCTTAGAAACGATAACAGTTCTCGTCCGCCCTCCTCCACATACATATCCTCAACAACACAAACGTGCTGATTAGAAAAACTGAAGCCAAGCCAGGAAAAAACTGTCAAAGAAATATTCAAGTGTGAAATCTGAGAGAGTGAGCATCATACACCCACACATGCTTAATCTCTTTTCTCCACCTACTCCCTCCACCAGAGCAGCCAGAGCTTAAAAAGTACAAAAGAACATTTTCATTCTGATTTAAAGCATCAACAGCCCAGACTTAAAGGTTTTAGATCCCTGTTCTTTACAATGCAAACAAAAGAAGAGTTACTGAATGCTGCAATTTCTTCTGCATTACAAAGGGATGCGCTAAAGAGGTTTCACTTGTATTTGCTCAATAAAAAGCAATACATTGTTTTAAGTTGGTTACCTGCAGCAGTACCGTATACTTCTTTGCGATCCCTTTGACGCTGTTGACTCGCAGATAGCACTTTGCACACTTTAGCCTAGTGACTGGTGATTGATAGGGGTCACCGCCAGCAGCATTCAGTGACTACTCACAATTAATCGTTTGCAGTTAGGACAGTCAGGAACTGTTCCCCTGAAGGAAAACAAGCCTCTTACCCCACTGGGAGAAACCCCAGCGTACAGGTCAATCGCCCCATCTCTCACCGAGGCAATTCCATGCTGGTAAAAGTCCAGCCCTTCTCCAGGAGACTGGTTTTTGAGTCCAAGAGATCCACTGAAGTGAGCACAAGGTTAACTCGTATCGTCCAACATCAGACACCAACTGGGGCTCTTACGTCACCAGAGCGATGAGTTGTGAGGAAGTTGTAGATTTGACCTCTGACTGCACACTGCACCTGACTCCTACAACACCTCCTCCAGGTGATGAGCCAATGAGAGGGCTGCACCTCATAGACTTAGGCCTGTGAGCTCAGAACTGGCTCCATGGTGGGGCCCTGTTAATCTTGTCCTGGGCACTATAGTGTGGTCATGGACTCAACTGAAGCTACCAGGGGCAAAAGCCCCCTACAACATATCTGGGACACACAAACCACCATGACTCAAGGAGGCATAACCAATATGCCTGTTAGAACTGTCAAATGTTCAGATGATTGAAGTCATACTGATAAATAGCCTCAGGCTGTCTCGCTCTCTTTCTCATCTATCTCCCAGCTCTCTGCTGGGACAACAAAAACAACACTCTTCCTGTTTGTGTATAACCTCAAGGGTGGAGGACAAACTCGATTATCAGCGTGTGTTCAAAAATAGTGCTGCAAAGTGGCACGTGAGCAGGAATTAATGTAACAGATTATAGTCGTGCTGAGAGTGACAAGAGCTCTGAGGAAAAGCCTCGGGCTGGTAAAAGCAGGGCTTTCACTTAGCAAAATAACAAGTGATGTCAGAGACCTAAGGAAAAAAGAGAGCGCTACTAGGTCTGATATTTTTATGCAGCCATGCAGAAAAGAAATTCCAGCAGCTTCAGTGGAGACTTGAAAATAAATCTGTTAATACTGAAATGCAAACTTATCTTTTTGGTGTGTGAATTAGTGTCAGGAATTGACAGGTAGGAAAGAAGATGCCATGCCAGTTTTAGCTTCTGCAAGCACCAGGGGCTTTTCCGAAGAGCTATAGCATGTGAATGCAGCGAGACAGAAAGAAAAATAGTCTGGAAGTGAATGTTTTCATATCAGTATGCGTGATGGTATCCAAGTGTGTGTGTGCCAACATGAATGGGCTCAGTCAAGAACATACAGTCCTCCAGGATACAGGCTAAGACTTTTCCTTGGCCCTGAGTCAGACCAAACACCTTCCACCAACTCCCACACACTGCTATAGGCTGTCTCCACCTGGCCTCTATCACACTGCATATTTAGAAATACACATACCCACAGAGGATGTGTTACCATCCTTTCACTCGGCTTACATTCATTTCCTGATATCTTTTTCTAGCTCTAGTTCCCTAGTGATGAACTATCCTTACTCTGGCAAGTCTTGGTTTAATGATTTAAGCAACATGGAACTGTCCTCTATAAGGGAGGCAAGTCCTCACAATGTGGCAAATACACAATTGTCATGACAGGAGTTCTAGATAAATAAATACATACAATAAAAAAACTAAACAATAAATAGCAACTTCAGTGCCTCAATAAAATGTCTTTACATGCTGTGGGTAAAAAACAGTTGATCTGTGCTTGCAGGTAAGTGAACATCAGAGAAAGTGAAGCCTGTGTGACCAAATGGACATTTGTGCATTAGGTTAAAACTATTGTGATGTGCATCAGCGAGACAGGACATTTAATTGGTGAAGCAAACTTCTTTTGGCTAACGTTAGCCTGATGGATCACAGGCCAGCTAATGTATCTAGGCTGGCTACGTTGGCTATACGCTGCATGATGATCTTGTAACTTGGCTGGCCATCAGAAGATTCACAGTATATAACCACATAGAGTTATACCTAACAATTACATCATCCGAGTGACTTTGTGAAGAAGTCCAGATGAACAGAATTAGCTTTTTGGAATTTCCTTAATTTCCTTACATGTATCAAGACATTTTAACAGTAACAGTTAGTTGGCTAATCCTAGATTGACTGTTAGTGTTACTGCTACCAAATGCTAAAGTCTAATATGACTTCATGATAATAACTTACCTCTACAATAATCGTCAATATGGAGATAAATTAGCCAGCTAGCTGTAACTTAGCTACAGTGCAAGAATCTTGTGTGCAAGTCAACATTATTGTTGCAAGTGAAGAACAATAGTGCAGGACAGACTCGTGCACATCTTATCATTTTCATTTTGTTTTTGTGGCCAGTGGAGGAAAAAATAGAAACAGAATGCTGACTGCAGCTTACCTAATGACTAGGTGTGACATGAATTATGCTAAATTATGGTTCAGTGGGAACAGTAAACTGGCTGTGCACTTGGCAGTCTGAAAGCATTCGTTGCCAGCTCAGGGTGTGTAGTGTACAAACTGGTCTGAGGGTCACTCTTGCTCGTGCTGTTGTTGCGCCACCAGTTAAATGTGACAGGTGACAACAACGGTTCCTAAAAGCTTTATATTGTAAGGCAAACACATTAGAGCACCAACAATAATTATTAGTTGATAAAATGATGCCACAGGATCACACCTGCCATAATGCCATGTTGTTCTCAGACCACACCTGAATCAGTTGTGCTAAGTCACTTCAAAAGAAACACCTTCAAATGTTCAAAATGTTCACATTGCACACTCCGATTGCTTTTGCTTTGAGATAAACCTGCATTAATGCACACAGCAGACACAAAAGTGTGTGTGTATCTAAAGGGTGAAAGAAGCTGCCTCAGTGTGTTAAAGCTGACCAGACTGCCTTGCAGTTACAAGAAATTGATTGAGGGTCCCTCACCTTATCCTTCAGTGATAAGTTTCCACTGGGCTCAGCCTTTTTTCATTAGCTTAGCTTCTTTCTTGTGGCTACAGCTCTCACTTTTCACCTTTTGGTACATTTGGCAGCTTTTTAAGTCTTTTAGTGCCATAAAAGTAAACTTAGTAACTTAGCAACACACTTGTCTTGACGCATTCTCAATCAATCCAGGTAAGTAAATCTCCAAAGGTTGATTCTGTTCATCTGAAAACGCTACGTCCAGATGAACAGAATCAACCTTTGGAGAGTTAGCAACACACTTGGTTTTATTTTTCAATGTAGAATCAGTTCTGTCAAATAAAAAGAAGATGTGTGTTTATGACTAATGTTGAATGTTTACTTGGTACAAACCTCTTTCAGCCATTCACACAAACACATTTTTCTCAGCGTAGGTGCTTTCTATCGAGCATCCACACTCTGATAAACACATCAGGAGCACCTCAGCATCAGTGCCCAGGGATTCTCCTTTAACACATTACAGTTCCTGAATTCAGACATTTCAGGTGAATGTCTGAATTGTTCAAAGTACAACTTCCAGGCGGTTTCCCATCTAAATTACACAAAATGGGTTTAATTAATGATGCTTAATGTTGCAAATTTAAGATAGAAAGAGGCACCTATGTGCATGCATTATGGGAGTCTTCCAAAGTTTTTCTTTTCTGGAGAGATGTTTTGGATTATATGAGCCAATGGCTAAAGAATGATTTGCCCAGGTCATCAAGACTGCGCCTCCTTGGAAACAGTCTAAAAGTATGTAATGGGAGAACTGATGGTTGGTTTAGTGGTCACTGACTGTGACCATGGAAGAATCTGTGACTTCATATCCAAAGACAAAGTGGAAACATAACTTCATGTGAACCAGATAGTGTATACAGGATATCTGACAGATGAATATTACCCAGTAACTTAGTATTGGGTCAAATTTCCTTGCACTCTATGTCAGTGTCTTTAAACTGTCTTGTTATGTGTTAATGTTTTTATGTCTAATTCAATCAAATCTGAATGATTAAAATGTTTTTGTGTGAGTCTCAGTCTTAATCTTAGTGGGTCAGTGGCCACTTACTAAGGGACAAGCCCCACTAGTTAAAATACCTGGGACTCAGCATTTGGTTTTAGAACTGAAAATGTCTCTTGGATGAGAGGTGAAAGAGCTTCAGATAATTTAAAGAAGTCCAGCTGCCTTCTTACAAGCTCTTAAGATTAAATTTCATGTAGATGCTTCTAGAAGGATTTTTAGATCATGTGAAGGCAACAGTATAATCATAAAACGCCTTGGACACATACTCCATTAATACAGGCGTCTGTTCTAATACACTTTTAGTTAATCGTTTAATGAAACTGAAGCAGAGTTGTCATTCAGAAAAATGAAAAATATTCAGTGTTCACCACTAAACTAATCTGACTCTGGATACAATCAAAGAATGGCATTCCAGTTTCTTCAGAGGTAATGACAGCTTACATTTTTAAATTAGTTTCACTCGTTTCAAGGCAGTGGGACTCGAGTCATGACGTACTTTTTAGTCAGTAAATGGTAAATGGCCTGCATTTGTATAGCGCTTTTCTAGTCCCTAAGGACCCCAAAGCGCTTCACACTACATTCAGTCATTCACCCATTCACACACTGGTGATGGCAGACCACAGCTACAACTCTTTTTCAAAGACCTGTCTAGGACACTATGTGCCACAACTCTGAGTGAAAGCTGACATTTGACTGTGGTGCAGAATTACCAGCAGCATAAATTCCCGTCCTTGCAGCCTAGAACTGCAGCACACTGTCAGCTGCTGCACTCTTACCTCTGACCTTCAACTGGTTGGATGCGCAGGTCGGACAGGGCAACAGTGTAAACTCTTCAGCCTGGTGCATTGAGTAGTCTGTACTGGCCACCACCACCCGATCCCCAGGCCCCCAGCCCGCAGGGTGGTCAGCCAGCTCCAGGATGCTGCTGTTTGACATCATGTCGATGGAAACAGAGGCCTGTGGACGAACTACAGGGTGAGATGGAAAGAGTTAGGCGAAAACATGCAGCAACGCTGACACACCCATAATGTTATGCAATAAATATAGTCCTCACAACAATTGTGTTAGCCAAGTTTGTCAATCATCACAGCAATCAGGAAAAAAGAGAAAACTTTCAGACAACTTGACCTCTGACCTCTAGCCTTGAGGTCGAGGTTACTGAGATTGATTCCTTATGGAGTTACCGCATTCAAAAGAATTTCATAGAACTTGAACTCTGACCTTCAGAATCAGCATACTTTATAAATCCCTGAGGAAATCATGTGGGTTACAGTTGCTCCAACGCAGTAACAGAAACAGACTATTTAGCAATACAATATGTTACAGATCTACAAATTTAAGAAATAACACAATATATACAAATCACTCAATAATAAATATCAAGGACTGACAGAGGTGATTATAGTATTGACGGGAATATTACTGAGTAGAAAAGCGCGTGTGCAGAAAGGGTGCAACTACTGCAGTGTTTACAGTGTGTTAGATGGAGGAGATGTGCAGGTAGAAGGCCACGCGCAGGAATGATCTCACAGTCGCTGAGATTAGAACTAAGCTGAGGTTTCTAGCAGATACACCTGTGGTATCAGTTTCAAAGTCCTGTGGTGCTCCGTTCTCGAGTTATCGCATTCACAAACCTTGGCATCCACACCGCCTCTGCCCGCTCAGCAGGATGATGACAAAACCCCATCGCCTTTAACTGCTAAAAACTGTATATGTGAAGGTGAAGCTGAGGCTCTTATGTAACTGCTTGAATTCTGAAATGCCTCAGAAATACTTCTAGCACTACCAAGTTAATCATCATTCCCTGTCCTCACACTTTGACAATGAAGTGTTCTCACACTGGAGCTCTACAGCTGGGCTCCTGTTAGGAAAGGGATTGGTTATCAGAACCAATTAAAGATTTCACATTATATTGTCACCTGGCAATTAATTCACAATACATCTGAGGGGACCTCAACGAGTAACACAATGCCATGAGCAGAGTAACAAATTACTCTCTACACAGAGTCAGGGCCTATTTCCTGATGAACAAACTAACTAGAGACTGCAGCGTGTTGTGCGCTCTGCTGAGAAGGTGATTGGCTGCAGACTCCCATCTCTGCAGGACCTGTACACCTCCAGGACACTGGGGCGTGCAGCTCAGATCTTAGCTGGCCCTTCGCACCCTGGACACAGTCTGTTTGACCTGCTCCCCTCAGGCAGGAGGCTCCGGTCCAGTCGCACCAGAACCTCTCGCCATAAGAACAGTTTCTTCCCCTCATGTTGGACTCATGAACAATAACCGTATGACTGTTCCCACCACTAACATGTATATATCTATCTGCTTAGCACTTTTAAATTACATTTTATGTTTATTTAAGTGTTTGTTTAACAGTATGTTTCGCACTAAGTACCGAAGCAATTTCCTAATGTTGTAAACCTGCTCAACATTTGGCAATAAAACTCTTTCTGATTCTGACACTTATGGTCACACATGGACCCTGTATAGACACCTTATAAATGTCCCTGAAGGCTGATGATATGGTTTTACAGACAAGGTCAAACTGATGGTAGAAAGTGTAAATTCAGCAGTAATCTTTTGTCAAATAACTTAAAATGTTGATGGAAGTGAGGCTGTGGTAAGGAGAACAGTGTTTTGATTCACACGCAGCTTTTCCGCTGCCCTCTTCACACACACCGCACAGCTCTCTCCACCAGGACCCGGCTGCTACCTAAACAGGGAAGGAGTGATTGGTGTGATGGCTGACAGCTGTGCCAGTCGGCCTCCTCTGGCACTGCCCCCATGAACATACTGCTCCACCCCTTCCCTGCAGCTGAGCCACAAACCACACGCCGCCACTGGCACACCAGATATGATGGAAGAAGTGACGGAGGTCAAAAATGCTTTTTGCAGCAGGCTGTAAACATGCCTTTCACTGGTGTAAGTTTGGGCATTTTGAAATAGGAGTCTGTGAGGACTAAAACACTTTCTGAACTGCAGACTTTGGACGTTCTGTGTTAGCTTTTCCCGCCCTGCACTTCCCTGCTTGTAATGGGTGAATGGTAAATGGACTGGTTCTAATATTGTGATTTTTAGCTGAGAAACAACTGAGTCTTTAAAGTTATGAAAGCACTTATTAACCAGAATAAATCTTTTCCTGAGATCACATCCTCAGCTCAGAGAAAAGCCAAGCAGACGCTTTCGTAGAATGACAGCTAGCCTACAACTGTAGTTTAATGCGTTGTGGGAGCGTGTTTGCGGGGTAAATCACAGAGTGTATAGAGTGCTTGTAGCCACTGTCAACCTTGACAAAAGACAACACTCGAAAGCCCATCTCTATATAACAAAAATATAGGGACAAGTCCAGACAAAGGACTGTAAATCTCTGCACAGATGGAGCTCCATGCATTCCAGTCATAGCAGCCCGCCCCCACAGAACATGTTCTCTGAAGCACAACAAGATTGTATGTCTATATAGACTCAGTGGCCACTGTATTCAGCTGCTCATTAACACAAAGATGTGATGAGCCAATCACACGACTGCAACTCAATGTGACATGTAGACGTGGTCAGCAGCCCCGTTGAAGTTCAAATAGACCATCAGACTGGGGATGAAAGGTGATGATGACTTTAAATGTGGCTTGTTTGTTGGTGCCAGATGGGCTGGCTTTCAGAATCTGTTGATCTGCTGGGATTTTCCTGCACAGCGAGTTCTCTTGTTGATAAAGAATGGTCTAAAACAATAAGAATATGCAGTTAGCCACAGTTGTTTTAGTGAAATGAGACATCGCATGAGCGGAACGGCCAGAATGATTCGAGCTGTTAGCAACAGAACTTTAGCTCAAATGACCACTTGTTACAACCAAGGTATGCACAAGGGCTCTAAACATAATATGTTGATGTTCTCTTTACTGACCGCACTCGGTGCTACCCCTGTAAACAAAAAGGGGGAACCGGGGCTACAGCTTGCATGGGTAGCAAAATTGAACAACATAACATTGTGAGTTTAAATTTCTGCTGCCATATTCAGAAGGCATGCTCTGAACGTAGCATAATCCACATGAAAGCAGGCTTATTACAAATTCATAGAGCTGATGGTGGTGTAATGGTATAGGGAATATTTTCTTGGCACACTTTGGACCCCTTAGTACCAAGTGACCATCATCAGTGCCAAAGCCTACCTGGGTATTGTTTCTCACCCTCCCCTTACAACAACAGTATACCCATCTTCTGATTGCTGCTTCCAGAATGATGATGTGTCCTGTCACACAACTTAAATCACCTGAAACTGGTTTCTTGAACATAAACAATTTTAAACTGTATCTTTGTAGCTAGAAGTGTGTCACAAAAATATATAGTTTGTTCAAATCTATTTTGTTGAATCTACAAAAGATGCAAAGGCAATGTAGTCTGGCAGGAATAAAGTATTTCTATACCAACGACGTGATTCCAAAGAGCTATTACCCCAAAAAGTGGCATATCTCAGCCTGGTCTGCAGTGCATCCTTAAAATGAAGGAAAATGAAAAACAAAAGACAAAGCAGGCCGAAAACTACCTACAGATGATCAATACCTGAAATTCGTGTTCTTAAGAAATAAGAAAAGACCTGATGCAGGACCTGCGAGCTATGTCTGGACCATCAGTTTATCAAAGCCTCGTCAGAAATGATGTCAGTGGCTGTCAAGAAGCCATTCTTAAGGAAGGGAAACAGGGCAAAAATGCAGGGGTGTGGTGTACTGTGAGAAGAAGTCTACGAGTGGAAAATATATACTCGTGCTACGCTTAAAGGTATAAACACAATATACACAGTCAAATGATTATACCTAGTTTTCCACAGAGGAAGCGGACCCTGTAGTTGTGACACAGGCCATGAGTCTGGTCTTTGTTGAGACAGACAAAGCCATAGTCCTTGTGTTTCTTGTGGATCACATCTCCCGTCTGGTTGGATGGAATGCCGTCATGGGTTTCAGCCTGGACAGTGGAAACATGAGAGACACGTGGATAAAAAGTGCTATTTTTACATTTTGCGACACACTGTTGGTTTTATTCCAGCTGTCAACTGTCCTCAAGAGGACCGTCTCAAAATGTTGGGCAACATGCTTGCTCACAGCTTGAGAGAAAAAGACAGAGAAATGTCTGGTGACTTGGCAATAGGACATTTTCTTTTATTGGGTGGCTTCTAAACGTGTTTGTTTTCATAAACTACATCTGAAATTTGTCTGCTGGCTGGCTTATGTTATTGGCAAACAGCAGGAATTTCATTTTTGGAACTCTAACCTCATTCATTTTCAAACAGCTGTCACAGAAAGAATAGCATGCACCTTACTTAATTATTTTAGCCTACTGATAAGGTACTGGGGCCCAACAGCAATGCTGGGGAAAGTGGTGCAGCAGCATGGAACAACACAGCGGAAAGGCCAGCGTAGCACAAACTGCCAACTCTCCTTGTTTTCATATGCGGTTTCAGTTATTTAATGATAATCTATAAATTTATGTGGTAACCTTTGCTTGACCGTTTCAATTGCTGTAAATCCCTGCTTCTGATTAAACTTTCCAACAGGGGCAATAATAAAACTGTGACCTCTTAAACTCAGCAAACTGTGCTGTGACCACTAAAGCGAGAGGAAAGTATAGACATTTAGCATCTGGCACTGAGCCTCTTCACATACCTTCGGGATGTGTCAGATAATCCAAAACAAATTTGACCCAAATTACACAACATACTGGAAGAACACCAGTTGGCTGCTAGAACTAGAGATCCTGCTGTTTTAGAATGAGAACGGCAAACTTAGGACTGTCACGGTTCTGGGTCATGTTGACCCAGCTTTCTGTTTTTCATGCTTTGGTGTTTTTCTAGATTATGATTTATGATTTGATTTATCAGTGATACTGTTTTGATTATGATGATTATTTAGTAGACTTTGGTCAGTGTCAAGTCTGTCTCTCTCTGTCTAGTCCGTGTCTTAGTAAAGTGTGTTTTGTTTCCTGTTTTACTTTGAAGGTTCTTGTTCCTGTCTGATGTCAGTGTTCCGGCTTTGCCCTCCCTGTCTCGTTAGGTCTTATTTCTCCCAGCTGTGTCCCCCTTCTGTCTCTAATTCCTTGATGACTCCCTCAGTGTATTTAAGCCCAGTGTGTCTTTGTGTCAGCGTTGTGTCGTTAACGGCTGTTCACCCTCACTTGCTGTGTGTTGATTTCCAGTCCTGCATCTCAGTTTAGAGTTTTGTTTGCTTTTGTGAGTTTTATTTTATGTTGAAGTTTTGTTCCAGCAATAAAGCTGCATTTTCAGTTGAAACCTCGTTTCCTAAGAGTCCTGCATTTTGGGTCCACCACTCCTGCCTGCCACACAGCCGACCATGACACAGACGTTGTCATTTTTTCCGTGAACCTGTTCAGAGGCACGCGGGCTCTCTAAATCTTCATCATTTAAAGCCCCTCATAAGAAAGAAAGCCAGAAAACCTAAAACTAATTTTTTTTTTTTTAAGTTCAGTTCAGCAAAGGAACAAAAGAGACATAAGGGAACTGGTAGTATGGTTGTTGGAATCAGCATGCCAGAACTGCAGGCCTGGCATCACATGGAAAGCTAACAGCTGGCTGTGACATGTCCCAGCAGTACACTCATGTTGCAGCCATGTTTGACTGAGGACAGATCTGTTCGTCCAACTGACCAAAGACAACTGCTCACAGGAGCAGCCTCAGCTGACCCCAGTGTAGTGACTCTTCACTGAGACACTTTTAACCTGACTTTAGCATTGCTACAAGGTTTTTGGGCTATCCTCCAGGGGGCAATTTACTAGCATGGTTTTATTTTAGTCACAAAATCAGGCTTCATCTGTTATTGAAATGAAACTTGCCATTATATTTGAAAGGTTACAGTTTGTGGCACATCCAGTGAGGAGGTTGATTTCCTTTTGCAGTGTTTTAAGTGTAACAGAGTTATTTTTATGTCTTACTTTGATCTAGTATTAGAGAAAGATTTTATTTTAAATTTCCCTTGTTTTATCCATAGAGTCCAAAGTTTTCTTTGGACAATAAAGACTTAAACCTTAAAAAGAAAACCCCTGGGCTTGGGGGGCTAATGATGTAGGTCAGAGTCAGAGAGACTTTATTTATCCCCAAGGGGAAATTAAGATAGATACCTAGACCGTACATGCAATACACAAACATCACATTACATAACATGGAAAAGTCACATGACATGCAGGTTAAGGATACATGAAAAGATCAGCAAGCAGCAGTATGGCTCCAGGCCACTACTACTACTACTAGATGTTTACTTTGAGAGTGCTGATGCAGAAGTGTAGAGAAGGTCAGAAGGAGTTAAAGCAGTTGCACTGTGTCTTGTGGATCGAGAGAAAGCATATGGTATTGTGCTCAGAGAGAAACTTTTGTACTGCATAAGGGAGTCAGAAGTGGCACAAAAGTATGTGAGGGTGGTGCAGGACAGTGAGACACTTTTAAGGCGTGCAAAAGAAGTGACAGATGACTTCAAGGTGAGGAGGGGATCATATCAGGAATCAGCTGCGATCTCCTTCCTGTTTGCAATACTGATGGAGAGGCTGACAGATGAGGTCAGGCTGGAGTCTCCGTAGGTTGCGGTGTTTGCAGATGATATTGTGATGTGTAATGAGACTAGGGAGCAAGTGGAGAGGTTGAGATATGCTGTAGGGAGAAGAGGAATGAAACTCAGCCGAAGCGAGACAGATACATGCGTGTGAATGAGAGTGAGGTGTAACAGTGGAAAAGCAAGGGGTAAGAGGTAGCGAAGGTAGATGAGTTTAAATACATGCCATCCAAAAGGTGGAGTGGGTCGAGATGAGTGTCAGGGGTGATTTGTGACAGAGGGATAGCAGCAAGAGTGAAAGATGGTATCCTTGCTATGATGTCTGGTTTGGAGACAGTAGTACTGACAAAAAGACTGGAGGCTGAGCTGGTGGTGGCAGACTTGAATTTGCAAACAATTCCTTTGAGAATGACCAGGATCGACAAGATTAAAAGCAGCAGCTCAAATTGAGCGGTTTGGAGACAAAGTTAGAGACACGACTGTGATGGTTTGGACTTGTGCAGTGGGACAGTGGATATAATGGGCAAAGGACATTGATGATGGAGCTGCCAGGCAGCGAGAAAAGAGGAACACTTCCGAGAAGTTTAATCGATGTAGTGAAGGAGGAGATGAAGAGGGTCGGCATGACAGAGGAGAATGCCAGCGATTGGATAAGACAGAGGCAGATGATATGCTGTGGTGTCGCCTAAAGGGAGAAGCTAAAAGAAGATCAAGATATGGTACAAGATAATGTCAGGGTTACTGTAAATCATCTAAAGCGTAGTACAAGCTGACAGTGAACCTGTATATAAGCAGAATTACTTCTATTGAAGAAAATTGACTGTTCAGTGACAGATCTAAGCTTGTGACCTTGTAAACGTGAAAGAGGAAGATGGTTACAAAGAGATGCATAAAATGCCTTTTCAGTCAGTGATGATCTAGTATTATTGGTGAATTATATCAACAGCAAGCTGACTGTATAAAATGTATGAAGGTCGCACAGAGATTTCTACACTTCTTAGGGAATTCAGAAACTGCAGAATAGGACAGCACATTTCTTTGTTTCATTTTGTTTCCTGGGGCCAGCTCTTTGCTCCGATTTTAGAGCCATGAGCAATGCAATTAAAGACCATCCCTAGTTCAAACTAAAAGGCTAAACAAATCACAAACTATTACCAGACAACTAAATAAAAGCTGCTTTGTGATAGCTCAGCCTCCTGTTTGTTTTATGGTTTTATGGTGATTTACACCACTCACCACTATGATTAACAGTTGTTTTTTTAACAATACTCGTGATCACAATGGGCAAACATACATTAATATTAAAAATCTAAGCACATTCAATTAAATTAAAGGAAGAACAGCAACTCAGAAACAAAGTGGTAGGACCCATAAACTCACAGAGTGGAGTCAGCGGATGCTGAGGTGCATGGTGCACAGAGGTCACCAACTTTCTGCAGAGTCAGTCCCTACAGACATCCAAACGTAGATCCAATGAAAGAAACTCTAAACGATTTAGCGTAACAAGACATTTTGGACAGTTTTTTCTCTCCCAAATTTGTGGGAACAGCTTTAGGGATGGCCTCTTCCTGTTCCAACATGACCGGACACCAGTGCACAAAGCAAGGTCCATGGATGAGTGAGTTTGGTGTGGAAGAACGTGACTGGCCTGCACAAAGTTCTGACCTCAGCCCAGAAAGTTGATTGTCTTCACGTGGCCATTAAAACAACACCACATCCAGATGAACAGAATCTGATTTGAGGATATGTTTACCTGATGAGCATGAATCAAGACCTTTGGGATGAATTAGAACGGTGACTGTGAGCCAGGCCAACGTCAGTCTGACCTCACAAATGCACTTTTGGAAGAATGATCGAAAATTCTCCAACACTCACAGACCTTGTGGAAAGCCTCGCAGAAGAGTTGAAGCTATTAAAGATTAATGTGCAGATATAATGGTTAACTCTATGGGTTAAGACTAGGATGTTACTCAAGTATGCATGTGAAGTCAGACCAGTGATTTACAATACTAACCACATAATATGCCTTAATATGATTGGTGTGACTGGTGCACAGCTGGGGGTTATATTTCTTGCTGAAGTGAAATTTGCATTAATAAATAATATCTACACAATAAATGTAAGAAAAACAGCTGCGTGAGGGTATAATACAAAAATATGTTTGGGATCTTCTGCCTGACAGGTGTGTTCACCTGTCACAGAATAGAGAGTTATTATACGGCTTTATATCAACAGTAGGAATGATTTCCAGATGGATTCTCTACGGCAGCACGGTTGAAGGAGCTGGTATGCTTTAGAAGTGTGGAGCAGTTTGTTCAGTGACTCGAAGGAATCAAACCTTCCAAAAAGTTCAGCTTTTGTGAGTGCCTTTCTGAATCATGGCCAACCCACTGAGCTGACCACAGGTGGACTCCAATCAGTTTGCAGACATCTGACAGATGATCAGATGGCTGCAACAGATCACCAGTGGAAGCTGGACGCAATACTTATGCACGTGTTGTATTTCAATTTTTTATTATGTCACATATGTAGAATTTTGACATGAAATATTAATTCCATCCACTTTGGAGGTTGTAACGTGACAAAATGTGGAACGAGTGAATACTTTTTGGATGCACTGCAGTAAAGTTCAGCAAGTTAACATTAACGCACACATCCAAGCATAGATGCAAGGATGGAGTCATTAACACATTAATAGTGAGAACTTTTAATTAGGGACAGTAGTAATATTTTAAATTGAACTTTTAGGAACCAACGTTGGATCGTGAAATACACACTGAATTTATTTCTTAGTATTTTCTGTGAAAGATAAACTCATTTCATTTAGATTCCTCTTTTTCTTGAGCGTATTGATGCTTAATTGCATTGTCTTACTCCTAATGAAAGTGTCACTTATTGTAAGTTAGGTTGTGTTGTTCTCTAAGAATATCTTTACCTGAATGTCCAGCGGGCTGCTACATAGGCGGTCTGGATAGGCTTTATGCAGATCAGACAATTTCTCCCAGTCTCCAGATCCCCTTTCATCATCCCTGTCAAACCAGTTTGACCATTCTGCCTCTGTAGACACAAAGAAACACAAACACACACTTCTATATTGGTGGGAAGATGATGTGGGGATGACATCACCAATCAATTACAGCTCGGACAGAATACCCGGTGCCCAAATGAAATACTGGAGAGCTGAGCTGACATAACGACATACTGATTGATTGATAATACTTTACTGATCCTGAAGGAAACTGGGTTAAGGCTGCTGGCAACCAGCGCCATCTTACCCTTCCGAACATACATACATTACACAAACATCACATAGGGAAGACGGGTCGGAGAGGTAGAACAATGGAAATACACAATATGAGGAAAGACGGGGAGAAAAAAGGACTCCACCCAGACTGATATCAGATCAGCTCATATGATTAAGAAAATAAATGGTGTAGCTCGGGTGTTAGAACAGGTCACCTACTGATCAGGAGGTTGGTGGTTCGATTCCTGGCTGCTCTGTTCTGCGTACCAAATATCCTCGGGCACAATACTAACCGCATGTTGCTCTCTGGTGCATTCAGTGGTGTGTGAATGCTAAAAATATTTTCTGTTTTAAGTCAACACAAAGCGTTGTGGGGATCCCCAGGATTTCTCTGGCAACAGCTGAAGAATGACCATATTCTGCAGGTGCTGCTGTGCAGCGTGCTGACTAGTGTCCTCGCTGAACTCTATTACAACCTTTCACCATTTAATCTTTGCCTCAGCCTTCACTTACTTTCTCTTCTTCATGTCCAGAGTTATCCTACAGACTACTATCTGATGCTGACTAACTACATTGTTGCCTGGCAGCAGCTTGCAGTCTCCTGTCTCTTTGAGATTGCACCTTCTGTCCACCTGTATGCACCGTTAGCCACTCTTATAGGTCATCCTATGTTCCTCCCTCTTCTTAAAGTATGTTTTCAACAAAGCCATTTCTATCCTTTTTGAAAAAATTGCTGCCATCTGTCCATCTGCATGTCTCTTTTTAACCCACCCATGAGAACCACGAGTCAGCTCAGATAAATGAGGAGGGTTGCGTCAGGAAGGGCATCAGGCGTAAAATCTTGGGAAAATTAAACAAGGTGATCATAAAGAACGAGATTTCCAAACTGAACAGACTCTTGAAATGATTAAGTGCTTTGGGCAAGTTTGTGTCAGAGGAAAGACCTTTGATTCCAGATCAGACACCCTGATGGTCTTGTGTGAACTGAAGGGAACCTGATCTGGTGTAAGTCTTCTTTCTGAGGTGCATCTTTGTGAGGAAGCAGAGCTCTGGCCCTTATTTTTTTTATAAGAAACTCCTCTGCCACTCCTGATGAAGACTTTAATAAACGGCTGAAAGAGCTAAATGAAGGACTATGGACGGCCCTGAAGCTCTGCTGACTACCACTCAACTACCTACTAACGCTACCTATTTAGCACACCAATATATTGCCGATGTATATCCTCTGTGTGGGTAGTGGTAGGTGTTTGCATATTGGGAAGCGATTGTTTCTCTGTTTCTTAGTACTACCCACACAGATTTAATGTAGCTTTTTCCTGAGCAAGACCTCGGGATGATGTCGCACACCTCTGTTTCACCAACGCCTTTTCTCTGTCTGCACGATCTGACTGGAGAGACATTATGTAGCACAAACATTGTTTTCCCACTGAAAAGATGTAGCACTGACGAGGCATTAACATAGCTTATTGACACAGCAAATATAGTCTATGTCAGCAATACGTTGCTGCACTTTGTTTGATTGAACACAGTTTACTGACTATATTCCTCTGTAACACCAATGTTGCAGCGACAGAGGTTGGAGTCGAGATACTGAGTCTATACTCCAAGCAGGGGGGGATGGGCTGTTTATTTGTATATTTGTCCCTACAAAATACTTTTGACAGCAGAAAATGTTACTGCCTGTTGGTGAGGTGAGCAGCTAATTAGCAAAGCAACCAGACTGTAAGCTGATAGTAGCTAACACAGCCTGGCCTGGAAGATGGACAGCAATCAAGCAATGCTCAGAGTATCGTGGGGATGCCAGGATTTGTCTGGGTGTGTTTATTGTATCTCACCACACTGCACAGATACCTACAAAGAACACCAGGTTCTACTTGGAATTTAATATTTCCCTGTAATAATATTGTTACATGTTCTGCCTTGTCGTTGCACTAAGCTGTAGTGTGAATCTTAAACACAGAAGTCCTTCAGATATGAAGTAGTTTTTTATTATAGCACAATGTGTCATTGCAACACTTGTGCAGGACATTTACTGGTCAGAAGCTGCCACAACTACCTCTGTGTGTCTGCAGTGCAACAATAGTACCCAGTGTCAATAACATGAGCCAGTCTGCCTGAAACAAAAGCATGAAGATTTTGCTTGTGTTAGCTATGTTGCACCCCGGCAGCCTGTAACAATATAACAGTTTGATGGAAAATGTTTCTATGTTTTAAAAAACATGGAGCATAGAGACTTTCTTTCATTCTAGAGTAGCCATGTGGCTACAGCCAAGATAACTGCTAAGATGTAGCACAGCCCCACAGCATGTAACAGCTGATAACTAGAACTTTCCAGGAGGACAGTGTGGTGATCACAGGAGTGTAGTAAAGTGATGTTTTTCCTTCTCTTAACTGCTAACAAATGTAACGTGTTGCTGGCTTCATGACCTCAGCTACTTCTACATCTTGCTCTGTTCTGTGAATGCTTCCATTTCGGTCACATGTGGGAATTCTTCCATTTTACAGCAGTTTCTGATGTCTTCAGTGTCCACGTGGCTTATGTTATGTTCCCAAAATCTATAATGTGTAATTCGTTTAAACGTTCAAATTACACATAACCAGGCTAAGCTAGCGATCGTACAATTAGTAAGTAGTAATGAACAATGGTTTGTTTTTTTGTTTTTTTACATACAGTGACTTGCAAAAGTATTCGGCCCCCTTGAACTTTCCCACATTTTGTCACATTACAGCCACAAACATGAATCAATGTTATTGGAATTCCAGGTGAAAGACCAACACAAAGTGGTGCACACGTGAGAAGTGGAACAAAATCACACATGATTCCAAACATTTGTTACAAATAAATAACTGCAAAGTGGGGTGTTTGTAATTATTCAGCCCCCTTTAGTCTGAGTGCAGTCAGTTGCACATAGACGTTGCCTGATGGGTGCTAATGACTAAATAGAGTGCACCTGTGTGTGATCTAATGTCAGTACAAATACAGCTGCTCTGTGACGCCTCAGAGGTTGTCTAAGAGAATATTGGGAGCAACAACACCATGAAGTTTTTGCACATGTTTTTTGCACATGTCGAGGAGCGTGTCAGGCTACATTTCACTGTGTGTTATACTTGTATAACTATGCATGTGACAAATAAAGAACCTTGAACCTTGAACACAGCAGACAAGTCAGGGATAAAGTTACTGAGAAATTTAAAGCAGGCTTAGGCTACAAAAAGATTTCCCAAGCCTCAAACATCGCACGGAGCACTGTTCAAGCCATCATTCAGAAATGGAAGGAGTATGGCACAACTGTAAACCTACCAAGACAAGGCCGTCCACCTAAACTCACAGGCCGAACAAGGAGAGCGCTGATCAGAAATGCAGCCAAGAGGCCCATGGTGACTCTGGACGAGCTGCAGAGATCTACAGCTCAGGTGGGGGAATCTGTCCATAGGACAACTATTAGGCCAACGTTGTGCAGTGCACGACTGCACAACGTTGGCCTTTATGGAAGAGCGGCAAGAAGAAAGCCATTGTTAACAGGAAACCATAAGAAGTCCTGTTTGCAGTTTGCCACAAGCCATGTGGGGACACAGCAAACATGTGGAAGAAGCTGCTCTGGTCAGATGAGACCAAAATGCAAAACGCTATGTGTGGAAAACTAACACTGCACATCACTCTGAACCATCCCCACTGTCAGATATGGTGGTGGCAGCATCATGCTCTGGGGGGGGGGCTTCTCTTCAGCAGGGACAGGGAAGCTGGTCAGAGTTGATGGGAAGATGGATGGAGCCAAATACAGGGCAGTCTTGGAAGAAAACCTCTTGGAGTCTGCAAAAGACTTGAGACTGGGGCGACCCTAAACATGAAGCCAGGGCAACGATGGGACGGTTTAAAACAAAACATATCCATGTGTTAGACTGGCCCAGTCAAAGTCCAGATCTAAATCCAATCGAGAATCTGTGGCAAGATCTGAAAACTGCTGTTCACAAACGCTGTCCATCTAATCTGACTGAGCTGGAGCTGTTTCAAAGAAGAATGGGCAAAGATTCAGTCTGTAGATGTGCAAAGCTGGTAGAGACAAACCCTTAAAGACTGGCAGCTGGAACTGCAGCAAAAGGTGGTTCTACAAAGTATTGACTCAGGGCGCTGAATAATTACACACACCCCACTTTGCAGTTATTTATTTGTAAAAAATGTTTGGAATCATGTGTGATTTTGTTCCACTTCTCACGTGTGCACCACTTTGTGTTGGTCCTTCACGTGCAATTACAATAACATTGATTCATGTTTGTGGCTGTAATGTGACAAAATGTGGGAAAGTTCAAGGGGGCTGAATACTTTTGCAAGCCACTGTATGTAAAAAAACAAAAAAACAAACCATTGTTCATTACTTAGTTAGCTTAGTATGCTTAGTTGGTAATAATGGGAACTGTTTGGGCTACCCTTGTGGGTGACTGTAACAAAGGTTTGTGGTCACTAGTGCAAGTTTTGGGAGATATATATGTATATGGTATAACTAGCAAGGTAAAGAGCACTGGAAACAGGCTCTTTAAGGGAAAAGGCTCTGTTCATATTAGTGCACCAGTAAAACCTGTTGCTTTGGCTGCCCCTATTCTTTGGGTACCATTGTGGTTAAATCCAAATGACTTCTGCTGCATTTATTTTGGATGGCAGTGTGTCCCTGATAAAAACTAAGTGGTGTTTAACATCTTGAGAGACACTGAGGCGCTGCATACTTTTGTCTGTGTATCTGCTCTCCCATTCTTTTCAGAAAGAAACACTGGTGTGGCTATGTGTCCGCAGAGTTACCTTGGACCCACTGGCTGCTGGCGGTGACGGTGAAATGCTCCCCAAAACTTGACTGAAAAACTTGAGCGCTCCGGGCCTCTGAAGACGCCTTAGTCCCTGTTACAACAAATGCTGTTAGTGCCGTAACATAAAACTTGCTGGGTTTCCTGGATGAAAAATGCTTTGATCATGTCATATCCCATTAAAATCATGCTAGTGGCAGGGTTAGGTTTTTAAAAAAAAAAAAAAAATTCCTACCTTGATAGACAGCAGTGTCCTCCACAACAGAAGACACATCACCTTTTGTCACTATAAAGGTCCAGGGATGCCTGTAGATAACAAAAAAAAAAGCATATGAAGAAAGAAGCCAGAAAATGGTAGCAAATCAGACAGATGAAAGCAGTAGAACGAGGGCAGAGAGTGGAATGAAAAAATGTACAGAAGGCACAGAAAGAACAGAAGCGAGAGATGAAATGAATAAGAAATGAAGCTGAGCCAGAAGCAAAACTGTCTGGACTAAGAACTGCCAATAATGATTGTTCTTTTCACAGGTTCAGCGTGTGCCATGTTGCAGAACCCAAAGTTTTCAAATCTTGTTTCAAGATTCAACAAGACCAATAAAATAATGCTGTCATTGTGCTGACAGCTCAACTCAACTGTGAATGCAACTGCGTTTGCATTCACAGGATGAGGTTCTCTCAGAAGTAGTGACAGCAAGGGAATGACTTCTGAAACTAAAACATGTTGATCTCTCTCTTGTAACTACAGGACATTAATAAAGAACCCAATCATGGTCCAGTCTGCTTCCCTTAAGCACAGTGACCTCTTTCTGAGAAGAATTAAATACAATTGTATTTATATAGCAGCAAATCACAACAACAGTCGCCTTGAGGAGTTTTATACTGTAAGGTAAAGACCCCACAATAATACATACAGAGAAAACCCCAACAGTCAGATGACCCCCTATGAGCAAGCACTTTGGTGACAGTGAGAAAGAAAAACTCCTTTTTAACAGGAAGAAACTTCCAGCAGAACCAGGCTCAGGGAGGGGCGGGGCCATCTGCTGTGATTGGTTGGGGGTGAGGGGATGGAAACAAGACAAAAGACAGGCTGTAGAAGAGAGCTAGAAAATAATTATAACTCATAATTAAATGTAGAGTGGTGTATAAACAGTTGGTGAGTGAAAAAAGGTTAAGAGCTGGTTTAACAGAAGGGGGCCTGAAAGCTGGAGGCTCTGCCTCCTATTTTAAAATACTCTAGAAACAACAAGTAAGCCTGCAGTACGAGAGCGAAGTGCTCTATTGGGGTCATATGGTACTACAAGGTCATTAAGATAAGATGGGGCCTTATTATTTAAGACCTTGTATGTGAGGAGCAGGATTTTGAATTTGTTTCTGGATTTAACAGGAAGCCAATGAAGGGAAGCCAAAACAGGAGCAATCTGCTCTCTTTCTAGTCCCTGTCAGGACTCTTGCTGCAGCATTTTGGATTAGCTGAAGGAGTTTTTTGGACATCCTGATAATAATGAATCACAGTCGTCCAGCCTGGAATAAATCCACAAGATATGATGTTGAGACAGGATTTTAGAGATTTTAGAATTTGTTCAATATGCACATTGAAGGACATGTCCCGGTCAAAACTGACTCCAAGATCCCTCATGGTGTCATTGCAGGCCAAGGTTTTTCTATCCAGAGTAAGTATCTGGTTAGATACCATGTTTTTAAGATTTTCATAGTCGAGTATAATAACCTACAATAACCAGTTTTATCTGAATTTAGAAGCAGAAAATTAGAGGTTATCCAGGGCTTTATGTCTTTAAGACATTCCTGCAGTTTAACTAATTAGTGTTTTAATGACTTCATGGATCGATAAAAGTGGGTATCATCTGCATAGCAGTGTAAATGTATGCTATGTCTTCTAATGATGCTGCCTAAGGGAAGCATGTATAATGTAAACAGAATTGGTCCTAGCACTGAACCCTGTGGAACTCCATAATTAACCTCAGTGTGTGAAGAGGACTCTCCATTTACATGCACGAATTGGAGTCTATTAGATAGATATGATACAAACCACTGCAGCACAGTACCTGTAATACCTACAGCATGTTCTAATCGCTCTAATAGGATATTATGGTCGACAGTATCGAACGCTGCACTGAGGTCTAGCAGGACAAGCACAGAGATGAGTCCACTGTCAGAGGCCATAAGAAGATCATTTGTAACCTTCACTAAAGCTGTTTCTGTGCTGTGATGAGCTCTGAAACCTGACTGAAACTCTTCAATAAGCCTCTGCAGATGATCTGTTAGCTGTTTGACAACTACTCTTTCAAGGATGTTTGATATAAAGGAAGGTTGGAGATTGGCCTATAATTAGCTAAGACTGCTGGGTCTAGAGATGCTTTTTGAGTAAAGGTTTAACTACAGCTAGCTTGAAGGCCTGTGGTACATAGCCGATTATTAGAGATAGGTTGATCATATTTAAGATCGAAGAATTAATTAATGGCAGGACTTCTTTGAGCAGTTTTGTAGGAATGGGGTCTAAAAGACACGTTGATGGTTTGGAGGAAGTAATTATTGAAGTTAACTCAGAAAGATCAATTGGAAAAAAGACTAAATAAATATCAATAATATTGAAAGCAGCTGTACGTAATGTTCCATTTGTTAGATAGTTATGAGCAATTTTTTCTCTAACAGTTAAAATTGTATTTGGGAAGAAAAGCATGAAGTCATTACTAGTGAGCGTTAAAAGAATGGTTGGGTAAACAGAGCTCCGACAGTTTGTGGGGCTACAATGCTGAAGAGAAATCTAGGGTTGTCTTTATTTTCTTCAATCATTGATGAATAAGAAGGTGACACTTTTTTAGATGGTTTATACTCTTGAGGTCCTATAAGTTGGGAGGTGGGGCAGGACCCAAAGTTTCCCAGTAGGAGATTGTCCAAAGCACCACACTGCCTTCGCTGGTTTGCCTTCTATCCATAGTGCATCCTGACGCTGGGTGTTCCCTAGGTAAGTGATACTCATGCACCCGGTCCACTTCTGATGCTCGCTTGCAAATTGTTGGTGTTTTCAGTGGTGGACAGAGGTGAGCATGGGCACTCTGTCTCGTCTGCAGCTATGTAATGCCATATCAAACAAACTGTGCATTCTGACACCTTTCACCAAGAACCAGCATGAACTTTTTCAGCAATTTGAGCTGTAATAGCTCATCTGTTGGATATGACTACACTGACCCTCACTCTTGGCCTCACTCCATCTATGACGCTGTTGCTGGTTCACCACTGCTCCATTAAGGACCAATTTTGATAGATACTGACCACTGCAGACCAAGAACAGCCCACAAAAACTGGGGTGTCTTAGCATGGAGAGTGAGATGTTTGGACTCTAATGCAGCAAAGATAGCATTGTCACTCATTCTGGGTAAACACTGTTTATTTATTTAACCATTTGAAATCATGTACTTTTTCTCCCAGGATCCTTCTACTTGACTTGAACAGAATGATTTATATAATAAAAACAGTTATCATATGGTGATGAACTGCTGTGGGCAATCCCAACAAACAAAAACACAATGACTTCCTACCTCACCCCATACAAGCTGAGGCCAATTGATGTTTATTTTTGTATTTCTTCACTTTCCAAATAATCAAACTAGCAGTTGCTCGTTGCACTTCTCACCAAGCTTTTTGCTGCTGGTCTTTTAGCACATTCCAGCTTTGTGCAGATCTACAGTCTCACCCCTGACATCCTTTGACAGCTCTTTGGTCTTGCCCATAGTGATGTAGAGGTTGAAATAGAAGAAACTGATTTTGTGGATGGTGGTACAGTTGAGATCAGGAGTATCTGTAATTGATTAACTGTAATCTGTGATAGGCAGCCAACCTGTGAGAGCCTAAGGTTTGGCTGGGTTGTAGGGGATCAAATATTTATTTTTCCCACTGACATACAAAAGTTATGAATTGATTTGCATTTTTCTGGATTTCTTGCTGATATTCTGTCTCAATGAAACTACAATAGAAAATTCCTGTTTCATTCTGTGGAAGTGAGCAAACTTACAAACTCTGCAGGGCATTTGGGTAATTATTGTTCCTTTGTTAGTATGTCTAAAGAGCTTTGACTGAGAACCTTCACAGACATTTGTTAGTATGGTTGAACCATTTGTTTGGTGCAGTTTTTATACATATAAAATGAGTCTATTTTAAAAATATCAAATTACTTTGGATAAATTAAAAGTGGACATTTTTAAGAAAACGATTGGGTTGGTATCTACACCTTAAAGCTCATCTGTACATGCTGATTTACTTAAATTGATTTTTATGGAGCAAATAAGCATTGTGTTGCTGTATTTCTGCATGCTGCCACAAGTACTGCTGTGACAGCTGCAGTAAAGATATGCAAATGACATAACTGAAAATGTATTGCAGAGTCTCATAAATTCCAGCTTATTAAAATGTCTCTGGGTGCACCACAAATTACACAGCCTCTCTCTCCTGATGACACCAGTGTCTGCCTGTTTGGCAATAGTGTAAGGAGAGCTGGCGACAAGAGTCGTTAGGCAGGAATCCCTCTGTCGCCTCAACACTGCTCCGATCGTCCTCCACAGCATCTACAACTGTGGAAGAAAGTGCAAATTGGCAAAGGAATGTTAACTTGTGTCTCTGTCCTCAAGTCATTTATAAAACCCTCTCAGTGTTTCCCGGCTCTCATCTGCAGCATTCATTTTCATAATGCTGCGCGGCTCAGGGGCTAACCACAGGGCCTGCACTGCCAACATTAACCAACATCTCCTCTCAGCCCACAACAAGGCAGCTGACATTACAACTAACAAACACGGTGCAAAGCACAATCGCACAGGCCTGTATTTTACCATGCAAAGTCACCTTTCTTTTCTTTTTCTCAAAAACAGAAGAGCACAGTAGTGTTGTTTGAAAAAGGTCTCAGTTTACAAGTATGAACACTAATGTTAGAAAATCGGAGACCTCAGCAGTCGTTTGGTCGTGATTCATGATTCAGTTTCCATTTCCCATGCATGATACACACTGACACAGTGAGTGCAGCATAACTTCACACAGTGCTCTTAGCTTCCACAGCTTCCATAATATGTAAATGTGTGTCTTTTAATCAGCACACGTATGCACATTTAGTCTTTGTAGTAGGTATGTCAAGCCCACTTTACCTGAATGACAACAGTGATGCTGTGTACAGGAAGGAGATGAGCAGACACGCCTTTCTGAGGACACTCAGATCCTTTAATGTGTCCAGCATCATGTTGGAGATCTTCTACCAAGTAAGTGCTGTTTACTCTGCTGTTGTCTGCTGGGGGGCAGCTTCAGTGCCAGAGATGCCGCAGGATCAAAAAACTAATCCACAAGGCTGGAAGCATCAGTGGTCAGAATTTACAGGCATTTGTCAGTGAGGGTCAGGGGTCACTGAACAAACGCCTTTTCTATCACGGACAACACACCCACTCCACTCCACACTACTGAATAAGCACAGGTCCTTCTCCTCAGACTAATCCAACCATAAAGACCGCTTCACTCTTACCGTTCTCGTTAAAGCTATATAACAACTCTTCATTCTTTCACAGGTGAACACACCTTTCAGGCAGAAGATCCCAAACATGTCTGATGTTTATAGTCTACATATTATTTATTACTGCCATTTGCACTTCTCTCTTGAACACTGCAAGTCTTACTTTTACTGTTTTTAACCAACTTCATTTCTACTTTCTCCATTTTTTATGAGTGTATAAATTCCTACAGTATCTCATAGTGCATGGTCCTTACAAGGCGCTCGTGGTACTTTTATTCTAAATGTGTTGTTTTTTGTTTATTGCAGACTGTACAGTTTTTTAGAATCAACAACCTTTCACCTTCCACCACCTGAGGCACAGCCACCGATCTTAGATAAGTGCATAACATTTGAATCAAAGCACGTTTTCTCAAATGGTGGTAAACTGAACTGAACTTGTCTGTGTGCTACTTAAACCTTATATTAAACCTTATAAACCATAATGAACAAATCTAAATCGTAATATTTGGCTATTGTCAGCAGGTAGACTTGAAACACAGCTAAAAATGGTCTGCCTGAAACAGTGAATGTGAAAGCCGTTTAGTTTAATGTAAATCTGGAAAAATACACTACCAGTAGAAGCTTTAAGAACACCCCAATTCTTCCAGTTTTTTTAATTGCAATTCATGTCATTCAAGTCCAATGAATAGCTTGAAATGGTACAAAGGTAACTGGTGAACTGCCAGAGCTTTGAAAAAAAGAAGTTAAGGTTAACCCAAACTGAATATAATGTACATTTGAGAATTATAAAAAAAGGCCTTTTTCAGGGAACAAAACCTGGGTTAACTATTTAAAGCTGCTCTGCAGCAATGGAGGTTGATGAAGCTCTGAAAGCTGTTGTACTACTAATTCCTACAGGTGTTCCAACTTTTCTGGATTACTTACAGCCCCTCTGTCTGCATAAAAGCAGTGTTGGCTTGGAGCACACCGTGGTATCATACCCTCGTGAGCATCTGTTGAACAGTATTGTACTGCAGAAAGTAGCGTGTTGCTAAAACAATGGTGAGAAAAAGGCAATTAACAATGGAAGAGAGACAGACCATCATCCGGGGCTGTTTTGCTAGATCCAGGGTCGGTGACTTGTACAGAGTGAGAGGCACCCTGAACCAAAACGGCTACGACAGCATTCTGCAGCACCATGCAGGACCCTCTGGTGTGCGCCTACAGCAAAACGACCCAAAACACAAGTCCAAGCTATGCCAGAACTACCTCAGGAAGAAAGAACAAGGTGGTGAGCTTGAAAACATGGAGTGGCAGCACAGTCTCCAGACTTAAACCCCATCGAGCTGGTTTGCAATGAAGTGGACAGAAGAGTGAAAGCAAAGCAGCTACAAGGTCCACATTTATGGGAAGTTCTGCAACAGACATGGGAAGAACGTTCTGAAGAATATTTGATTTCTATTTTAGAAAGAACGCCACAGGTGTGTTCAGCTGTTATAGCTGCCAAAGGTGTCTACATTGATGAGTCAAAAGTTTAGCATACATTCGATGATTTCTTTTTTAACTCCAATTGCTTATTTGTACTGTGCTTTCATTTAAGAGTGCAATGAGACATTAAACTGCATAATTTTCAATAAAAAACTGGAAAAAATGGGGTGTTCTGAAACTTTTGACCGGTAGGAAACTCAGTAGGAAACAAAGACGAACACTGTCTGCTCTCCCATGGCACATTATTCTCTAAATGATCAAGAAGACTTTATAACCAGATATAAAAGTACAAGTCTTCCAATCAGGAGTTGCTGCAGCAGACTGCAGTTGTCTCTTAGAAAACAAATGTCCTTTCTTTGTTTCCAATACTTCTCACCTTTTTAAAGTTATATTTTAGATTGCTATTTTATCACTGTGCAAGCAAAAGAAAAGTGGCCAGTGTTAGTTTGCCTAACAAATATTACCCTTGACATAGTTTGTAGAAAATCATTAATCACCAAGAGATCCCCAAAAGCTTCAGGCATTGATTAGAGAAAAGGACAACTATTCAAGGTGCTTCACCTGAGGTTCTAACATTTTCTCATTAAATCAAAGCAGTCCATGAAATGAATGCTCTGGACAATACTGTGCTGAGAGCTCAAAAACACATTTTCTTTCCTGACACGGTTTGAGCTCAGAAGTTTACACACACTCGTCAGGGACAAGAGAATTAGTATCATTTAGAATATGCTTTGGTAGAATTGGGGGAGTGTATTTAAATGAATCAACTTCCTGTGACACACCTGGCAAAATGACAGGTTCGGTTACAGAGGTTGATGGACTTCATTTTAAAATTGTGTTTCAATAGCCTACCGAAAGCCGAGACTCCCGATGTGTTTGCTGCCAAGCCTGGATATACTCTTCTTAGCGGAGTCCTCCAAGTTGTTGGAGCCCTCGTCATTGACCATCATCGCCAGTATGAGCCCAGGCTTGATGCCATCGACATATTTTGCAAGGCGATAACTCTCGTTTTTGCTGCGGTACGTGTCAAACCTGTGAGAATGATGCAGAGATTAAAAGAGAGACAGATAAAAGAGGAAAAGCACCAAATTCTTACGCCTTCTGTTCAGGGGACTTTTGAAAGCTGTGCTATTTTGCAAACAGTCTGCCATCATGAGATGACATGGAGAACACGAGCTATTTTGCACACTTGCCACTTTGCATTTTTTGCTTCAGAGCGGTTCACAGCTTGAATGAATCTCTGACGCATTTTTACTTGTAATTAAATGGTTTAAAACAAAGTTTAAAAACCTAACCAATAATGTTTCAGTCACGCTTGAGTAAAAATTGAATTGGCATTCTCCTTGTAACTAGAATAAAATTAGGAGAGTTACGACTGCATTTCACTTTTGACAACTGATTTTAAGTAGCTGCTGCAACCATTTCTACCCCTATGTACAGGTAAGTCTGCCGAGCGCCTCTCTCATTTTGCAGTAAAATCGCCGTCCTGCAGGTTTTAGCTTTAGGAGACTTTAGCTTTCTGGCACCTCGTTTGTGGAACCAGCTCCCAGTTTCAGAAGACAGACATCCTCTCTACTTTTAAGAGTTTTTGATGAAGCCCATGGTTAGGGATGGATTAGTGACCTTAAACCCTGGACCCGGTTTCTTCTTTATTCTGTCTACACCCATCTGGACCAGCCGGCGAGCACTGTGAGGGTCATGTTTTTTGACTTTTCCAGTGCTTTCAACACCATCAGGCCGACCCTCCTGGGTGATAAGTTAGCAGCGATGCAGGTGGATGCTTCTCTGGTGTCCTGGATTGTTGATTACCTGACAGGAAGACCACAATATGTACGTCTCCCACAGTGTGTGTCTGACAAAGTGATCAGCAACACAGGGGCACCACAGGGGACTGTCCTCTCCCCCTTCCTCTTCACCCTCTACACCACAGATTTCAGCCACTGCACAGAGACCTGCCATCTTCAGAAGTTTTCTGATGACTCTGCGGTGGTTGGATGCATCAGCAGGGATGATGAGACAGAGTACCGGGCTGTGGTCGACTCCTTTGTCACGTGGTGTGAGCAGAATCATCTGCAGCTCAACGTGGCAAAGACCAAGGAACTGATCGTGGACTTCAGGAAGACCAGGAAACACTTGACCCCTGTTTCAATCCAGGGGGTCAGTGTTGACATTGTGGAGGACTATAAATACCTTGGAGTACACATTGACAATAAACTGGACTGGGCTAAAAACACCACAGCACTTTACAGGAAGGGCCAGAGTCGTCTCTATTTTTTGAGGCGACTGAGGTCCTTCAACATCTGCCAGAAAATGCTGAGGATTTTCTGAGTCTGTGGTGGCCAGTGCGATCCTCTATGCTGTTGCATGCTGGGGGAGCAGGCTGAGGGTCGCAGATGCCAACAGACTTAATAAACTGATCCGTAAGGCCAGCAATGTTGTGGGGATGGAGCTGGACTCCCTCAAGGTGGTGTCGGAGAGGCGGATGCTGTCCAAGATAAAGACAATGTTGGATAACACCTCCCACCCACTCCATGACATGTTGGTCAGTCACAGGAGCTCGTTCAGTGAGAGACTGAGATTACCGAAAAGCACCACTGAACGACACAGGAAATCATTCCTGCCTGTGGCCATCTCCCTGTACAACGCATCCACTTAACACACTGTTTGCTGCTACAACTACACATGTTTCTTTTCCAAATATTTATTTATAAGTGACTTATGTATGTATGTATGTATGTATATATATGTATATATTGTACTATTCTTAGTTAGTGTATTGTCTGTCTTGTCTTAATGTTGGTTTAAAATGGAGCACTGTAACAAAAAATAATTTCCCCCAGGGATCAATAAAGTATTCTGATTCTGATTCTGATTCTGATTCATCTCTGGCTTTCTTTCACAACATGTCTTTTTCCTGCCTTCCCCACTTCACCCTCGACCACTCACACATCCCCTCCATGAGCCTTACTCTGCTGGAGGTTATATCCTGTTAAAAGGCAGTTTTTCTTTCCCACTGTCACCAAGTGCTTGACTTGTTTCATTGTTCTCTGTAGGTTGACTGTGGTTGTGATTTGGACCTATATAAATAAAACTGAATCAAATTGAATTCAAGGACAGTAACTGTGGTCTTTATTCATCAATGTCACCACCAAACATGAAAATCATTGTCACTGTATAGAAAAAGAAACTCTGTTTCAGCCTTTCTGACTGCCAAAGTGCATTTCTGTGACAGGAATGGCAGTTGGTAAGACTTCACTCATGAAATGAGAATTTTTTGATGTTATGTTTTAGCATAAAATGTCCGTTGTAAATGACACTTTTGAAATAAATGTTACTAAAGAGTCATGATAAATGACCCTTTAGTAACAACCGACATTCACTGGTAACAATCTCTCTTCGAAAGAGGGCTGACACTAATATTGCTCAATAATATATTTATGTCACTTTACTGGACCTATTGACCTGATGGCTGAATAGATTTTATTATTAATGAAAGGATATTAAGCATGTCATTGATTTCTAAATGTAATATCCGTCTGTAAAACACCGTTAGATTTATTAAGAGCACATTTGTCTACTTCATTACAACCCTTCATTAGAAGCTTATGATCTGACAGTAACCAGATCATTACTTCTCTAATTAAGTCTCCAGATTTTACTGCAGCTCTGATGCAGCCCTTATGTTCAAGAGGAACTTCACCTGTCATCATGCAGCACCTCCCCTGTCTTGGGGTCGATTACGTGGATTATGATGCCTCGATTCCCCCAGCTTCTTTGGAACAGATAGTTGTTTTGACTGCTCTCTCTGGGATGGAGGGTCTTGTTGAGGAATGTCCAGGACAGCTTCCTTTCTCCGTGAATCTCCAGTGTCCCCCCACTCCCCACGCCAATGTACTTCCTCCCAAAGTAGCTGTGCTCCTCATCGCTGTCATCCAGTCTATGGACAAGAATGGAGAATGATAAATGTTTGGACAGTATGCCAGTTTTCAAGTGGCTTTGAGACACAGAGTGCACTTTAGTTAGCCTTGATGTCGGTTTATACAAACAAATTATTGCAGAATAATTATTAAGAGTTTGTTTTCTTTCTCTTCCAAGAATTAAAAAACCTAAAAATCTTTTATGTGTGTCAGTTTTGTTAGATAGTTGGTCTTAAGGAGAGACAGAAGAATCAAATAACAAGAGAGCACCAGTCCTGTACAACAGGCTGTGACTCGTGATTACTTTACCTAAAAATTAGTCTGTTTTATTAATCTAAATTAATTTTTAGAAAAAATTCCGTTAGAGTTTGTGTCTGATTAGGTGAAAACTATGCAGTCAAATTCATGAAACCTGATGAAGACAACAAAGATGGCATCAATTAATACTTTTTAATAACCATAACAGGTATTAAGTAAATGAGTAAATAGATCTTTTACTAACAGCAAAATGATAATAAATATTTTTCTTACTAATCACAAGTAGTCTAATATGATAATGTTTGTCATTAGTTTGTGTGCAACAACAAATTCACTATTTAATACGCTATCATCACTGATAACAAAAGACAACACATTGGGATATCGAACATATTTGTTTATTACTACCGTATGTTGAGGTCGTTCTCTGTTAAAAGTTTCATTACTGGTCTTATTCTTCTGCTGCCTCATTCTACCTTCCCGTCACAGTCACGTGGCGTCACACGAGCCTCAGTCAGTCCCCTGATGTGTGCGTCACAAGAATTCTCGGATGGGTCTCAGGACCAAGTCGCTCCATTTTAACCAAACCACAATCCTTTCTTTACCACTCAGTTTACTTTTAGTCTTGTGATTCACACTGCTACCTTCTTCCAAACAAGTATAATCACTGCTTTTTAAACACGGTGTATCCACCAATTAGTAAACGTGGTAAAAATCTTACACTTACTTTTTTTCTTAACAGTAAATACCTAATAACTCATTTTTAACAAATAGTGTTTTTATTCTGCTACGTTTTATAAACCCTCACCTTCCAAATAGCAAGATGGTGAGGTTGCCTTTATAAGGACAGTCTGGGCTTCCAATGTGCAGCTCCCCCTTGTTCCCAATCAGAATGTGTTTTGTCCGAAGCAGTATAGGCCGGTTGGTGTCAGCAATCACCAGCTTTCCTGTGGGGAAGAGAGGAGGGTGGGTGAGTGATGAAGCCTCCTGGCAGGTCTTTCATGCCCCTGTGCCCACAAACTCCTTCTGTCTTCCTACCATTTATGGCCCTGAATTCAGGCTTTCCACACAAACACATACATGGATGTAGCTTGACAGCTATCTCTTTTACTTTGTCTGTAGTTCAATGATTTCAGCTCAGTAGTAAATAAGCATTCAGTGATACATCCTGCATGTATTACTTCTCTCAGAACGACCGTAGCCCTTTGTTTACCACATTTCTGTCATTAATTAAAATGATTTCTTTTGCACAATATACTCTATATACTTTTCACTTTTTAATTAAATTCAGACCATCAAGCAATCCCACAGGGAACTGGGAAAAATGAAGAAGCTGCTAAGAAACTGCAACCATCAAATACCTGCAGAGTCAGGGACAATCAGCAACTACACTCTGCCAGTAATCAGATAACCTGCTGGAACAATCAGCTGGCCAAAAGAAGAGAAACAAGCCACTGACATCAAGACAAAGAAGCTCCTTACTATGCATGGAGGGTTTCACCCCAAAGCCAGCACCCTGAGTCTGTACGCTAAACAGAAGAAAGGTGGCCAAGGACTAGTGGATGTCAGAACTGCTAGCGAAGATAAAAGAACAAAGATCTATGAGTAAATAAGGAAGATTAATAGTGTGCTTAGTGAATATCTCAGGTAGCAGAAACGCAAGCAAGAGAAGGAGCAAGAAGAGGAAGCATCATGGAAGGACAAGCCCCTGTAAGGCTTCTCATTTGTGACCCCTGCACAGGGGCGTAAGTTCCAGGGGAGTTAGGGGGGTTATGACCCCCCGAACCAATATAACCCCCCAATAAAACTATGAATTATCTTGCATAAATAGGCTGTTGATTTTCTTTACTCATTTCAGGTATTACCAGCAAAATAGTCGCATGTTTAATCATCTGGGAATTTACCCACAAAGTTACGCTGATGCCCCTGCGTATCAAAAACCCAGGCAGTAGGAGAGCATGCTTTCCACTGAGGAGCAGTAGAAGGCCAGCAGCAGCTTCTGGTTCAAGTTACTCTTCCTCAGGACATGGAGAAAGTGCAGCTGCTGTTGATCCTGCTGTTCTTTACCAGGGCAATGGTGTTGCGAACGAGATCAGCAGAGATGAGATCAGGTGTCCAGAAATCTGAAGGTGGAGACAGATTCCACCAGTTCCCCATTTATAATGAGAGGGGAGGGGACCAGTCCGTGCCTCCTGAAGTCCATTATAAGTTCTTTTGTTT
Source organism: Aulonocara sp. 'chitande type north' Nkhata Bay (assembly GCF_057382095.1). NCBI lineage: Eukaryota > Metazoa > Chordata > Actinopteri > Cichliformes > Cichlidae > Aulonocara > Aulonocara sp. 'chitande type north' Nkhata Bay. Next base: position 40,937,043 of record NC_141344.1, read on the forward strand.
GAAGGATATTCAGCTTCAGGCTATTTTCGGAGCAACAGCCAGACATGTTTTCCATCTCTGCCCAGTACACTGTCTCACCTCCATCAGAGATGAGCCCTACCATGGTGTTGTCATCAGCATACTTGACAATGACGTTAGTTGAGGTGGGCTGGTGAGCAGTCATCGATGTACAGGGTGTATAGTAGGGGGTTGAGAATGTGCTTGGACCAACTGGTAGAGTGGCAAAATTTGTTGAGCTCCTCTGAGACTGAAGCTGCAGGTTTGGGGGGTTCTGGTAAGGGCTACGAGTTCAGTGACTGTAAATCCCAGTGTAGCTGCAGCCTTAGTTAGACTGAAAGACTTTTCCTGGAGTATTTCAAACACAGATAAGCTATGCCCCCCTACTCCTCACCAAAACACCTCACCTACTGCTCATATTACACAGTCCAAATGTTACTTTTCTCTGGTGGGTCTGTGTTGGGTTCAGCTAAATTCAAACCACAATCCCAAACCACTGCAACTATGGGACACCTTTTGTTATCTCTGAAGCATGTAAGAATCATGGTCTCTTTCTTCTTCCTTTCTCTTGCTAGTTTTCTTCCTATGCTGAAGCTTTTCTTCACCGGTCTCCTGAAATATCACTTCAGTTTAGAGAAAGATAAAGAGATGATAGATTTGTCCAGTTTACCTCCGCTGAGAATCTCAATAGAGTGGACAGTAGCTGAAGTTGTGAGAAGGACCGTGCTGTTATTACTGATCGTCACACGGTGGTCTTCACTGTGTCCTGGCATCCATGGTTGCAGTCCTGGCTCCTTATCTGGGCATACTGAATGACACAGAAAAAAACACCGTTAACTTTGATCAGCTCATCAGTCAATGAGATCAACATGTGTACATTTCACTCATGAAAAGATTTCAGAACAGTTGGTTCAGCATCATTTTTACATCCATGTTTAGGGACAAATATTGTACACTGTTATATACTGAATGTTTTTCAGTTACATTTTATAGACATCAAAAAATACAAACGTTTAAAATATACAGATGGCCAACAAAGCAGAGGAAAATGAAATATAGAGTTTCTTAGCACATCTTCAGTGCTCCCTAACATTGATTGTCCTTCTTTGGTGAAGCCCAGACTGACTTCCCTGCAGCAGAAAGAAGTGATGATGCTAGTCACAGCTGTCAGAACAAATATTGCTGTGCCCTCACATATGTGGATCACAGACTTTCATTGATTACAGATAAATATCAAATCTGAGAACTTTGTTGATTGCACCTTGTTTTTTGTATCCAACTCTGAAGCTGTGGGATCATTTCACAGAAGGACTACAAAGCTGGTGATCTTTTTAACCGCTTTTTCACTGTTGGTCACTAAAAGCAGATTATTTCATGAAAAAAGTATTAAAAACTACACTACATTACCACAATCTTCATCCTCCTGTCTATGACTCACTACTCTATGTTGGTGCTTAAATGAAGGATGTCTCAGCTCCTAAAATTCACCAAGTGAAAGTGAAGTGAAAGATGGGGCTGCAGGTGGAGCTTCAACTGTAAATGCACAAGTGTATCTTTTAGGTGTTTTTACCTTCAGTGAGGCATGGCACACATATGGCTTTACAACACATGGTAAGAGAAGGACTTTAAACAGCTGATCCTTTTCATTCATGTTTTTTAAGTTACTTAAAATGATCAGGTTTTCTGCCCATCACTGTTTCAGTGTTCAAAAATAAATTCTTGTTCATAAGAAATATGTGTCTGTCATATTTCACAATGCTTTTCTTAATTAAATTTGTCTGTCCATGTGATAAAACCCATTGGAAGTCAAAAAAGAATGAAAAGGTTCTATACCAAAAGAGCCAAGCTAGGACAAGTTCTTAAAAATGCAATCAAACAGGACACCACTGTAAGTGGATTAAGAGACAGCCCCAGGTCAGTGCCTCAGTCTTACAGCCCTTGCACATTTTTATTGGCCTGCAAAAAAAACTTTTTAATTTATATTTTTAAATATGAATGCAGTTATTATTATTGTATTTGTTACACTTTAAATCTGAAAAATAAAGACAATATGGTACAGCCTCCAATTTCTCAACAAGCCTGTCTTTTAAAGTGGCCTCTAACTATAAGCATTAAAAAATCCAGGTAAGTTGAAAAACCTTACCTGCTGTGGAGTTATTATGGAGTAAATTATTCATAGCCATGAAAATAATCTTTTGTAACAGGCTGCAAACCCAGCAACATTGCTGGAAATATAGACATTAACATTACTCATGTTTTATTACACAGCCACACGGGATTGATGTTAGAGTAACAATGATCAAGTTAGGCCCGTGTGGCCTCCTACACATTGTTTCCAAGCAGCTCCCTCTTCTAAAGACGCTCAGACACTGAGTATGTCCAGTAGGGCTGCACGATTAATCGTTAGAAAACCGCGATCTCGATTCATACTTATGTGCGATCTCATTTCCAAATGACAACGATTAAAAAAATAAAATAAAAAAAGACGACGATTGTAGCGCATTTTGATCCGGGACGTACTCTGCATGAAAACAAGCGCTCACTCTTCCTGCTCAACAAATGACGAGGGCGGAGCCTTATACCACGTGATACAGAAGCTGTGCCGTGTGATGCTAAAATTAGCAGGAAAAACAACGGCGAGCACGTCAGCGATGACGAGAAAGTGACAGGAGAAAATCCGTCCCGGTCAACCACCCAAACATCAATAACGGGAACCTTATACAGCGCTTCCCTATACACGTCGACCTCCCGCAGGCACAAAGACATTACGGAGGCTATCACTTATCACCTGACCAAAGATATGGCTCCATCAACACTGCAAAACGAGGGATTTAGGAAAACGATCAACACCCTAGACAAACGCTACACAGTGCCGTCCCGCAACTACTTTTCTATTGTTGCACTACCTGCTCTGTACACGCAGCGTCGAGCAACGGTGGAGACAGAATCTCAAGCAGTACAACATTTTGCAGCAACAACAAAACGTGAGACATTTGTTGTTTTTATGTTTATTTATTGTTTTTATGTTCAGTCTCAACTGTTACGAAGTTGATGTGCAGTTAATAAGTGCGATAAATATTTATACTGGAAAAGAAAATCGTGAGAGAATCGTGATCTCAATTCTAAGCCAAAAAATCGTGATTCTCATTTTATGCAAAATCGAACAGCCCTACTGTCCAGTAATGCGAATTCTTCTGAAGTACATCCTGTTGTGTACTATATGGGAGAAGGCCACTTTGGCATCAGCGTCCTCTACTACATGATATCTCATTGTCATTCACATTCTGAATCATTAAAGTCCATCTCCCATATATTTTTCAGGTCATACTGGTTATAAAACCGACTGCAAACAGCAATATTGGCAGTTGAATCCAGCTGCATTAAATGGTGAACCAGGACATAAGACTAAAATCATTCTTCATCAGTCATTCTTTGCCTGCCCACTAATTCATAGAAGAAAGAACAACTAAACTAAACTAAAAAAAATTCAGATTACTTCCAGTTATGCTCACGTATCATGATGTCACCAAATTCCTCAGAGTTCGAGCCGCTCATTGATATGCAGCACCATTACTAAGCCTCTAATAAAAAGTAGATCTGCATCAGATTGGAGAGCTCTTATGGTTGTGATGAGAAAGATTTTCTCCGTTTGCAGTCTGACTAAAGCTGCATTAAAAAAGAGCCATGAAGAAAGATGCAGATACGTGTGTTAAGTTTAAAGTGGAAGAACTTTTGTAATGCTTTAGGCACACACACACACACACACACACACACACACACACACACACACACACACACACACACACACACACACACACACACACACAATGTTGGGTCAGGATTGGTTGTGACCTTGCTTGGCCCAATGCCTTTGAGATAAAGAATTCTACTTTCTCGTACAAAATCCAGGTAAACACAAGCCTGTAGTGTGTGTGTGTGTGTGTGTGTGTGTGTGTGTGTGTGTGTGTGTGTGTGTGTGTGTGTGTGTGTGTGTTTAGACGTCTTTGTGATACTTGTGGAGACCAACTGTCCCTTATGGGGACAAAACGCCCGTCTCATTGACTTTGAAGACATTTTTGAGGCTCAAAATGTTGTTTTAATGTCAGGTTTAGGGTTCAGGCAAAGGGTCAGGGTTAGGCATTCTGTTCTGATGGGTAGGGTAAGCGGCTGGGGAAAGCATTATGTCAATTAGATGTCCTCACTAAGATATGAAAACGAGTGTGTGTATGTGTGTGAGAGAGAGAGATTGAATGTCTTTTCTTTCTGTCCACAGGCATGTACGCAGAGTGTATGCGCATGCATATGTCATACATGTGCATGCACTGTATTTTACTATGTGTGAGGAAGGGGTTGGTGGAAATCTTTGGTTATTTAATTCAGCGTCCCTAAATCATCCAATTTTGCTGCTCAGTTCAGTCAAGCCAAACAACAGCTCTCCTCTCACTGCCTCCCCCGTTCCTTCTCTCCCAGTCTGGGACATCAATCTGATGAAAAACATTAGCATCCATCAAACCTCTTTAGCTGTAAATCCACAAGTTGATAATAGTATTCTTGCAGGTGAACATCATAGATCACAGTGCTTCCTGCTGATTGATTTCACTACAGCCAGCACTTGTTATTTTATCTATGTTCTGCACATCTGTTATTTTTTCTTTAAGCATGTATTTACATCCATTAGTATGCCAAAGAGGGACGGTGTCTGATGAAATGTATGTTTTAGAAATGCTATTGTGTAGCTCACTTATATTACCACGTTACACAAAATGTTCATATTACCTGTCAGTGCCACAGAAAAAATGTCATTTCAAGTCAATTAAGAACGTCATGATGATGAAGGAAGAAATTCTCTGGTTGCTTTTAGAGAAAGGGATGGATCAGCTGATAAAATGTTCCTACGCTGACCCTGAAGAGTGGGGAAAACACTGCACAGAACAGTGCAAGCATCAGTGTCAATATCCTTTATACTGATTAAGTCAGAACTATAAATAGCATGAAATGAAAGAGCTGGGGTGGAGATGAGGTGTAGCGAGTCCATGCTGACTGCAGCAGCTTCAATAGCATCCCCGAAATGGAATTTGTCAGTAGGTTATCACTCAGACAAGCTGATATGTCCAGATTACCGGTTGATTTGTGGCCTACCACAAATATGCTCAATTGTCATGAAAATAAAAGGAGAAATTAGGTTTTTCTGTTGATGTATTTCATTTGGGCACCGGAGAACTGCTGTAGTCCAACACATCTTTCTGGCTGTTACGGTCACAGTCGGGCAGACTCACGAGTAGAAAAGATTTGTCTTTAAATGAAAACAGCATGCAATTTCCAAATCCAGCTCAAAGAGAGCAACATTAGTATTCTGTCAGCGGCAGAGCGGCTGGTCTTCTTTCCACCTTGTCAGTCTATGTGTGTATGCAGGGAGGTGTTCATGGCAATATGTGGTCCTGGGGACATTAGCCCACAGACCACTATGTAAGATCCACTGTAGTCCAAAAGCCAAAAGGCCGGGAAGATTCAACAACATAGCAGAAAAAGCATGAAAGCAGGAACTGGGGTGGAAATGGGTTGCAGAGGCAGCACTAACACCATATTCTAACTCATTTCATAATAGTTTTCATGTCTGCTTCGACATGAAAATTATTGTGACTGTGACATCTCAGACTCGGTTAGCATGTTAAAGTTCATGACAGTGCAATTAGACTGAGCAAATATGGCTTGGTTAGAAAAGTCGTCAAGTGATAAAAACCTCTTTTTAAAAAAAAGAACATGGCAGCACATCTTAGGTTTCAAAGGTTATATCAGAATATACCAAACGACTTCTGAAACATGTTCAATTAAATTTGTGTGAAAACATTCTTACCCTATACAAAAAACACATGCCTATGCAAATTTACCATAAGTTTCATGAAACGTGCACTTCCCACTGTGGGTAAGTACATACACACACACTCAGACACAGAGTAAATTGGCTTTTCTTACCTGCGTGGATGGTCGGGAGCAGCAGAGCTGCCAGGAACACGACGCACGTCTTCATCTCTCTCAGCCTGCCGCTGACCAACTTTGCACCTGAGGCTTTCAAAGGCTGCGGCAGACCTCCCAGTGGGCTTCAGAGGTGGTTTCAGAGTACCAAGTGCCAAGTTCACAGAGGGAGGCCACCAAAAGCACCTACAATATCACATTGAAATGCAAAGGGATCAGTCAGACATGTACAAATAGACAAAGATTGAATGAACAAACCTGTAATGGAACATCACATGCTATCCACATTTCAGGATAGCTTTGTCATACACTTTATTTAGCATTTCAGAACATTAGATTTTTTTTTTACTATGTCTTACAGGGTTATGTAACTTCATATAGCTCTGTTAACGATATACTGGATAGTTTTGTAAAGTAGAAATAAATCACATTCACTGTTGCTGCTATTTTTCCTTCAGTTTTCATAACTGACTGCAGCAGCCACTGTCTCACACTATGCTATACTTTAAATCCAGCTCTCTTTGATCAGTGCATTTCCATTGTTGCCCAACTCAACACTAGACGCTCTGTGCGCATTCACTTGCTCATTTTTACAAACACTTTGGTAGAAAAGGTTCTACACTGTGAATAAAAAATACTGTTCGTTTTCTTAGGAAATGTTTGGACAGACACAGACAGCACAAGTGAACTGTGGGAGGATCTGCCATTTTGCCATCAGATTTACGGTGGCGTTCCCAGGTGTCCTAAAAGTGGTACCAGCATCCACAGTCTCCCCATCCATAAAGAAGACTGCCACAGCTGCTGCACAGGGATACAACCGCATCCTAAAAATATGCTGCAACATTTTGCATTTTCAGTTACTTATTTAATATCTGTGCAATGTTCACTGCAGATTAATTAATGGAAAGTGTGTTCTGTTTTTGAAAAAAAGTCACTTAATGACAAAACACAGTATCCTGATGCTTTGATTAGATTTAATTAGTTCATGCTGCCATGTGGGAAATGCAGCAAGATGCTGTGAGCATAAAAGAGTGCTATAATAATTAATCATCATTTATTTTATCTTATAATTAGCTTGCTGTTTGTCTATGGGGGACACAGTTAGTGTGACTTTCTCAGTGCAGTCAGCTATGGTACACTGGCCGACGATGAACTCTGAATCACTGTTCACAACAATGCTAACTTAATGAACTATGGACTCAGTCTGTTTGCTAGACTTCATTTTGTTAATGCTACTTATTTCCTTCCCCTTTTTTCAAATATACTTTATCAGTGTCCAGTATGAATGAAAGATTGTGAAAATGCTCTGCCATTCGTCTTGGCTGTATTCATGTGTGCGCTCACAGCAAACATTTCTCCCAGGTTTCCTCCCCTGCGTATTAGTGTAATATGTTTATCTTGTCTGGCAGCAAATAATTAATGATGAGGCGGTTGCAACAAAAGGAAAATAAAAGATTGTTTTTCTTTCTTGCGAGGAGCCCATTTAAGCAAATATGAGGTTTGTGGATGTCATAGTTGAACAACAAAATTTCCATGTGGAAATCACTGTTTATTTAATCTGGCCTCTAATCTTGCTGTGGATACAAGTGGCAGAAATGAGCTTTTTCCGAAGGGTGGCTGGCTTTCTCTTTAGAGGTAAGGTACCGGTACTGATTTTCAAGTATAAGGGTAATGTGCAGAACTGCATCAGCTACAAAGGGATACAACTGAGGAGCCCTACTGTTATGCTATGGGAAAGACTTGCTGAAGCTAGGTTAAGAAGAGAGGTGTTGATCTGTGAGCAGCGGTTCCGCTTCGTGCCAGATCAGATGCAATGTTTTCTTTGGGAAATACATTTGCTGTCAGTTTGTCTAACCTACGGGACTGTTTCGTAGGGCTGAACGATATATCGCATTTGCGATAATATCGCGACATGATCAAGTGCAATTTTCTAACCGCAAAGGCTGCGATTATACGCTGCGATTATACTCCGTTTACGTGACATGCGCGAGTAAAACATGTGATATGATCAAACGAGATTGTCTAACCACAGAGGCTGCACTCTGGTCACGTGACACGGGGAGCAAAGTTTTGAAACAGTCTACCGAGAGTGAACTAGCAAGCAAAGCTGTAGCCTACACAATGGCCTCAGGTTCAACAGAACCAGAGCCTGCGGGGATGCTAGTACCAAAGAGGAATGGAACATCAGCCGTGTGGGAATATTTTGGGTTTAAAACAGATGATGTCGCACAGAGTCAGGTACTGTGTAAAACCTGTCTTGGTAGAGTTTCTACATCTCGCGGAAACACTACGAATTTGTACCAGCACCTTAAGACTCGGCACAAAACAGAGTATGGTAGATGTATGGCTAAAAAATCTAGTAGTGTGCAGAATAAACCTAGTAACGTTACTCGGCAAGGATCACTGACCGAACTGTTTGACGGTGTTACGCCATATGAACGCACTTCAAAACGGCACGTGGAAATCACCAAAGCAGTAACCCACTGCATCGCGAAAGACATGATGCCCGTCAATACGGTGACCAAGCCTGGGTTCAATAATTTGGTAACTACACTGGATAAGAGGTACAGAATGCCCTCCCGCACGTATTTCAGTCAGACTGCAATACCCGAGCTACATATGCAATGTAGGCGGAGGGTCGCAGCGGAGTTAAAGGCTGTTGAGTTTTTTGCGGCGACAACAGACATGTGGTCAAGCCGTACAGCAGAGCCCTATCAAAGTCTGACGGTGCATTACATTACCGAAGACCTCCACCTCGAAGCTCGCAGCCTACAAACGGCCTACTTCCCCGAAGACCACACAGGGGAAAACATTGCTGCTGGCCTGAGAGAGGGGCTTGCGTGTTGGGATCTCCCTGAAGACAACCTTGTCTGCATAACGACGGACAACGCGTCAAATATGGTGAAAGCAGCACAGCTGAACGAATGGACCAGGCTCCAGTGTTTCGGACACAGATTACATCTTGCTATTGGTAAGTTACTGCCGTGAGAGAGAGAGAGAGAGAGAGAGAGAGAGAGAGAGAGAGTGTGTGCGTGTGCATGCATGTATGTGCGAGCCTGTGTATCACTCTCTCCTACAAACACACCACACTATTATTTATCTTGTTCTTTACTGCTGTTAATTCTAGATATGTTATGTCAACCCCACCCTGATGTACCCACCTCTTCTTATGTATTTTCTTTTTTGTTTTTGTCTTATGGTCTTATGTTCTTGTATGTCATGATGTATGTAACAGTAGCTTTGGCAACACTGTTCCCATAGTCATGCTAATAAAGCAACTTTGAATTTGAGAGAGAGAGAGAGAAATGGTGAAACCTTGCATCATAACTGCAATTGTATGTCTAACACTAATTTTACTTTTTACTTTCTTTTTTTTCCCTCCAGAAAATGCAATCAAAGATGGTAGAGTATCAAGAGCAATTGTGCTGTGCAAGAAGTTGGTGGGGCACTTCTCGCACAGTTGGAAGAAAAAGGCAGCACTCACTGAGGCACAGAAGGAGCTTAAGCTTCCTGAGCACTCTCTCATTACTGAGTGCCCTACAAGATGAAGGTCCAAAGAGAAAATGATTGCCAGAGTGCTGGAACAGATGAAAGCCATATCGCAGGTATTGACAGGTGACCGACATGCACGCTCCCTCATCCCAACCTGGCAGGATGCTGAAGTGTTGGAGTCCATTCATAAGGCACTGCATCCTCTCTCCGAATTTACTGATGCTCTTTCTGGAGAAGAGTATGTGAGCATCTCCTACCTCAAGCCAGTTCTCCATCTTCTGGCAACATCAGTCTTGGCTGAAGATGCTGCGGACACTGATCTGACTAGATCAATTAAAACCAAGGTCCTGGCATACCTCAACGACAAGTATAGTGACCTCAACACCCAGGAGCTTTTGGATGTTGCGTCGTTCATGGACCCTAGGTTCAAAACGCAATACATCAGCGCAGACAACCTTCCTGCCATTAAGGCCCGACTGAAGACAGAAATGGTGGAATCGGCTAGACGTACACATAATCAGGTAAATCCTTGAAAATTATATTTCCACAAACACATAATATTTAAAAATAAGCTAACTGCAAAACTAATGTCTCTCTTCCCATCTGGCAGGAGAAGAGGTCTCGCACTGAAACTGCTCAAAATTCTCCAAGTGCACAGGCCTCTGGGGGAAAGGCAAAGAAGACTATTGGTAGTCTTTTTAAAACCAGTGCGGCCTCTTCAGCTTTGCCTCTGCCACTTGAAGATGTCGTGGAGGCAGAGTTGAATAGTTACCTGTTGACCCCTGTCATTGACGGAGAGGATGATCCCTTAGCCTGGTGGAAGGTGCACAACATTCACTTTCCACGACTGTGCAAGATGGCCCGCAAATATCTGTGTGTGCCAGCCACAAGTGCCCCCTCAGAGTGTCTGTTCAGCACTGGAGGGAATATAGTGACCTGCACTCGCTCATCCTTAAAGCCAGCAAAAGTAGATATGCTAGTCTTCCTAGCAAAAAACCTGTGAGCTAGGATGATTATGGCTAACTGAGCCATACTCATTGTGCACTTTAGTTTGTGCTGTGTTGCTGTTACTTACTGCAGATAATCAAGATGTTCAGCCAGTTTTAATTTAAAGGCGTGTTTGTGTGTGTGTTTATACAATTGCTATTATGTTTGCACTTTATGTGTAATGTTACTGACTGCAGAGATCAGTAAGATGTGTGTATTTTTTATTTATTAGTTTTATTTATTTAATATTATTTTTTAATTGAATGACTGTCTAGTAGTTCACAGATGTCGAAAAACTGAGTGTGGTAAAGCCACTGATTTTGTTTATGTATATTTCTGCAATCTGCACATTGTACTGACTTTCATTTTAATGTTTACACCAGGGTTCCTTGTCAGCACTTTATGCTCAGATGTTTGTAAGCTAAAAATAAACTATTGTGTATGTTCAAATATACTGTTGTGATTGAAGAAGTTAAATAAAAATGTCAGTCATCAATTCATGCATCACCTCATGTCATCATAACAGAGGTCTGTCTTCCAGGAAAGAACAGTTTAAAATTAATGTAATATAGTATTGGCCATACTATATGATGTATTGCTTGTCTTTGTTTAATAATACAGAAGACAAAGACCTTAAAAAATAATCGCATATCGCATCGCAATCGCAATATTGGGGCAAAAAATCGCAATTAGATTATTTTCCATAATCGTTCAGCCCTACTGTTTCGTTTCCTAGTGACATCACTGCACAGTTTTATTTTTAGAAATGAAAGTCTTGTCTCCATATTAACCGAATCGTCTCAAAATCTTTTGTTGTAAATGTAAGTCATACGTAACTCAAATCTAAGTTTTCACTTGTTGAAAAGATAAGCATGGAAAAATCACATCAGAATGTTTTTTTATTCCACTAAAAAGACAGCACTACCTGAATCTGAATGCACAAAAGATTCTTCCATTTGCAGCTGAGGGTATAGTATATTTGGGAAACATTATCATCAGCAGTGCAATACCACACAAGAACAACAATAATAATAACATCATAAGTAAGAACAGATGTGTTATACCATCATAAATTGTGCAAGTTGTCAAATCCAATGCGATGCATTATAGTAAAGTTGCTTGGTGGATAAGGGGATTTACAGAAGTAAATCAAAACCAGTTGTTTAAAATAATGATTTAGTGCATAAGTGAGACCCTGTATGTGCAGCAGTTTTTAAACTGCATTTATTATTGTGACTGTGCAATCTAAATACTCCTCGAGGAGCTGGACTGATGCACACTTAAGACGGTGTAGAAGTTCATATAAATGAGCTTGCAGAGCTGTTCAGATTACCCTTTAGTTTGTGTTCTCGTTGATGCATTGAGTGTGAGTGCCTCATGAGTGAGTTCACATGCTGTCTTCTCTAAGGACTAAAAGGCTCCTGACTTGCCAGTGAAAACAGGTTCAGTGCATGTGTTTCTGTTAGTAGTACTCTAGAATCAAACGGGGGGTCTGAAAAAGCTCCAGTACCATGATAAGACAAAAAAAACCAAGTAAATCCCATAGACTCTCATGTTAATATGCATGTTTACAGCCTAGGTCAAAAACAGTTTCAACTTCCCATGGGAGCTGATTTTTCTCATAACTCACCCCTCTGGATACCAGTAAGGCTTAAAGTTAGGGCCATGATCACTTAGATTGGGGTTACTTAGCAAATCCCCATCTCATTCAAATTTTGTAACTTCTGGTTTTAAAGAACCAATACGGTAACTGCCAAATGGTTAGTGAGGATTGAAAATGTGGAGAACAGAACCTGATGGGTGGGTGAAATAGAAAGAGGTATGTAAATCAATCTTCTACATACAGTCCATGCTTTAACTTGAGCCTTACAAGCTACTCTTCTAAGTACAGGACATGCTACTTGATTCAAATTATGAGGTGTGGAATCTTACAGAAGTTATTATCAGTCATTTAAACCTAACGGTATTCTCACAAAAATATCAAATAGAACCAATTAAAATCCAGCCCAATGCTAAGGCCAAAATGAACAGCTGTGGTCTGTATGGATAAGAGGCTTTCAAATACAATAGAGCTGCCTTTGTATTACCTAGCCCAAGAGATATGAAAAACTCTGAAAACTGTGATTTAAATTTCTACCTCCACTTTATCAAAATGAAAACCTTATGATAGTAAGCGGTCAGTAACCACTGACAAAAGTGAACTTCTCAGCTGCAACTCTAGCACATCTGATATAACAGATGGCCATTTGGATGCAAAGGTACAGCATTTTTGTCAGCTTTTAAGTAATGTATGTTCTATTTGTATACATCTTTTAGCAAACAATATTGTACACAACACACTGTACACTATTGTCATTTATACCAAAGGGTCTACAAAGAACAACTTAGAACAGTGTTCTGACACTTTCATTTAATTAATAATTACCGTATTTTCTGCACTATAAGGTGCACTTAAAATCGACAGTGTGCCTCATAATCCGGTATGAATTCTGGTTGTGCTTAGTGACCTCGAACCAATTTTATGTGGCACACGGCGCTCAAAAATTTGTTTTGTTACCACTAAATTTAGCTACGAAGCCCCACCGCTTGATGGATTGTCGGAGCATTACGGTTACTGTAGTCAGGAGCCTTGCGGACTCGGAGTAATCTGGGTCGAAAACTCCGTCAGCTTCAGGTCCCAAAGTCAAACAAACACTGCGGCATCACTGAGAGTTAAAAACTGTCTAAATTCTTTCATCTTTAATAAAATGATCAGCGTTGCTGCTTTACCAGGTATAACAATTAAGTTTAACATCCAGGCATCCATGAAAACAGGATTTATTAAATTTAATGGAGTTAGAAGTTAACAGGAAGTTAGCTCGCTAGTTTCCATCTAAGCACGATATAGCACGTTCTGACTGAGAGATTTATGAAAGAATTCAAACGTACAGCTCTGCTATCACTTCCAACATAAATGAAGACAGAAAACTAAACAGCAGTGACGTTTGTAGGGTTACTGAAGTTGGGCTAGCTGCTATATAATGATGTGCTATGTGGTGGCTAGCGACACAGCTATGTTAGCATAACATAAACAGTGAAGCTGGAGGATGAACGCTAACTTTTTTCCACTTGATGAAAGTTAATGTGAGGGTTCCTGATGGTTAGAGACAAATGCATGGCAGGATGCTGTAAATGGACCAAACTTCAGTCAGGAGAACAACTGAGATAATCCATCCACAATACGAGGATGGAGCAACCGAGCCGAATTCAACATTAATGAATCAATGGTGCGGAAGTGAAGAAAGCAAGAGGAATGAGTTGAGTAAAGTTTGACTTATCTGATTGTTTAGTTTTGCTTAATGCGCCTTATAATCCGGTGCACCTTATGGTCTGAAAAATACACTAAATCTGACAGAAAGACTTATTAACAATACTGTAGAGAGTTAATTTTTCATGTAACTGCTGCTGCTTCCACCTGAGACCTTAAAGTTACTTGCTCAGGAACAATGTTCCCTCTAATTTTTCATGTGTCTGAACAAACACACAAACTCCCTGAGCAGTCCCGTACCATAAATAAAACACCGAGTTGTATTATGAGTATGAATCTGTAGTCTGGGAGAGAGTCTTTAACTCTCTGTCAGCAAAATACAGTATATAAAGACCAATGTTGGCAATTAATTATATAGTTACTTCTTCAAAAAAGGTAACTGAGTTTTTTGCAGCTGTTTACCTAAAAATGCAGCCAATGTGTTTTTTTAAATAAACATTTAACACTATTTACAGAACAATCAGCTGTTCTGCATCAAATTTGATGCCACACAAATTATTTGTGCCACTCCAAAACATAATTTCTCTGCACTATGAGATGAAGGCGAACAACAGCCTGATACCTGCAGCCCTGACAACAGCAGATGTATCACTGCTGTAACACCTGTAACACTCAGCAGTCGCCTCATTGTTCTGACACACACAACAACACTACTGACTACACTACACACTAACTACACAAGACAACACACTAACTAAATCTCTCACATCTCAAAACACGCCGTCACTCCTAAAACTTCCCCCTTCCTAAACAACTAAATGCCATGTTGCCATACCATTTTTTGATTGGTCGACATGGTACATTTTTCCACCAATAGGAAAGGCTGGGGTTTTTTTGTTTTTGTTTTTGCTCATAGGCGGAGAGTGCCAAACGTTTCCCGTGAATTGTGCCATCTGTGACGGCTCACATCTCCAGTGGTTGTACACGTTGTCATTAACGTGGCTTCACTCCACATCAGCCACGCCGTTTGCTCGCTAAAACACCGGTGTCGGCACATAAGGACGCTGTCATGGCCTGTCAACGACGTTGATTAGCTGCGTATATACGAATGTGAATCGCATCATTGTCTGGAGCAGCCAGTCACTGATCACTTACTGACTCACACTGCAGAACAGAATGAATTGTTAACATATTTATTTTAATTTCAATTCAGGTTAGATTTTTTTTGTGCACAAAGCAGATTTTCTGTGCGCGGAGACCGTGCCAGTGCGTGATTGCGCAGGTGTGCAGCTTAGAGGGACCACTGCTCAAGAATAAGGAAATAATGTTATACCCCATTTCCCTTGTACCTGCAACACACCCTTCATCCCTACTCACCCCTATTATGTGTTCATGGACAGTTGACAAGGGACTGCAGGGGAAGAGGGTTTGTTTTGTGTTTTTAGCACAGGAATGGAAAAAGACCATGGCAGTAAATGCTAATATTTAATAATAAAAATAAATAAAAAATAAATAATTGTTTCTCCTGTTCTCAGCTTTAGTGACATTATTAACCCTTTCATGCATGCATTATGACAACCTCAATCTGGATTTTTTTTCTCAAGTATTTTTATTCATCTTTAGACATGAAAAAAAGATTTTTGAACTTCAGTTTTTAAACATGTACTTTTCAAAAAGTGTTTTACATGTCCACTTATACATGTCCACTGGCTGACAAGTGGGTGGCAGGGTATGGAGTGACACATCAGTGCCCAATGGAGTGGTTTATGTACAAGTACACCATCAACACTGACACGAATACAAGAAAACAGCTTTTGAATAGCTGTCCACTGTAGTGACCACTATGTGTGAAAGGGATAAAGCATATTGTCAAGAATTGTGACATACAGCTAAGTGGAAAAGCTATTTGCTATTGCGCTGCTCAGCTTTTAGCAAGGTTAGTAATTACTCTTGACCTCCTATTCAGTTGACATCCATGTTCTAGCTGAGCAAAACTTGTTTTAAAAGAATAAAGGCTCAAGTGGAAATGGATTCACATCGCGATACCACTTGTAGAACAAAAAGAAAAGAAAGCAGGAAACGAAAGGCAGCAATATGGAGGTGACGAAAATGAAGGTGGTTTTAAATCCAGTGGTATTGTTTCTCCAGGGCTGGCTCCTGCTGTTGTATTCCTCTCCAAACAGCAGTCAGCCTTTGCAAAAGCCTTATTGTTGCACTGCTTTGTGCTGGCTGACAGAAAGTGATTCACACATTCATCACTTACAGCCTTTTGCGTGAAAGACATGAACATAAAGGAGGAAAGCCACAAGGGAAAAGAGCATGTCATTAAACAGTGTATCAAAAGAATAGAAAATGTGCCCTGATGCTGGAGAGTTTTTAAGCAAACAAATATTTTCCATGCAACCTCTCTCCAAGGAAGACAGACGGCTAGTTATATAACTTCAGAATATTAACAAAACGTTGTTAATCATGTGCTCATCAAGGGAGAGTCAAAATAAGGGCAAAAAGATGCATCACAACAGGGATCAGTGGCAGATAACTATTAAACCTGAAGAGGCCTGAATGCTGAGAACGTTTTCAAAATTCCATGAAAAATATATGTAAACCTTTTTTAGTGTCTTTTTATTTTTCCTTATAGCATCACAAGTTATTACCATCAGGGGGACAACGAGAAATACCCACAAATCTATCACATTGTAACCATAAAATCATGCATCCTGCTCAGAGTGATGTCAAGCTTAAACAACAGCTGCTCTCCTTTTCTCTTCTCAAATTGTGAGCATACATTTGTTCACAAGAATGAGTAACCATGGTTACAGGGAGACGCTCTGTCACTCTGCAATTCTTATGATTCCTTATAAACAATCTGTGGTTTTTATTTCCATGCATGACAAATTGGCCAAAGAACGGCAGGAGACAGATGCTGTCCAGTGTAGCAGGTGATTTATTTATCATCATTGTGACCAAAATTATTTATAAAAATAAGAAAAGCTTAATAACTCCAAAGTTAACTTGGTACAAATAAACACAACTGAACTTAAGCCAACCAAAATGACTGTCACATGCACTCAGCTACACTAACCTGGTCCTCCTCTCTCAAACACCTGAGTTCTTCTGCTTCAATACTCTACCCAAAGCTACCCAACCACAATGTTCTCCTGTGGAATATTCCATTCAATGGGTGTTACTAAACATTACAATCATAATCAAACACTTATGATGCTACGCTGTACCAGCAATAAAACACAATTCAAAGGTATAGCCATTGCATTTTACAACAGTACATATAACTCTCAAGCAAACAAACCCCTAAAACTGATTTTGTTTGCTTGAGATCATCATCCCCCCTCTTCACCCGGTCCCTTCCTGTGACATCAGCACTAGGAAGCTATAAATACAGGAAGTGAGGCAGCACTTCCTCCCTTTGCTCCTGGAACACAGGTAAGTAAGGTGAGCTCTAACAAAGCAAACTGGACAAACTAACAGTTGAAATAAATAAAATGTTAACTTAACAAACTTGTCCAAGTTAATTTAAACCGAGATGTTATATTAGGTAATCTGTAAAAGTGGAAAACATAAACAAACCTGGGATAGTAAGTGTTTGCGTTACTACAGAATAAGGATTAGGTAAATCAAAACAACAATCTTAACTAAGAATAGCAAGCCTGGGCGAATGATGCTGTCACGCATTTTGTCGCAATGCAAATTCAAGAATGTATGTACCTGATTGACACACAGTGAAGAAGTTATACTGTGTTTATATGGTGTATATGTGGGCTACTGGAACAAGAAGGCACATGTGGGAAGAGATGAAAATAGGGCGCTGTTGGACTGCTACTACGCAAGTAACCCCAGCAGGCGGGGTTACACGAATAGGATGAAGGAACTATGGAATCATCGATACCCAGCAAAACAGTAGTTCAGTGTTCCATCATTTCATTATTAAATGTGGCCTACCACTTTTTGGCTAAATTGCTGCTCTTACTAATCACTTCCACTTTGTTACAAAACCACTAAAGGTTGAAAAATAGTTCAATGTGAAATATTCAGTAGGAAAGAAAGTTAATGACTAGGCTTGTTGCACAGGTGCCATCCTATCATGGTACCATGCTGGAATTCACTGAGCTTCTGGGAGTCATCCATTCTTTCACTAATCTGTGTAGAAGCAGTCTGCATGCCTAGGTGCATGACTTTATACACCAGTGACCGTGGAAGTAATTAGTGCAGCTGAATTCATTGACCTGGATGGGTGATTGAATACTTTTGGTAATATAGTGTAAAAATGCATTTCCTGTAGTGAAAATCTAAAAGGAAATGTCAGCTTTTTCCACCTATTGTTTCATATGAGAAACCATAAATCTGGTTACTGTAAACTGCAGACATTAACATATTTGTGGGGACGAATGGATCATATTTTGCTTAGGGCACATGGAGAGCCTAACTCGGTGCTAAAAATATGTATATCATTAGCAACATCCTGAGGTCTGCAGTGACAATGGGTAATATGATTCACTCAGCAGTCAGCCAGTTTTGATAGCAGACCTGCCTCAACACACATTCTAACAGGCATGAGGGGGTGGAGCAGGTATGGATGCGTGTGTGTGAGTGAGTTCAGACTGGATTCGTTTGCAGGAAAATAAGTCGCACATTAAGTGTTCAGTGCAAACAAACACGCACAGGAATCCTTAACTTCAGGACCTTACACTGACTGACAGTAATTTCCTGTCACCACAAACCAATCATCACTAAATACTAAAAGGTCTAGACATTAAAATTTAATGAAGAACTTATTTCCCCATATAAGGAATACCCATGCCTACAATGTTAGTCTTCACAACACAAGTAATATGATAAATATGATGATTTTTGTATACATTTACCCATGAGCCAATGTTGCATGACGTTATGTGAAATAGTATTAATTAATACATATTCAGTGCTATAGAATAATGTGCAATCAGTACTTGAACTTACACATTTCTTGTTAGCGTAAGCATTGTGTAGCAGGGTGTGGTCAGCTGCAGGGGAAGGGTGGAGCAGTGGGTTCAGCAGAGGACAAACACTGGCTGCTTTACGGTAATCTTGAATGAAAGGGAGTGATTTATAATAGAGAGGAGCCGGGGGGAGATGACTTTAATGAATTTAGGAGGGATAATGTCCACTGGGCAGGATTAAGTGTGCATGTATGAGACTGTCAAAAAGCTTTGAGGAATTTAGTTTGAACTTGGACAACAGAACTGGGTGAGAGACTTGAAGAAGTACAGACTTGAACTGTGACCTGATGCTGTTTATCTTTCCAGTGAAGAAATCAGAAATGTTTTTACAGTAATTAGAGGACATGGGAGGGAAAACGGATTGAGGAGGATTAGGGAGTCTGCTGATGGTTTCAAACGGGAATCCTTGGGTTATGTTTGTTATCGTAAAGCAAACTAGCAACATATGATGTTTCCACAGTTGACAACTCGGCTCATCTTTTCAGATTGGGTTGGCTGTTCCTCTCAATACATGAGAGGAGCACAGAAAGGAATTGGCAAGAATACCAGAGGCGCAAAACACCAGCTACTGGTAGACCGAGCAGTCAGCCGAGACTGCAAGACCAGGCTGACCAACCTGCACTGCCTGGACTGATTACAAGAAGGCCCATGACATGATGCCCCACACGGGGATCCTGGCATACCTAGACCAAGATCAACATAACCCTAAATACCCTTATTTAATCTTTAGGCATTTGCCATTACTTCTCAGTGATTACAAAGGGCTGTGGTCATTGAGTGACTTTGGGTTTTGTTTGTCAACTGCACAATAATGCACTTTCTCCAAATGCAAGGAACCCTGTTGTGACAACATGACCAGCACCCACGTGACGAAAAAGAAAATATTAAATCTGCTAACTCATAAGCACAGTTAGTAAGGATTTGCCCTCCAATAACATTAGGACCAGACCTTTTCCTGTCCTTCAGACCTCTGAAAAGTTTCAACATCTTATCCTTGGTAACCTGCACACAATTTTTTTAAAAAGCCCGTAGACGAAACAAACTGTTCAAGACTAAAATCATGAATTTTAAAACAACTGTAAAAGAAATTCTGTAAATTAGAAAGTTCAAATTCTGACTTCAAATTGCGAGAAATGCAATCTTTCTCCAATTATGGGTGTCACACTGCCAGCTGTGACTTACCAGTACTGAGCATTATTTAATAATAATAATAATAATAATGGATTGCATTTATATAGCGCTTTTCGAGACCCTCAAAGCGCTTTACAATTCCACTATTCATTCACTCTCACATTCACACACTTTTCAACAAAGACTTGATATCTTACTTACTTGTTCAGGCAATTCCTTACTACGTGGAGTGCAGATACAAAGCTGACAGACCGCTGGTGCTCACAAGTAGTTTTATATTAATATTTATTCTTTACTGGAAATAAGATAAGCAATCACTTTGTTTGGCAGTGAGAGGCTAACTGATTCTGTTGCACAGGGCATAATTCTAATCATTTCTGTCTGTATACTTTGGAGCCTGTATTTTCAGCCTGGTACAGTGACTGGTGTATACTGCCAGGCATTCGCTTTTCTTCCCATGAAACCCTTGGGCTTCCTCGTGCTTTTTGTGTTTACATCTGCATGTCTTATTGCATTATCCATCATTTCCCTGTTTTATTTTGAAAAGTCAGAAACAGCAACATGAGAAACAAAGATTTAATTTCCTTTGAAAACATTCATGATAATAATAATGGATTGGATTTATATAGCGCTTTCCAAGGCACCCAAAGCGCTTTACAATGCTACTATTCATTCACTCTCACATTCACACACTGGTGGAGGCAGCTACAGTTGTAGCCACAGCTGCCCTGGGGCAGACTGACAGAAGCAAGGCTGCCATATCGCGCCATCGGCCCCTCTGGCCAACACCAGTAGGCAAGTAGGGTAAAGTGTCTTGCCCAAGGACACAACGACCAGGACAGAGAGCCCGGGGATCGAATCGGCGACCTTCCGGTTACAGATACGCTTCCCAACCCCCTGAGCCACGGTCGAGCCACAAATCATGAGTGCTCGAAAATCAATTCTAGCTCTTAATATTTCTTCTTGTTTCTGAAACCTCCACTATGTTTAGCTCTGCCTCCCTACTTCCAGTTACTCTGGCTGTCCTAATTAGATTAGGTTTAGTTTCTGTGCCACCTCCGGCCAGAGCATTGTGTTTCATTCTAAACTGAAAACATTACTTAATGCTGACAGCAGTCTAATATGACTTTTGACTGACTGAGAAATGGCTTCAATGCGAGCAGACTGGCAGGTGCAGTTATCAGTCCTGGCTGGCATAGCACGTGGCCAGCAGCTCATTGCTGATGCGATAAATACATATATAAGAGATTTGTTTTAATCACTTTTTGCCATTAAGGAGAAAGTCTCTCACTTCATGAGAGGGGAAGTGCGAGACCACTGATGGAGTTCCTACTCATGGTTTCAAAAGAAGACGTGGTGCACCAAGACAGGCAGTCATACAGATATACAAGTGGTCCACGACTTTGTTCACCACGACAGAGTTCCCAAAGAGCAGACTACAGCAGCCAATCAATAGCCTCAAGCAGTGACACATTCACACATAAAAAAAGTTTTAACATTGGCCATATTCGGCAACACTATAGTCAAAAGAAGATTATTTCCATCTCCAGTAATTTATATGGTAGTATAGTGGTACAGTGGTCCCTTGTTTACCCCAAGCACATCCTAAATCACCACAAGTACCAAATCATAAAACTATCATAAAGCAGAGCTGTATCAGCTCCAGGAAGTCATAACAAATACATTTGGATTCTCTTTGAATCAAAATGAAAAGATTACACCAGAAAATAGTCACACAAGTTCAGTGCTGAAAGGACAGAATCTATGGCAGATGTTGCTATAATTCAGCATGTTCACTCAGCACATGTCATTATCCAAACTGCTGAGCATCCTGCCCTGCCCTCTGTCACAATGATTTCTCTCTGCTGGAATGACAAATTCCCATTTCAATGACCTGGAAACCACCAGAATTTGCCTTCACTGCACATTCGCATTCATCCTGCTATAATATAAATGTCCCCCAAATCCTCTCTGGGTCTATTTGCTTCAATTCACTATGCTTTATTGGAATGAAATTAAACACCCTTCAACTAAGTTGGACAAATCGAATAGTCCATCTTTACACAAAGCACTGACAGTAAAAACTACCAAACATATCTATCAAGATTGACTTACAGCTAACATATGTTTTATTTAGAAACAAAGATTGTGTCACGATGTCTATGATATAACTCAATTTTTATTTGCAGAACATATGCTCATCAGTGCAAACACTTATATCAGTGCTGCTTTACCCCGACGTAAATCGATGCAAACCAAAAGCAGATCTGACATTAAAAATCAGCAAAGCAAACCGGACTATAACTCAAACCATACACACTGCAGGGCTCTGCACCTCAGGGAAACCTGGATATTGTTGAGTCTTGTTCCTGAGCATAGTGCCCTCGTTAGACACTGTCGTGGTAGCTGCTTTTCTTGGGATAGGTGCCTACAGTGTTGTCTCTTTCAGAGTGTAATTTCTGCTTATCGTGGTTCCTTGGTTGACGACCCAGTCTTTTTAGTTTTGTTTGTTTATGAAGTGATATGGAATTCTAGTTCTGTAGGGCTTCATCCCTGAGTATAGTATTATTTATTTCTGAGTTTGTTAACCATGTTTTTAGTTCAGTTCCTTGGTTGTTAGATCTCTGTCTCCAGGTGTCTGTCATTCTCTGTGTTCTTTCTCAGTTGCTGTATGTGTTTCCACTCTTGTCGTGATAATCCATGTGTAGTCTTGCTCCATGTTATTCTGTTTCCCCTTTTGTCTCCAGTCTGTCACATCGCCATGTCTGTTTATCCCCAGTCCCCAGAGTCAATTTCACGTGTCCTTGTCTGAGTCTCAGAATGGATGTGTAACTTCCTGATCTCGTGAGCATCATGTTTAGTTTTGCTTCTCCTGTGTCACAAGTTTGATTATGTCCTTTCTACCCTCATTCCCTCTTGTGTATATATCGTCTGTTTCGCCCATTGTTCTTGGTCACATCCCCGTCTTACATTTCCTCTCTTTAGCAAATTCTTTACCTTCCTAGTTCAAGTTCTTATTTTTAAATCCTACTGTATTTTGAGTTCAGTCCTGTATCTCAGTCCTTCAACTCTGGCACACACACAGCGTAATATGACACTGGCTAATATGACGATAACAAAGCTTTCTTTTAAGCTGACAGAAAGCTACAAGTCTATCCCATCAATTACCTAAATGGGTATCCTAACCTGATTTATGTAAGACTGTGGGTGGGTGTAGCTCAGGGTTTGGGCTGCATCTGTCCAGGGCTTGTGAGTGAAGGCCCAGCCACAAGCTCCGTCCTGAGGCCTGGTTCCAGTGTGGAGCACCAGTAACCCTGGGAGATGCTGGAGAAACTGTTCCTTTGATCATTTATTCTTTCACTGTTTTCACATTTATAATTATATTTTTACCGTATGTTTCAGACCATAAGGCGCACCGGATTATAAACACACTGTCGATGAACAGGTGTGTTTTCATACATAAGGCACACCGGATTATAAGGCGCATTAAGCGAAACAAAACAGTCAGATAAGTCAAATTTTACTCAACTCGTTCTTCTTGCTTCCTCCACTTCCGTACCATTGATTCATTAATGTTGAATTCTCTCACAGCTGCTCTAGTTCCATGTTGTTGCAGTATCTTAATGACTAACCTCGTATTGTGGATGGATTATCTCAGTTGTTCTCCTGACTGAAGTTTGGTCCGTTTACAGCATCCTGCCATGGGCATTTGTCCCTAACCATCAGGAACCCTCACATTAACTTTCATCGAGTGGAAAAAAGTTAGCGTTCATCCTCCAGCTTCACTGTGTTTATGTTATGCTAACATACCTGTGTAGCTAGCGATCACGTAGCACATCATTATATACCAGCTAGCCCAACTTCAGTAACCCTACAAACGTCACTGCTGTTTAGTTTTCTGTCTTCATTTATGCTGGAAGTGATAGCAGAGCTGTACGTTTGAATTCTTTCAGAAATCTCTCAGTCAGAACATGCTATATCATGTTTAGGTGGAAACTAGCGAGCTAACTTCCTGCTAACTTCTAACTGTTAAATTTAATAAATTCTATTTTCATGGATGCCTGGATGTTAAACTTGGTTTGTTACACCTGGTAAAGCAGCAACGCTGATCATTTTATTAACCTCCTAAGACCTGAACTCTTCCACAGCATGCATTTTTAATTTCTCTTTGATATCTGGGCATATTGGGACCAGATGAATGCAAAAACAAAGAATTACCCTTTTTTTTTCTAAGAAAAATGAGAGCCACATATGAGGATATTCGTTTAAAATTTCGATAGAACAGTAGCAGTATAATATCCTCGTAAGTGGATATCAGGCCATTGTTGAGTAAAATTGAGTATTTTGAGTATTTTTTGACAGATTTTTGAGCTCCGCGTACCACATAAAATATATGTTTTATGTTTGACACTGTTCTCAGTGTTGACTTGAGGTTTTAGGGAGGTTTTGAATACTGGAACTATATGCCCAACCACAACTACATCACCAAAACCACTGAAGTCTGCAGATTTCATTTCATTTTACATAGACAGCACTTGATCAGTATGTACTTTCTGTCTGCTCTGCTCTTTTACCATGATAGTTGCAGTCAAGCGAGTCAAGCTTGAATGTTTTGTTGAGATGAATTCTTGAGTCTTGTTTCTCTCTCTCAGACAAAGTATATTTCCTTTGTTCTTCATGCTATACCATGGAGTGACCGGAGTTCTTATACTTATTGTATATTTTTGATATTTCTTTTTTACCCATCGGCATAAGACCAGCAGTCAGTTTGTTAGGGCTTCTCAATGCTTTCAACCTATAGACATCAGGCCAGATGAAACCCCCAGGGTTATTAAACAAAGCCTGACTGAAATGCTGAGTTGAATACAGAAGTCACGCTAACATGCGTGCAACAGATATAAAACTGTCTAACCCAGGCGCAAAGGAACTCCTTCATATTAATCAGTGCCTTCTCAACATCCACCAGAGAAAGAAACTGCCAGAGAAAGAAGCACTAAGATGTGCTTCAATGTGATATTGGCTGTGTGGAAGCAAGGAAACACTGGAGAGGTGCGAAAGGAGTGTGGAAAGAAGCAAGGAAATGGCTATTGATCTTTGTGGAGGTGTTGCAGAACTAAACCAAAGTATTTAACAAACTCACTCCTTGTCCGTTTCACTCATTTCACATTCTGCATGCGCATCAGCAACATTCCTTCAACCATGCTTGATAAGAGGCTTGACTAAACCACTCGCAAATCTCAATTTCCTGATAAATGACTCCTGACACGGCACGGAGCTTCTTTGATATCCTCCCTGGACACATCACCGATGGTTTTTAATAAGATCATCTCATCTCAATGGGATCCTTGCCAAATGGTCCAGCAGAAAGTCAGATGAGAGGAAGACATACAGACACGCACACACACACACACACGGAAAGCCAAACCAGACTTTATTAGCAAGTCCATTGCACGGTGGGAAATAAAATGTTTGCAACATCAAGCTGAGCTGACAGAACATGGAACGTTCTCCTATTAATCTGACTACATCTCTCCCACCTGACATGTTTACCTGTTAATGCTGGCTGCCCCACTGCATCATACATCCATAATGTATATCACATCTGATGCTTATATCTAACCTTACCTTACAGGTAAGCTGATACCAAAGCTACAGATACATATCAGTGCAACTGACAGTAGAGGGACATCTAAATCCACAAGGACAACCTTGACAGCACATAGGAACACAGTGATTTAAACAACAGGATCATTTTCTGGACATGACTATATTTCTTGTTCTTTTACCATTTTTGGTCTGTACTTAGCAGCTTTTCTTGCACAATACCGTCTAAGAATCAGTGTAAATGTCCATTTAGGGAATGATACTTAGAAGAAGAAGAATTTAATCTCATTTAGCCTTCATGTCCTATTAATGTGTTTAAATTAAATAAAGTTCACTAGCCTTAAATGCAGGGCGAAGCTGGGCCATAATCTGATCAACTTCAGTTGGCCGTTAAGGAGAACAAAGCACTGCTGGATCACACAGAGTCAATCTGGAGAACAAGCTCTAATCTAGGTGCTCTGGTAGTTACAAACCTATTTGGAGTGGTATAGGAAGACAGTATATCACTATTGAACACATTAAATTATTATCATGCGGGTGACTAAGGACACCAAAGTGCTCCTCAATGAATGATGAGGAGCAGGCAACAGAGAGGAGGTGAAAATGATTCAGGCATTATTTAAGGCTAAGGACAATTAAAGGAGAAAGATTGAGTGGAAACTCCAGCCCAGCAGCATGATAGACGTGTGGAGTGGCAGCAAGACCATCACTGGATTCAGGCCATCCAACAATAGAGGAGCTGAGGACAATGAGGATAGAGCTAACGAGTTGAATTTGTTCTTCAACAAAATCGACACTGCAGTGAATGCTCACCCCCCTACAGCCTTACATGGAAGACGTCGTACCTCGTCCTTGTACCAAAAACGCCACGTTCCAGTGGCCACCAGGATTAAAGACCTGTGACACTGACCTCCCACATCATGAAGACCGTGCAAAGACTCATCCTTGACCAGCTACGACCTATTGTCAGGCCACATCAGGATCCCTTTCAGTTTGCTTACCAGCCCCATCTCGGAGCTGAGGACATCATGATCTACCTTCTCAATCCTGTCTACGCCCATCTGGTGAACACTGTGAGGGTCATGTTTGTTGACTTTTCCAGTGTATTAAACACTATCAGGCCACCCCTCCTGGGTAATAAGCTGACAGCAATTCAAGTGGATGCCTCTCGTGTCCTGAATTGTTTATTACCTGACAGAAAGACCACAATATGTGCGTTTTTGTCATGCTTGCGTGATCAGGAACACATGGCCACCACAAGGGACGGTCTTGTCCCCTTGCCTCTTCACCCTCTACACCACAGACTTCAGCCACTGGACAGAGACCTGCGATATTCAGACGTTTTCTGATGACTGTCATGGTTGGATGCATCAGGGTGATGACACAGAGTACCAGGCTGTGGTTGACTCCTTTGTCACGTGGTGAGAGCAGGATCATCAGCTCAACGTGTCAAGACCGAAAAATGGATTAAGGACTTAAGGAGGACGAGGAAACCTATGACATTTTTGGACAATACCTCCACCCAGTCACAGGACCACATTCAGTGAAAGACTCAGATTATCCAAATGTACCACAGAACGACACAGAAAATCATTCCTCCTAGAACAAGTGCCACCCCCTTAATATTCTGGGATATTTACAGTTGAGCTTTTTGTATATATTGGAGTTATTTCTTATATTTTATAACTTTGTAATATATTGTGTTATTTAATTTAGTTCAGTCTGTTACTGTTGTTACTCTCTTGGAGCAACTGTAACAACTGATTCTAATTGAAACTGATTAAGTTCTTTCAAGATATTTAGAGACATTGGCCTCTCACAATTATCCATATTATTATTATTGTTGTGTGCTGACAAACTGGCAATCATTTTGTGGAAATAAAAATAGAACAGCTGCATGGAAATGTGTCCAGTAAGCACTAAAAGCCAAGATGAAAGAGCGATGTTTTCATGGTAATGAACATTACATTACAGGTTATACTTTCACTTAAAAACAAGCAGCGCAGTGCTGGGGAAAAACTACAGTACCTGGTCCTTTATTTAACAGCACGGAAAATGAAAAGTATGTTTCTTCTTTCTTCTTCTTTCTTTGCCTTTAGACAATAATGCTGATGGCAAAAGAGCCAAACGGGACAGGCAAAAAAAAAAAGAAAAAAAAAAGATTTTAAGGCAATGTCAAATGACTTAAATACGGCTAATTCAGGCTGCACCTGTTTGAATGTCTGAAATGTCTGAATATTATTCCTTTATTTCTGGCATTAGACAAGTACTTTTACCAAGGTATCCATTTTTTATTGATACTTAAGCATATAATCTTTTTTTTTCTCTTTTCTTTTTATGGATTAACTAAGAAATAACTAAGGAATCCTCCTTTAGTTATGCTGCAGTATCTGTAGGATGCT
This sequence comes from Aulonocara sp. 'chitande type north' Nkhata Bay, assembly GCF_057382095.1. Lineage (NCBI taxonomy): Eukaryota > Metazoa > Chordata > Actinopteri > Cichliformes > Cichlidae > Aulonocara > Aulonocara sp. 'chitande type north' Nkhata Bay. The sequence continues at coordinate 40,964,870 of NC_141344.1, forward strand.
GGTGGATTCCCATGATGCACTGAGTTTTTCCTTTTCAGTCACCTTTCTCACTCACTATGTGTTAATAGACTTCTCTGGACTAAATAATACGTGTTATTAACCTCTGTCTCTCTTCCACAGCATGTCTTTATCCTGTCTTCCTTCTCTCACCCCAACCAATCACAGCAGATGGCCCCGCCCCTCCCTGAGCCTGGTTCTGCCGGAGGTTTCTTCCTGTTAAAAGGGAGTTTTTCCTTCCCACTGTTGCCAAAGTGCTGCTCATAGGGGGTCATATGATTGTTGGGTTTCTCTCTGTATGTATTACTGTAGGATCTACCTTACAATATAAAGCACCTTGAAGCAACTGTTGTGATTTGGTGCTGTATAAAAAACATTGAACTAAATTGTATGTGTATGTTCTATTAACTTATGCAACTTATGATTGTACTGCTGTCCTTCTCGACCAGGATACTCTTGGAAAAGAGGTTTTGATGTCAAAGTTTTTTCCTTTTTTAAATAAACAAATAATCATAATAATAATACATGTGACCAACTCAGATCCTCATTGATGTTAATTCCCAGGAACCTAAAGCACCGACTCTCTCTAACAGTAAAAAGAAGTTAATTGTCTGTCAATAACATACACCCTCATTTATGTCAGTGAAGCTGAGGCAGAGAATGTGCACAGTTTTGGGTTCCTGCAAATCAGTGCAAGACAAACTGTAATTAAGGAAATAAAGCTAAATAAGACTAAATTCATACTGTTTTTTTGTCTATAGTAAGCTCCTCAGTCTTGCTGATGTTGAGCAGCAGATTCTTGTCCCGACACCATGATATCAGGGCTCTCACCTCTGCTCGGTAAGCAAACTCATCTACATCTATGCAGCTGATGAAGACATGGGCAGATCCCAAAACTTCATGATAAGCCTATATAGAATCATAGTGTTAAAAATGGAGCTGCTGTCAGCAAACAGCATCCGCATATATGTGTTGTTATGGTCCAGGTGGGAGATGGCGGTGTGCAGAGTGATATTGCTATCTGCAGGCCTGTAGGCAAACTGAAAAGGATCAAGTGTAGCAGGCAGTGAAGATGTGATGTGAGCTTTGACTATACTCTCAAAGCACTTCATAACAATGGAGGTGAGTGCCTGTGGGCAACAGTCATTGAGGAAATTCACATTATGTGTCATTGTTTTGGGGATGATGGTGGTCCTCTTGAAGGATGAGGGGACAACAGACAAAAGCAGGGAGAGGCTGAAAATGTCTGTGACAACATCTGCCAGTTCGTGAGCGCATATTTCTGAGAGCACAACCTGTCTAATCCAGGAGCTTTCTCTATGTTTACTTTTTAGAAGTACTTACAGGCGTCTGCCTGAGGGATCTGAAAAGGACAGCTGTGCTCCTCTGACAGAAGCACTGGCTTGCTGCTTTGGCCTCTCAAAGAAGGCTTAGAAAGTGTTCAGCTCCTCAGGTAGAGAAGCCGTCTCCCCCTCCATGCTGTAGCCCTTCCCCTTGTAGTCTGTTATAACCTTTAACCACTCCACATATGCCTGCTGTTTTAGCCGCTGCAGCAGGACTCACTGATTATTGATAGTTATTTAGACTTTTGAGTTAACTTCAGGAATTATATCCTTCCAACCATCAACATGTATTTTAGACCCCATTCCTAATAGACTGCTCTAAGAAGTCCTACCAGTAATTATTGCTTTAGTTCTAAATATGATTAACCTATCTCTATGTATTGGCTATGTACCACAGGCCTTCAAGCTGGCAGGAGTTAAACCATTACTTGAAAAGACATCACTTCACCCAGCAGTCTTAGCTAATTATAGGCCAATCTCCAACCTTCCTTTATATCAAACATCCTTGAAAGAGTAGTTGTCAAACAGCTAACAGATCATCTGCAGAGGTTTATTTGAAGAGTTTCAGTCAGGTTTCAGAGCTCATCACAGCACAGAAACAGCTTTAGTGAAGGTTACAAATGATCTTCTTATGGCCTCTGACAGTGGACTCATCTCTGTGCTTGTCCTGCTAGACCTCAGTGCAGCGTTCGATACTGTCGACCATAATATCCTATTAGAGCGATTAGAACATGCTGTAGGTATTACAGGTACTGCACTGCAGTGGTTTGTATCATATCTATCTAATAGACTCCAGTTTGTGCATGTAAATGGAGAGTCCTCTTCACACACTGAGGTTAATTATGGAGTTCCACAGGGTTCAGTGCACATATTAAAAACTGTTTCTTCTATTTCTTCTATTTGTATTATAAAATCACTAAAATTAGAAACATCCTGTCTCAGAGTGGTGCTGAAAACTAGTTCATGCATATCTTGACTGGACTATGTGTCTGCACTGGCAGAACGTGTGGACTTGAATTGAAAATTGAGAATCCAAGCTTGACACAAGAGACCAAGAGAGGGAGCTACAGAGGGAGAGAGGAAACTTAACCACAGGGTCATGAGAAAGAGGCAACGATGGGTGAAGAAACATATATGGATACACATGACAGACAGGGAAGACATGAAACATAGCCCAGGGAGAAGACGTGTAAACTGGAAGGAAAGACGAGACACCTTGCCTAGACAACATGGAAATAAAAATAACTAAACATGAACGCAAAGCAACGAATAACTTAAAACTAATAGAAAACTAAAACATTTTAGACACAGGAGACTTCAGAATTCACAAAAAGACAATAACCTCAAAATGTTGGGTCTGTCACTATGTGTGGAATATGCCCTGATAAGAAGGTACACAGAAAGGAAAGAATACTTTAACAAAACTGCAACCTCAGTGACTGAAAAATCAAGCAAAATACTACAGTGTGTGTTTTGACCAACAACTGTGTCACCAGAGAGCGATCCAAGATGAGATGAGATAAGATAACCTTTATTAGTCCCACACGTGGGAAATTTGTTTTGTTACAGCAGAAAGTGGACAGTGCAAAGTTATATAGCAAAAATTTGAGAAGACTGGAATAGAATAAGAACAATGATAAATGGCCTGTATTTGTATAGCGCCTTACTAGTCCCTAAGGACCCCAAAGCGCTTTACACATCCTGTCATCCACCCATTCACACACTGGTGATGGCACAGCTGCCCTGGGGCGCACTGACAGAGGCGAGGCTGCCGGACACTGGCATCACCGGGCCCTCTTGAGCCACGATCGCCCCTCAAGATGCTGTACACAACTGTACAGAACAGAATAGAATAAAATAAAATACTATATACAATAAGATAAAAATAGAATACAAATGCTATATACACCTTTGTCAGAAAAAAAGTATTGCACTTAGTCTTATTGCACATGTGTGTGTTTGATCAGCTGCAAAGTCTTTGTTGTGGAGTCACTAAGGTCTTATATATGCCATTCTACCAGAACTCCAATATTCCAAAAAGAAAACTGGAAATCATCACATTTTCAGAGTTTACATATCTGCTTCAATCAGCCTCTTTAATCAGCTTCACACATTATTTAATTGCTGGACTTCCTTTAATTATTACCTTTTAAATCTTCACTGCTACTGATATTTTTTAATTAATTATTTGTACCTGCTTGGCATTTTTTCTTATCTGTATTTGATGTGATGCGGTATTGGCTGGACTCATAATTTCCCTGAGGGGACCTCCCCAAGGGATTAAACAAATTATATTCTATTCTATGCTACATTCAGTTATTGCAAATTCTTATTTTTATATTTGCTAAACATTATATTACAACATGAACCTTATCTGAAAATGGAAGACTTGAAATATGCAGCTCACCTTTTGTACCTGCATTTTCTTTTCACATTTTTTAAACACACTCATCCAATCTCTTACAGGGACACCCAGAAATGGATGGCTGTTAAAATGTTCCAAAAAGACACTTCAAATGTAATAGTCTGCTATCTTAAAACTGTTTGAAGGTCAACATGTTCATTGTTCCATGTGCTACATTGCACTCTCTGATGATCAAAGGTAATTACCACACAGAAAAGTGCACTACCTTCGGAGCAGTGTTAGACTACTCAGAGCTGAGTGGGGTTTTTTCTTTCTTTAAAAAAGAAATAGTAATTCCGATCTGTAAAGTCTTTTATGTGTTCTTCAGTTGGAATTTGGGTTCCATATTGTTTTAAGCAGCCTTAAAAACATGGTCACAGTTCCTGTGTTTTCAAAGCACGCTGACCTAAAACAGCATTTTTTTTATCAGGCTTGATTATTATACATGAGACTGAGTATCTACATTTTATACAGTTCCACTCTTAAATTTTTATGATATATAACATTCAGTGCTGGTGCCCTGTTGCTTAAGCATAGTGAGGTATTGTGAGAGTTTAATCAATGCAGAGACTATGGAGATGCACTTGCATGCATTCCTTGAAAAAGCCAACAGAACATCCCAGTCGCAATAATGCTCTACTCTGATAAGATTCTAGTTGGCTAAAATGGACTGCTACTTACATAGTGCTTTGGCTGGACAACGAAAATAACCCACAGCAAAGTCAGTTCGAAAGAATATGAATGAGAAGCAAAAACAACACTGTTTTCGACATTCTGCATCACTTTACTACAAAGAAGTTCTTGTTATGACGTTTGTTGGCTCCACAACAGGGAAAAAGGACCAGCAACAGCACAATCATAAATGAGAGTAGCCCACAATACTAGCTGTTACACATATTTGCAAACCTGCCCCTTTGTGACAATACAAACATTTAGATGTAAATGGTAAATGGCCTGTATTTGTATAGCGCTTTATTAGTCCCTAAGGACCCCAAAGCACGTTACACATCCAGTCATCCACCCATTCACACACACATTCACCCACTAGGTCAACAAAGCTGTTCAGGTCACCAACGTACCACTATGGTGGTTGCTTAACAGCAGCCCTCGTGCAGGATTGTGCTTTGAGTCCTCATCTTTCTGTGTGAATGGTACTGAGACAGAAAGAAGAGGCACTGTTGCATATTTAAACTGGCTTTGATTGGTGCGAAAAGGTTTAGCAAAGGTGGCATAATGAGGTGACCTGCTTTGCAGTATTATAGCACCACCTACATGTGAAAAGACTCAGTCAGTGAGACTGACTGAGTCACTGACTGAGTTATTTCAACATTTCCCAGATACATTAATTTATTACAGACAGAGAGGAGGAATAAACATCATGGCAAGAATACTTGGAATCAGTACTCTGTGCATGCATATCATTGCAAGTGCAGAAGCAGTGAAATACTAATGCCAGTGAACACGGATGCCAGAGGGCAAAGGCAAGGATTGGAGAGAGTTTCCTGTGCATGCTAAAGCTGCCAGAACTAACTCAATATCTGCACTTTACTGACTTAGCATTTTCTCTGAATCTTGAGAAGTGAGACAGCAAAGGAAGCTGGAGAACTTTAGTGAGACCGAGAAAAAAGACTCCATTGATGGGTTCGTCTTTCTAAAGTGTTCCTTTATATTGCAGACAATGAAACAATCACAGGAAAATGAAAGGGGCACAGAAACAAACATGAGAGATTCTTCACCTCTCTTTTGAAATATTAATCATTGTCCCTTTCCTTCCATTTTCTTCTATAAATCTGCATTAAGCAATTCATCCACTGTAAAGAAAGAAAGAGCCTGCAGCACCTGGCCATGTGTTTAGCAGAATGAATGGCTAGTCGGGACCATTTAAATCCCACGTCTTCCTTTGTGGGATGCCTGCTAGCGAGTTACTCATGATCACTCAAAGAACAGCCACATAAAATAGATACAACTGTGAGAATCTTAACCCTTTAAGACCTACCATAGAACCAAGTCCGCCAGAGCTTATATTATATTTTTACATGCTGTAGAGCCATTTTTGGGAGCATTTCAAGTTGCTATACATCAATACAACCATTATAGCCCAGATTTTAATAATATGTATGCATTAAGTGCATAGTAACCACATAAATTGCAAAAAAGTGCAATAAACTACAAAAAAATTGAAAATCATTTTTGCTTTTTTGACATATATTTCTATCCATCCATCCATTCGCTTCCGCTTCTCCTTTTCAGGGTCACGGGGGGCGCTGGAGCCTATCCCAGCTGTCATAGTGCGAGAGGCGGGGTACACCCTGGACAGGTCGCCAGTCTGTCGCAGGGCCAACACACAGAGACAGACAACCATTCGCACTCACATTCATTCGCACATTCACACATAGTGGCAATTTGGATTATCCAATTAACCTATCCCCACAAGCTGCATGTCTTTGGACGGTGGGAGGAAGCCGGATAGCCATATATTTCTAGTTAGAGAAATTTTAATTTGTATTTAAATTTAAATTTAAATACAAAAAAGTTGCACAAAATAGTTTCCTACCACAGGAAATTTATTTTGAGTGTCTTCATAGTTTTATTTTTGAAATACACCAATTTTTATACACTGCAGGAAAAACGAAAATAAATATTATAATGCAAATTTGCAACAAAACAGCATATGCATCAAAATAAACTATTTCCAGCAGTGCAATATGAGTCCTAAGCATCCCAGAAACGACACAGGAAGTCATAAAGTCAAAGATAACTTTTAAAAACACCAGTATAGGCTCATGAGGATATATGGTAAAAAAAAACTGATAGTTGGCTAACTTCCCTGAGTGCTACCTGGGTCTTGGCCTCTATTCTCCTTCTCCATGGAGGGTATTGCCCCTTGTGGCTGTTCATCTTGTAGCCAAGAATCTTAGTGATCACTGCCGCCGTGGTCTAGATCACCTTTTTTGTTTTGGTGAAGGTCACAGTCGGAAATACATATAATGTTTTCGAACAACTGTGATCAATTAGGTTGTTGTTGTGTTTTGTTGATTTTTAAGTGAAAAATATCAGCCTCACAACGCCACACTGAGATAAATGCTCTCTCCCTCTCTCTCTAAAGACTCATTCACCCTTCTGTATATGAAAGTTCAAAGTACACACCAACAGGGGTCCTCAGAAAATAAGTTCAAGACAGCCAAGTCATGACTTGGAGTGAAAATTCATTTCTTGCTGTAAACTACATACCACCCTCAGAGACATCACATTAAATACTCCAATCAGCTGACAAGATGCACTTAAAAAGCTAAAGTAAGAAAAATCTTGAACAGAACTGACAGAGCAAAGCTTAACATGGCACATGAGACGAAGGACTCTCAAAATGAGCACAGGAAGTAACGAACACTGAGACCAGGACTAAGACCTATGAGCTTGACAGAACAAACAGGATGACCAGAAAATAACGAGACAGGAAACAGGGAGAGCAGACAGACATGGGGAGATGATTGGTATGACGAAAATGTATCCAAAAAAGTGATAACTACAGTGCTAGATAGGGATGGGTATCGAAACCCGGTTCTTGTTGAGAACCGGTTCCCACTGTCGATTCCAGTCGCCCCGAATGACGTCATCACGTTGCGGAGCGTCATTTACCCGGCAGGAAACACGCCGCCTAAGTGGCTCAAACGCTCAAAAGTTTGGTTATACTTTACGAGAACGGATGACAACAGGGCAACTTGCAATACTTGCAAAGTAGATATTTCATCTAAGGGAGGAAACACTACGAATATGCAGAAGCATTTGCTCACAAAACACGCGATGACCTTAAATGAATGTCGTGTTTTTAATTCTGGACTCGTGAATCTCAACCCAGCAGCAGCGGTAACGTTTGCACGTCCTCTCCTGTTAATGCGGCAGGTAAATAATCAACAACAGTGCATATTATGTTAGCGCTATCTACCTTATTACAAACCTGCCATTACTGTGCATTTAGATAACCATGATGAGACAGAGTCTGGCTCAGATGCTGGCAGTTCTCGCTGCAGTCTGCCGGTAGCGTCTCCTTTCAGGCCAGGATAGACGAATGTCACCGAGCAGTGACTCAGTTTGTGGTCAAAGGTTTGCATCCGTTTGCCACAGCAGATGATTTTCAGTAAGTGAATGTGTTTAATTGCAGGCAGGGGCATTACTGGATATTCTTGTGTAATTGCTACAGAATAATTTATGTTATACTTTGTTATTGCTACAGAAGAATATTTATTTTATTATTTTACATTTACAATTTTTCCCCGGGGACCCTGTGACACCCCATTGAAGAGCCGCAGGCTGGATCTCTTAAGATCTCACTGCTGGGTTTGTAAGGCCATGTTACTCCTAGATTTCTATCTTGTTCAAAGAGAAGATATAAAACAAAGTTCTGAGCTAATCGACCTTAGTGTTCTCCTTTTTTAAAAAGAATCGATAAAGAATCGAATCGTTAAACAGAATCAAAAATGGAATCGGAATCGTGAAAATCTTATCAGTACCCATCCCTAGTGCTAGAACACTGGCAGCAGCCAACCAAGCTAGAGTGTGTCTGGTAGTACCTGTCCAGACATCTCTGTGAACATCTGTATTTACACCTGTGTGCAAACCTGTGTTTGTGTTCATAAGGTCTCCATGTAAATGTATAATAGTGGGTGTGGGGAGCTATAGCCCTGCCACCCAGAACATAAAGTAGGCATGGAGGAGATCCAGGTCCTAGCCATCCAGAGGCCCCCCAGAACATGAGAGCCCAAGGAGGACCACCTCAGGGGCAATCATGTCACCCACCTAGAAACGAGCTGAGGAGAGCCCCGGACTAGGCCGCCCAGCAGCCACAGTGCAGAAGTAGTGCTCTACCCGCACTATACACAGTTCAGGCAGAGCACTGCTTTCCCCTCCTGAGTCGCCTGATGGTTTGCCAGAATCTTTTTCTATGGCCTCTCTGAACTCCTCCCACACCTGTGTTTTTGTTTTAGCCACTGCCTTAGTCATGTTCCGCTTGGTCAGTTGGTACGTATCAGCTGCCTCCAAAGTCCCAAGGCTAACCAAGCCCAATAGGACTTCTTCTTCAGCCCGGTGGCTCCCTTCACCTCTTGTGTCCACCATCTGGTTCGGAGATACCAATGACACACACAACGACAGGCACCAACCACCACCGCTGTATCTACAGCTCAGTGCAGCGACTTCGCCAATGGAGGTGCTAAACATGGCCCATTCGGACTCACTCTCCCCAGTCTCCCTCAGAATGCTGCTGAATCTCTGCCAGAGGTGTGAGTTGAAATCTTGCGGACCGGGGCCTCTGCCAGGCATTCTCAGTGCACCCTCACCATATGTTTAGGTGCACCAGGTCTGTCCAGCATCCTCCCCCACTATTTGATCCAATTCATCACCAGGTGGTGATCAGCCCCTCTCTTCACCCAAGTGTCCAGAACATTTGGCTGTAATTCTGGGGGTATGATTATAAAATTCATCATCAACCTGCATCAACCTGCAGCCTAGGGTGTCCTGGTGCCACGTGCAGTTATAGACACCCTTATGTTCAAACATGATGTTTGTTATGGACAAACTGTGGTTTGCACAGAAGTCAAAAAACAAAACACCACTTGGGTTCAGATTCCCACCCCAACCAACCCACTGCCTCTCACCAAAGGCAACTCCAGACTGAGACAGTCCAGCTCCTCTCCAGGAAACTGGTTCCAGAGCCCAAGCCATGTGTTGGGGTGAGCCTGACTATATCTTACTGGTACCTCTCAACCTCACGCACTAACTCAGGCTCCTTCCCCACCAGAGAGGTGTTATTCCATGTCCCAATCACTAGTTTTAGTAGTCACCAGGGCCAACACACATTGGATCCAACCCCTACAGCACCTCATGTGGGTGGTGGGCCCAAAGGAGGATGGGCCCATGTCGCTTTTTTAGGTGGGCCTGGCCAGGATCCATGGACTAAGGCCCGGCTTCCAGACGGTCACCCTTGGGCACCCTCCTTGAGCCTGGCTCCAGGGCAGGGCCCCAGTAACCCTATCCTGGGAAGGGTGAACTCTTCCCTTGATGTTCTACTCACAGGGGTCTTTTGAATCGCTCTTTCTCTGGTCCCTCACCCATGACCAATTTGCACTGGGTGATCCTACCACGGGGCAAAAGCCCCGTGACAACATAGCCCCTGGGATCCCTGGGACTCACAAACCCCTCCACCATGATAAGGTAGCGATTTACAGAGGGATATTAAATTTTCGGAATTTCTTTGTAGACTAGGATAACGTAACCATCCTAACACTGTAAAAAAATCATTTATTTTTATTTGTGGTGCTCATTATTCTGAAAGAGATCAGCACAATTAAATTTCTCCCAGAAAACTGACAGTTACTGTTCTAGTAGCCATCATTGCCCTGGTTTGTTAGAAACCAAGGATTTTAAGGGCAGAAATTTTTGAAAATGTTTGAAAAGCAGACATCTTGCAGGTTCCTTCACACTGTAACAAGCACATACTTGCCCAAACTATTAGCCACCTGGCCAATGGATCCAACCTCCTCCCAGCACCCAGTATTATTCATTTTAGGCTTTTGAAAAAGCAACTGGCGCTGTAATATTGTTAGTTATTCAGACAGTGTTGCCCTGAAAAGAGTCATTAGGATTTTCTCCATGTCTTTCTTTTCACTTTCTATAACAAGATGGTTATCTTTCCCGTTATCAATAGAAGCAAGAGGAATCTTAATTGTGTGTGAAACTATCAGGGTGAAATTTTATAAATATCAATCGAAACAGCAATGAATTAGATAATAAGTTATTCTAAATTTAGGTCTTCAAATGTGTGTTTGTTTCTGTGTGGTGTAGCCCTAGCACTCAAGCACACATGATTCATATGAAAGTAGGTTTTGATCGGTGAAGGAACATGTTAAAATCAGGTTTTTCTTTCCAGTATCTTATGTGGATCAGTGACACTTCTCTTTGGACACACATACCCCAACAGACCGAAGGGTGAGCAACAGCAACCAGTGTGGGTTCTATGTAGACTATAATAGTAAACAACGATGCACATATATACGAGTAAGTGAATGTGCGTACCTGTGATATTTTTTGTATGTTCTTGAAATGTATTCACTGGCTAAAAAATTAAAGGAACACTTTAAAAACACATCAAATCAATAGGGGGAAAAAATCATGCTGGATATCTATACTGATATGTACTGGGTAATGTATTAGGAATGAAAGGATGCCACATTGTTTGATGAAAATTAAAAAATATCAACCTACAGAGGGATGAATTCAAGGACACCCCAAGAATCGAAGTAAAAAAATTATCCAGCAGGCTAGTTGAGGGATGCTCCCAATGCTCAGACAACGGATGATGTCGTTCCTGATTTGGACCAGGACATTAGTGAGGTCTTCGACAGTCTGACGTACAACCTGACAGTCAGATGGACTGAATCATAATGTCTCAGAGGTATTCCATTGGATTTAGGTCAGGTGAACCTGGGAGTCAGTAAGTGGTATCAATTCCTTCATCCTCCAGGAACTGCCTGGATACTCTTACCACATGCCTAGCCCCTGAGTTAAATGGCTTCTTCATACAGAAAGACTGCATAAGTATGATGTTGCATTTTAATGCTGCAGATATTTAAGGCTGTGCATTAATTCTCACCAATAATGTATTTTCTTTTTGGCATTGCAGTCCTATTAAAAACAAGTCTGATTTGGTCATGAGCTCAAACCTTAACTGAAAACAAAAAACAAGGCTAAGTTTGAAACGTCAAGTGTGGAAGTGCCTGAAATCTGTTTAGTATAGCAATTGAGTAAAATCTACTTTGTTCAGGACTGACTATGTGTTTGTTGTTTCAATATATCACACTCTTTTTATGTTGTCCTCTCTACACACAAACTTCATGGGGTAGAGCAATAAAAAAGTCCTCCAGATTAAACAGAATTTCAGAATTATATGTTAACATTTTAAGTGTTCCCAAATGAACTCACTGAACATGGATCATTTATAGAAGTCATAGATTATCTTCTCATGAAGATAATCTGTCTGGATATATGTAAAGCTTCTCATGAGCTTTACATATATCCAGATAATTGTTTTTTAAACACTATTCTTAAGGTTTTTTAATACTACGCCAACCATAAGCCTCAGTCACAATTGCTATGGAGAAGAAGCCAATAAGACAAATGAATCACACCATATTAAAAACACTGTGCCGTCACAGTTGGCCACATAATGCCAGCCTCTAAAATGGTATTAGAATGTTAAATACAGGCTTTTGGTACAGCTTGCCATTTCTGCAGAACAGATTCTTTAAGCCAAGTGACTGGATGTTTATGTCAATATAGTATAGCGATGCAATGACTTGACAATAGTTTTAGATAGTTGTTTAAATAACTGTGTTAAGCACAATGGTACTGCTATGTATTTGTGCAACTTTATTTTCTTTCAAAATAACTGTTAGAAATTTGCTCTAATAATGACAAAGAGTGACTGACATTTGATGTTTACCATCTGGATTATGTGATTGTGGTTAGAGGGTCAGAATGTTCACATTTGATGGTCTTCTCTGCGACATTTAACAAAGCTAAACACAATATACTGAATGATAAAGGTTTGCACTTATGACTCACAAATGTGGTCTTCTTTAAACGCGGTGCAGCATGTTTTGCTGCTTTAGTAAATCAGCTGCTCCATACTAGACTGTAATGTCTGGGGTGTGATGCAGATGTTAAACTGAAAATGTCTCCGTCACAGAGATATCCCTATACATTTGTTTTTTAGCATAGCTGACAACCAGAAGGACCCAATTTTCTTTTGGTAATGGTTAATATTTTGAACTGTAGGGAAATTGCCATAGTATTTGGTACACAGTCATTGGTGTTTACCACACACCTTTATACCTTCTTAGGACGAAACAAAGATTTGAAAACAATAACATAACTTTACATGCATGAACATCATGCTAATTTTGGATTTTACTGATGTCTCTGAACTGTTCCTTTTTTGGAATAACTGAATTTATTTTGATTTTTTGGGGATTATCTCTGATCTACACAGGGTCAAAACTATTCAAAGAAACTTATTTACACTTCCAGTAATATTTGGCTAAACATCTGGTGAATGTGAATGTTGGCACATTGACCAGAGGTTTTTGGTACCCTTCAACAAGCTCCCAGCATAATTCTGGCTGCATGTCAGAAACTGTTCTCGGCAGAATTAGGACAGTTCATTCCAATCTGCTTCTTTCCTGGCATGAGCGTCGCTTTTAAGCATTGTCTTGTAATTTTGGTTGAATAACATCCTGAACATCCTAACCAATTTCCTCATCTAAGGGATACATTTTGGATTATCTTCCAGACCTCAACAGAGTGGTGACACATCCAAATAACTTGTATTTACATACAGTTGTTTCAACTGATGAGCTTGGAATCTGCACTTGTTTAGGAGACCTCACCAAGTTGTTTGAATCTGTAGTTCTGCAGTTCAGTGTGTGATGTCAAAAAAACATTTTTATGCTGGAAACACCCCAAAAAAGTGTTTTTGTTCTGTTACCCTTTTTTGAAAACACAATTATCAGAAAGATTTATAAGTTACTAAAAAACAGCAGATAAAGCAAAAAAAACAACAACAACAAAAAACGTCCAACCAAACAAATTGTTGTGTTATTTTATTATTGACCAGAAGAGTTGAATGTCAATGAAGTGTCGGAGTCATGCTGATGACACAGATAATCAGCATGACTCAAAATATCAAACACTTATATTAAATATATATTAAACATGAAGTGTGAAAGCCAGAAGGCTGCCCTGCAGTGTGTTTGTTCTTACTTCCATGCCCACCTAGAGCTATCCAGCTAAATTACACTGATTTGATGTGGTAGGAGTGGTGAGCCAGTTTATTCCCTTTCTTACCTTTCATGAGCCAACTGCACTGTGCCTGTGTGCTAACACATCAGCTCATCACTGCAGACATTTTAAAGCAGAAAGCACAAATATCTGTATCACGCAGCTCTATAAGCTTCTGCAGCATACACCTGCTGTTCTCCATATGACGTTCCTTAATAACCATTTCCCCTTACAAACTGGTAATTATGTTCCTGCAGATCCCGGGCTTTGTTAATATGCACCGTCTCCCCATGCACCAGTGCTCTGGAATACATTCATGTTCTGAATACCTTCCACTGCATTGTTATCATTTCACATACCTAATCCTCAATTCACTGACCTGTCAACACTCGTACTGGTAAGCAGTCACACACACGCAGCACTCACATGAGTTTCAACATGATCACAACAACAATATTCAGAGCCCAATTTAGATCCGAACAAGCTGGGGCATGCTAAAAAAATATATATTAAAAAAGGTTGAACAATTTGGCAGTAAAGTATGTGTTCCTGCGTCTTTGTGTGCATTTCTCAAAGGGCTTGTCAGCACTAAATAATGGAGCACAACATTCTGTGTTATATTAAATTACAGTACAAAGAAGACATGATGTTACTACCATCACTCTTACTTTGAGACCTACTCTGCTCTGACAGACACCACCAAGTGTGTCTCAGAGCAAAACACCAGCTTTTTTTCCCAGGAAGGCTGTTTCTTCATTTGTGACATATTGCTGCAGCCAGAGACAAAACCCTCGGTGTCATGACCCCTGGGTTTCGTCTCTGAGGTTTAAGGCCAGTGTTCTTATGTGGATTTTGGGCTGAGTTAAAATAGTGTTCCTAGTTATTTAAGTCTAGCTTATTTTTAGTTTAGACTGGTGCTTTTAAATACCTTCCAGGGTTTTGAGTTTCTTCTAAATTTTATTTATGTAGTCCCAACTCAAGCTGCTTTATATTGTAAGGTAAAGACCCTACAATAATACTCGGAAAACCCCCAACTACAACTGAGCAAGCATTTGGTAACAGTGGGAAGGAAAATCTGCAACAGGCTGTGGGTGAGGGCAGGTAGACAGGATGAGAAGTACACTGGGGAAGAGTTTCCTAGTTGGTGTATGATATTCCCAGTTTATTCTTTGGTGGTGCTTAGCCTTTGGTTTTGTTGCCTTTTTGGAAATCTATTTAGGTTTGGTACTTTAACCAGCTACCAGTATTTCTGTGTTAAGTTGCCACATATACCTGTGTATATGTAGGTACTTCTGTAGTCTGTAGTTTAAATTAGCCTGTCTCGTTGTCTTGATTATTTTCAGCTGTAATAATCACCAAGGTGTCCCATCTACCTGATTACTCTCTATGTATTTAAACCCTGAGTTCAGTGGTGTTTGATGTGGTGTCATATGGTGTTCCTGATTGCCATTCCTTGGGTATTTTGTACTTATGGACTTTTTCTGCTGCTATTTGAACTACTACTCTTTCTGAATAAAGGTTTCTCTTTTGCTGCTAAAACATGTCTCAGTGTCAGGGGAGGCTGCTCGACATGGTCGACCCATCGTGCTGATCAATGGAGGTGCCTTTTGAATGCATTGGCACGGGGCTATCGTTTTGCATTAGTGCTGGTGGATGGACGCAATATCCCAAAGCAGTGCCAGTGCACACCATTTCTGCATAGGGTGTGGCACAGGTGCAATTTCAGGTCATCTCCCAAGTCTGTATCTTGAAAGAGACACTGACCGATTAGGGTCTGTCAGTGTCTCTTTCACGTGGCATGTTGGTCATGTCTCACACACTAGAAACACAGACAAACAAATTACATTTGGACCAGTGTCTATAACCTGTACAGTGAATCCTGGTCACAGGTACGAGCCCAGCTAAGGATGAAATTCAATACGTTCTGGGCCAAAGTTACACACGTTGGGGAGGTTATCACGGGAGAAGATGCCCCAGGACCATCAGCAGCCCCTGTACAAAAGTAAGATTAGACAAACTGCTAGTATTAGTCCCTTCTTCTAGTTCAAAGTTACTGGCCAAGTTGCTTTGTGGTCATAGGGATTTTGACTATGAAGTGTTGCAGTCGGACAGGAGAGGAGCCACACAGGTATATCACCTCAACCTGCTCTGAATCCGCTGCTCTTTTCACAATCGGACGGATTTTCTTTACTTTTGTAGACCGAACACTCAAACACAAACATAACAAAGAGACATCACTGAAGCTTGCTTTAGACTTTGGGAGTTGTGCTATGTGTCGACCGGACATGCAGTTACATTTCTTTTGCACGTCGGGTTATGTAGAAGGTTGCAGTGTGGCGTTCAAATGGGGTTCCAGTTATGGTGCGAGTTAATGCGTACACCTGATACACATGTATAATTTACATGTAATGGGATGGCAGGATCTCCTTGAAATTTGACAAACTGGTCTGTTGATAATGAAAACCATTAGAACTTGGCAGTTTTTAAATGATCTTTATTATGATACGACTTGGTATTAATTTGTGATAGAACTGAAAGGATTAGAGCAAATCTAAAACTGGACATGTACTAGTTCGATCCCACAGAGGTGTAGGTGGGTGGACTTTACTAATACGGAGCACTTATTAGATTAAAATAACTATTTATGCCACAATAGGCAATTTAGTTTGACAGTCCAAAATGAAAATAAGAACAAAGTGCTACTACTGACATTTAACACCTTAATAGATGGTGTGAAAGGATTTAGTAGTGTTTTGTTTTTCTAAAGGGTGCATGGTAACATGACCCGAAGGCAATGAAATAAATTCACTTGAGAGAACATGTTCAGGTTGACAAGTAATAAAAAGGTCTTTTAACCTGCTGTTAGGACTGTTTCTATCCTTCAGACAATGCACTAAACCAGCATATGAAAGAAAATGTTGAAACGCTTTGAATAAACAAATGTTTAAAATATATATATTTTTTTAGAAACACTTAAATAGTTTCACTTGTGCAACAAGTAAATTCTTCGTTGTCCTTGTTTAACCACTGACTGACTCAAAAACTGTTCCCATAAATTAAATGGACTGTTTCTTACATAGCGCTTTTCTACTCTGCCAGAGCACTCAAAGCACTTTAGACAACATGCCACATTCACACAAGCACTTTCTTCTATGCTTTAAGTGCTTTCATACACATTCATGCTCCGATGGGGATTGAATCCACCAACCTTCTGATCAGTAGATGACCTCCTGAGCTACAGCAACCCCCATACTAAGCCTAGGAATTTTTCATTGTGTCATAATGACTTTTGGCTTACCATAAATCAGTCACTAAGTAATTATTTCGTTTTAGCCAAATTAAGGTTGAGAAAGGCATCACCACCCCATTTGGTAAATGAAGACAAGGCGCCACCATGATCAGACTGAACTCTGAAGGAAACACACCAGTGCACTATCATCAGAAAACTGCACTCTTGAAAAGACCTGCAGCCGTCTGCGTAAATTATAAAAAGAACACATATTGCGAATCCAATGTTTCAGATGATACATGGATAATTAAGTTAGGTGCATGGCAGCATTAACTGGCAGGTGCCCTAACACAGGCATCTGTAGCCAAAAAGCATTTGCTAAGCCTCATCTACTACTATAAGTCATTAAAAGTGACCTATTTACTGTTTGTGCACTATTAGAGCCTTTAGCGTTTGTAATGGATTATCTAATACTATGGTTTGTGTGTGGCACTGACCATCCAAGAAGTTTCTTTTGGTGAGTGAAATTCTTATTAGTCAGTTACTAAACACAATTTACCTGTGCTGCACCCATACAGTTTACACGGATCCATGAAAGCACAACAATCTGCTTTGTTACGTCTAGGCGAAGAGGGTGGGGGACAGTAACAGTTGGATCCGGGTCGAAATGAAAGGGACGCCAGGCAGAGGTGTTTAACACAAAATAAATCTTTATTATAATTAATTAACCCAATAATCATATAAGCAGTAACAACAGAAAGAGACAGCAACGCTGCTTTAATGATAAATTAGACAGGCCAACCCAAAGAGATGGTGACCGCTTCAGCTAAGAAAACAACTATAAGGATTCAACAGAAAAAGACAGCAACGCTGCTATTAGCAATAACCAGGAAGGCCAAACCAAGTAATGGAGGCCGCCGTCACTTAAGCAAAACCACTGCTCAGTTGAGTTACTCACAACAAGCCACGCACGGTGGGGCTGGTCACACACACACAGCAGGCCTTTTCCACACCTAGACCAGAAGCACACCCTGACCAGCACAGTGGAAATCCACCAGAAGCCTCTCCCACACCCACACTGCTCTCCTCCAGCTTATATCACCTCTGGAGGGTAATTGGTGATAAACGAGGGCAGATGGTGTGTCCTAAAGGAGAATGCAGGGGCAGAGAGAAACAAGGGGAGGGGCAAGAAAGAAGGAGGAGGAGAGGACAACACCACGTCCACACACTCCCACATCCTCACAGGATGTAACAGCTTTATTTAATGAGAGGCTAAGTGCCACTATATTAAAAAAACTATGATGCACTGTGTGTGGATTCTGTGCGATGGTAGCTCTTCTGAAGGAGCCAGGTCTTTGATCCCATTTTGTTCTCCTTCCTTTGAACTCTTTTGGTTGTACCAACCACAGCCTATCAAAAACATCCGAGAAGACCTATGACTTCATGCAATCCCACTTTGGTGCCTAATGTATCCACTCCCTTGACAAGTTACAAGATGATTGATGTGATTAATACTGACCTCTTGGTGTTTTTAATTATGTGACTATCAGTAAAGCCTACATTAAACTCTGTTGTGAACACAGACACGCACACCAGGAGACCAAACAGCCAGGTAGTCAATCCTGTTATATTGACATCTGCTGCATGAGGAGCAAGTGTAGTTGGTGCATTATAAATTCTTTAAAACGAGTCTGTGCAGTCACAAAAAACAGGCAGGCATCCGGATATCCACTTGGAACCTTGCACTAACCTTCTGATTAGGGCTGAACGATTATGGAAAATAATCTAATTGCGATTTTTTTGCCCCAATATTGCGATTGCGATGCGATATGCGATTATTTTTTAAGGTCTTTGTCTTCTGTATTATTAAACAAAGACAAGCAATACATCATATAGTATGGCCAATACTATATTACATTAATTTTAAACTGTTCTTTCCTGGAAGACAGACCTCTGTTATGATGACATGAGGTGATGCATGAATTGATGACTGACATTTTTATTTAACTTCTTCAATCACAACAGTATATTTGAACATACACAATAGTTTATTTTTAGCTTACAAACATCTGAGCATAAAGTGCTGACAAGGAACCCTGGTGTAAACATTAAAATGAAAGTCAGTACAATGTGCAGATTGCAGAAATATACATAAACAAAATCAGTGGCTTTACCACACTCAGTTTTTCGACATCTGTGAACTACTAGACAGTCATTCAATTAAAAAATAATATTAAATAAATAAAACTAATAAATAAAAAATACACACATCTTACTGATCTCTGCAGTCAGTAACATTACACATAAAGTGCAAACATAATAGCAATTGTATAAACACACACACAAACACGCCTTTAAAGTTTAAAGGCGTGAAATTGGACGGTCTAGTTCTGATTAGCGTCACCGCTGTCTCGGTGGAGTTTAATAAACTCGGCTGTCTGCTTCTTGCTATCTAAAATATAACCAGACACTGGTGTAAATTCTCGACTGTCTCATACTTCTGTTTAATAAGTTTTCTGTTTGACGTTTAGTCAGCTGTGTGAAAACCAAGGAGGAACCCACCCGGGGGATTAATAAAGTTTTATTTTATCTAATCTAATAACTTTAATCTCAGCCAAACCGATTTACTCACGAACAAACAAAACACTGAAAAAAGCCCAACAATAACATTTTTAGGTTGTCTAAGTGACTTATATATTACGTTTAACCCGAGCAGCGAAACTCCGCGGTGATCTGAAAATGATGTGCCGGGAGTTGTGCCGTTCTCGGCCGCATCAGTAACCCTCGAGCTCCCGGCTAGCTGTCGAGCTGGTGGGTAGCAGACGCCTCTGAAAACGTCGAAGCACTTTTGCAAATATGGGATATCTTGATAAACCGAGCAGATATTTGATGTTTACACAACTACTTTCTCGCCTGAAAATATGTTAAAAGTTTATTTTGTGACCCAGAAAGATTAGTATGAGTAATTTTAAAACTCAGTAGCGGCCGCCATTGTTGGAAACTGGAGTTTGGCTGGGCCGCGCTATGAATTCTGGGATATGGTAGTAATTTGGACAGCCTTCGGCGCATCGCTGTGACGTAATCGGTCTACAAATGCGGCCTCAGGAGGATGCAGCCCATGAATTTGGACATGTCCAGAGTATAATCGCAGCCTTTGCGGTTAGAAAATTGCACTTGATCATGTCGCGATATTATCGCAAATGCGATATATCGTTCAGCCCTACTTCTGATGACACCATTTACATCACTGGGACCCAAGCAGACTTGCAGATGTGGAAAGTATAATCGCTGCTTAAGACTGAATGAAATACAGAGCACATTCCCCAATCCAACATTTGGTTGTTTCAGTGCATGTTATAAAACTTAAATGGATGCAAAAAAATCACAAAAATAACAACAACTAGGTCAGATCCACACATGACACAGTAATAGCAGACCAGTTTCCTTTTATAGCAAAGCAGCTGACAGATTCTTGGTTTTAGGTGCTAGCAGCAACAACTCAGCATCTTCTGGGACGTATTCTGGCATCCTGCCACAATTTACAGAGCAAACAACAGACAGCGTACAGCAAACAATAGGCAGAAGATAAATGTGTGAGCGCATAACAGGCAGTCCTCAAAGTGAAGCATTTCTCCCCAGGCAAAGAACAAATCGCAGGTGCAGTTATTCCAGTCAGTGTGAAGATCAGCCTCTGTTCAAACAGCCATCGTCAGCATGTTTGTGTAAAACAGGTCAGAGTGGGAAACCACAATTCATCATCATTTGTGTACAGTTTTAAGGGCTTAATAATCATCACACGTTTACTAGAACTCAGTGCTGTATGGTGACTTTTACATAAAGGCAAGCAGAGACAATCCCCCATCCCCCTATGGACAAACTAAAACATCTTCCTCCACCATTTAACCAGATAAACTGCATCAGATTACAACAAAAAGAACGACATCAGAGCCCATTATAACTGTCACAGATCGAACTGTGAAAAGTGCCTTCTATATAACATTTATACACATTTAATGGGCTGCATTAGAGAGCAATTTGGGGATCATTATCTTGCCCAAGGATACTTTGGCATGCTGGAGCAGCCAGGGCTCACCACCAACCTTCCAATCAGTGGATAACCTCTACCTCCTGAGCTCCAGCCACCCTGAGATTTAGTGTCTGGACACTTGTGTGGTTACTGTTATGCAATTGTACACACACACACACACGCACGCACGCACGCACGCACACACACACATATACACACACACAGAGGTGCAGCTGTGCACGCCTACAAATATCGACTGTCTGGTTTGGTAATCTCCTGCACTCTTAGGTGACAGCAGAGAAAGAAATTATCTGTGAGAGACAGAGAGACAAGAGTGCAACAGAACCATGGTTCAACTACCTCAAGTAGTTTGACAAATTACTGCGAAAGGCTAAGTAAATATGACACTGAATATGTTATTTAGGGAGTATTCTTATTATAAGAGATTAAATCCAAATTAGCCCAGAAGGACATAGTAAGTCCAAAAACATCCATGACAAATAGCAAGGCAAGTTTTACAATAAGAATGAAGTTGTAACCTGGCTATTTTCTAACAGAGAGTAATAGACTGAAGTCTGTGAGATAGTTAAGGCAGTCAGCTGGAGCTGTGTTGCATCAAAAACATGTAAGATCTGAGCGCAACCAGGCTGAACAAGAGAGAAAAATCATGTGATGGTGTGAAGTGTGAAGAAACACACACATTTGCTCTTGAGTCAAAAGGAGCTGTAGAGTTATTTTTTGCTTTGGGATCCCCAAATGGTTTTCCCAATCACCCAATTACTTATCAATTTACCCAGTAGCA
This sequence comes from Aulonocara sp. 'chitande type north' Nkhata Bay, assembly GCF_057382095.1. NCBI lineage: Eukaryota > Metazoa > Chordata > Actinopteri > Cichliformes > Cichlidae > Aulonocara > Aulonocara sp. 'chitande type north' Nkhata Bay. The sequence goes on from NC_141344.1 coordinate 40,986,503, forward strand.
AGATTTCCAAAATCTAACATTCTTGCAATCAAAACAGATGTGATTTGAGTGATTTCACCCGCTCCTCACATACGCTCATATAAACCTAAAGGTTATAAGTGTATAGAACACAAATCTTGCTTAATGTAGCAGAAAGTGTAGCAAATATTAACAAATAGCTAATCTGGTTTTATTTAATTATTAGTCTTGTGTGGTGGAATCAATTTTTTATTTTTATTTTTCCAATTCATCTGCGTTAACTTGTTAGCCCGTTTCAACGAGTTTATGCGTTAACGCTGACAGCACTACTTATTTCACACGCCAATAAAAATATAAATGGGCCATTAAAGCCACTGACCTAAGGATTGTTAGGTTGGACATTGAATTATAATTAATATTAAATAACATCTACACCATCATAAGTTCTTTTAAAACAGCACAAAAATTTGCCTCCTATAATGTCAGAAGTGCTTCCAAGAAGACTAAATAAAGAACAGTAAAGGTAATTTTTTATGCCTCACTTTAGATTGTATATATATTAGGGCTGGGCGATATATCGAGTTTTTTAAAAATATCAATATATTTTTATATGAGATATAAGCTGTGACAATATCCTTTATATCGATATAGTCTATGTTACGTTATAATTATACTTGTGGAGCCGCAAGTTTGCCTCTCTTTCGTCCACTTTTGTCTTTACGCAGCGTTACTCGACCTCGCCTCTCTCCTTCACTGAACACAACTCCCCCTCCTCCCCCATCGCTTCACCTGCAGGCAGCGACAAGATGGACACGGCAAATCTGCGTTAACGAGTTACTGCGCATCGCCCCGTGCGTGGGGCTGGACGGCGTCAACATGTTAACAAGCTAACCACGCTAACGAGCTAACCCCGCTAACGCCATGCAGCCCAGAGGGGCTGCACAGCCTAAAATCCTTTCATTCTCTCAAAAGTTGACAGAGCGCCTTATGTATGAATTCTGGTTGTGCTTGATGACCGCGAACCGATTTTATGTGGAACACGGCGCTCAGCAATCTGTCAAAAAATGTTTTAGTACGACTTTGGTCAGCTACGGAGCTGCAGCGCTTGATGGATTGTCGGAGCATTACGGCTGAGCCTGGCGGAGTGATACGTACTGTGCTTCAACGTAATATTACCGTATTGTGTGTGTATAAGGACCATAAATGGCACCTGTTAAGAGACGTGGTTACGAAGTGGATTTCAAACTCCAGGCTGTCAGTCACACAGTACAAGTTGGGAACAGAGCAGCTGTGAAATCTTTGTTATTACGCTCAGCGTCTGTTAGTTTACATTCTGACTGCACAGTGGTGAGCTCTTTGTTATGCACAAAAACAACAGTTTTTTTTATTTATGGAGCATTATTATTTAATAAATGCTCATAATTTATTTTTGAGTAGTTTTTTTCATGTACATCTATGCTGTATGTTAATAAAAGTGCCTGTGTGACATCTGGGACACAGCTTTGACTATGAACTCTCTTTTGTTCTTACTTTATGGCTTTAAAAAAATATATATATCGAGATATATATCGTATATCGCCATCCAGTTAAAAAATATCAAGATATGAATTTTGGGTCATATCGCCCAGCCCTAATATATATCTTATTTTATTTGACTTTGACTGTACTTGACATTATTTATATGTTTTTGCATTTAAAAAATTATTCCTTTAAAAATGGACCTCCTTAATCCCACTGACACATCTTCCATAGAGGAAGCAGAGTCTGGGTGTGATGGGGACAACTCGTCCATCACTGGGGTTGAGGTCACCAGGCAGTTAAAAAATACTCCTTTATGGCGGGGACGCTGGGGGGGGGGGATGAGGTTTGCCCTGAATTACTGAAGGCTTTGGATGTTATAGGGCTGTCTTGGATGATACACCTCTACAATGTTGCGTGAAGATCGACAACGGGTTGGTGCTGCATATACAGTGATCTGGACGCTGTACCGGTCCATCTTGGTAAAAAGAGAGCTGAGCAAAAAATAGAGGTCTCAATTTAACAGTCGCTCTACGTCTACACCCTCACCTATGATCACGATCTTTGGGTAGTGTCTGAAAGAACGAGATTGTGGATACAAGCAGTGGAAATAAGCTTTGTCTGTAGAGTGGCTGGCCTTTCTGCGATATGGTGAGGAGTTCAGTGATCTGGATGGGGCTCCAAGTTGAGCTGCTTCTCCTCCACATCAAAAGGAGCCAGTTGAGGTGTTTCGGGCATCTGACAACAATGCCTCGTGGGTGTTCCAGGCATGTCCCACTGGGATGAGTCCCCGGGGCAGACCCAGGACACGCTCAAGAGATCATATCTCTTGGCTGGCCTGGTAGCGCTTGGTTTTCCCCCGGATAAGGTGGAGGAGGTGGTCGGGGAGAGGGAGGTCTAGGCCTCTCTGCTCAGGCTGCTGCCTAAGCAATGAAGCCCAGACTGATGCCTAAGCGACCCACGATCCGGCCCCAGATAAGCAGAAGAAGATAGATGGACAGTTATAACTGCAATCACACATCCTTCCTTCCATCCTCCTTCCTTTTTGAGCCCTGAGTTGGGGCTATGATGACATCAAGTGTTGCCGCTGCTTTCACACATAGCAGTATTATAGCCAATCCCTGAATTCGTTTCAAGACAGATAGACACTTTCAATTTCACACATAACCACCCATGTCCGACTGCATACATTAGAGCCATCGATTTGACATCACAGTAAATTATGAGCTTGAAACGTACAGGTTTCCATTTAACTGCATCAGATTATTGATGAAAATCTGTACGCGGCAGGTTGTCATTAGCCAGGCATTATCTTCGGGTCGTCTATTGGCTTTTAAATAAGCAGATGCTTTCGTCAGAAAAATAGAAGGTAATTAAAATCAACCACAGAAAGACACAGAAATAATATGCTTTTTACCTCCCATCTGCAGTGGAATTAAACAGTGACACCATTATATATTTAGATCTACCAGTATGTATTTCTGGGCTAAACGTCAGCATGTTTCAACTGTAATGCTAGTACTTTGACAGGAAATGGCATAGTTAGATATATGCTGCACTTTTTGTGCCACAATCATTCCCTTCACCCTAGGAGGGAAATCATACACACAGACACACACTGTGTGGACGACCTGTAGATAGAGGAACATTTTCAGTTCGTCTTCCAACGTCTGGTGGGTCTTATGAATACAAAATACTACTGCTGTGACTAAGAGGATGTTTGAACCGACAATTCACACAACAGTAAAGAAAATAGGTTCTCTCAGTACCCTCAGAAATATCTCTAATATGCCTCGCTGAGCATCTATTTACCCAGTTTTTGAGATACAATGTGGGAAGCGTCTGTTTCTAAACATCTCCTTTTTCCTGAAACTGCAGAATCGACATTTCAGTGTTTAAAACACAAAAATGTAGAGAACAAATTACCTTTAATAGTCCCATATATTTCTTGATAAAATTTGGTAAAATCCCATTAGTACAAAAAAATGTAATTAACATTGCTGTAACACAGTTGCAGCACTAGAATATGTTGTGGGCGGGGCACAGCTCAAAGATCATGAGTCAGGTTCCATATGGGTCAAAGCACAACTCACCTGACATCTGACCCATATTAGGACTTGAGTTGAGTTGAGTAATTCAGATCTACACTGCCAATCAAATATAATAACAAGTGACAACATTTGGAAAACTTTCAATCTGGATCGTTCATTTAACATTTAATTTCTAAACTCTGTATCATTCCTCAAATTATCATTTCATGTGTAATTTTGTAATTTAGCCTCTATGCACCACCAAACTTTCAGCTTTAGTTTAGGAAGTTTAAGTACTGAATTACCTGTTTTGCAATACAGCAAGTTTTACAAATAGAGCCTCAACATTAAGCAAGAGCAAGCAGCAAGAGTCCTGACAGGGACTAGAAAGAGAGAGCATATTTCTCCTGTTCTGGCTTCCCTTCATTGGCTTCCTGTTAAATCCAGAATTGAATTCAAAATCCTGCTCCTCACATACAAGGTCTTAAATAATCAGGCCCCATCTTATCTTAATGACCTTGTAGTACCATATCACCCTATTAGAGCACTTCGCTCTCGCTCTGCAGGCCTACTTGTTGTTCCTAGAGTATTTAAAAGTAGAATGGGAGGCGGAGCCTTCAGTTTTCAGGCCCCTCTTCTGTGGAACCAGCTTCCAGTTTGGATTCGGGAGACAGACACTATCTCTACTTTCAAGATTAGGCTTCAAACTTTCCTTTTTGCTAAAGCATATAGTTAGGGCTGGACCAGGTGACCCTGAATCCTCCCTTAGTTATGCTGCAATAGACATAGGCTGCCGGGGATTCCCATGATGCATTGAGTTTTTCCTTTCCAGTCACCTTTCTCACTCACTATGTGTTAATAGACCTCTCTGCACTGAATCATATCTGTTATTAACCTCTGTCTCTCTTCCACAGCATGTCTTTTATCCTGTCTTCCTTCTCTCACCCCAACCGGTCGCAGCAGATGGCCGCCCCTCCCTGAGCCTGGTTCTGCCGGAGGTTTCTTCCTGTTAAAAGGGAGTTTTTCCTTCCCACTGTCGCCAAAGTGCTTGCTCATAGGGGGTCATATGATTGTTGGGTTTTTCTCTGTATCTATGAAGCGCCTTGAGGCGACTTTTGTTGTGATTTGGCGCTATATAAATAAAATTGAATTGAATTGAATTGAATTGAACATTAAATGGACAAACTAGCATAATTTAAATTGTAAAGAATTTTGTTAATAATACTTGGATAAAAATCTTTTGAAGCCAATGACTACCTGAAGTCTGGAATTCATTACATTATAAATGCTGCATTTTCTCCCATTAAATACTCTCAGGCTTTTACTGCCCATACATTCAGTTTCTTCTTGTGTGGGGGTCTTTGTGGCCCCCAACTGCACATTTCTTCTGAATGTGAGCAGAAACTTTACATCCTATTACTTCTGTCAGCAGTCACATCATCAATAAACACAAGTTAGCCAGCTCCACTAGCAACCACAAACAAATGTCCAAACAAATGGCTGTAAATATTGTCCTCACTCTACCACAAGTTTATTTGAGATCGGAGACCTTGCTTGGTCAATAAGGGAATATAAATTACTAATAGCTATGAAAAGACAACACTGTCACTGTCCATAAGATGTTAAGGATGTCTAAGACATAGGGTAGCTAATGAGCTATTACATGCTTATATGTGGTACAGATGGATCCAACCATCTCTCCATCCAAATCAGGTTTGCAGGAGCCCATCCCAGCTGCCACTGGGCAAAAGGCAGAGATTAATAATAACTAATCATTACATTTGTTTTTATATCACAAAGATTGTTGAGTGAAAATCAACTGCCTCAATCATACTAGTCCACTGCTATGCACACATGCGCGTGTAGATTAGCCAGCTTTGGGTCATGGCAAAGACGGAGAGCTGAATAAACCTGTTTTTGTTTATTGGCTAAAGTTTTAATAACGGATTGGTTGCAACAAAGTCTTCCACAAATATACTGCAAACATTCCTACTGTCCCTTTAACATGACAATCTACCAACAAATGAGAACAGACAAAGATTTTAAATCAATTCTTGCAATACAAAGCATAGGAAGTTAAATCTGTTGGTGCTGCTGGTGAATATGAGGAGATTAAAGTTAATTAACTAAAGCCTGGACCAGCTGGAAAAGACAAACAGGATTAGTGTTTATGTGGTGGTGATGATGTGAAGGTGATATTCTTTTCTGATAAACAATCACATCATCAGGTGCAGGGAGGCATCCTCTAATATGAAAATGCAGGAGTCTCTCAGGTCGACGTCAAAGCTGTTTTAGATAGAGTAAGTACATCAGAAGATGTAAGAGACCATAATGCATCCGTGAATCTGGCAGTGGTGAGCCGTTGGGAGGAATCTAAAAATAGGAATAAATCAAAACCTACAAAAGTAAAGCGATCTCTCTTTCCTTTAATCTCAGACAGCAACTGTCATAAAGCTCCTTGCCCATTTGAATTCATCCTTTACATTATAGCTATTTTGTGGCTACAATTGTCTATTTTCACTGAAAGCTCAGCTTATTTTGTGCTCATTGAGGACTAGGGCTGAACGATATATCGCATTTGCGATAATATCGCGACATGATCAAGTGCAATTTTCTAACCGCAAAGGCTGCGATTATACTGCGATTATAAGGCTGTCCAAATTACTACCATATCCCAGAATTCATAGTGCGACCCAGCCAAACTCCAGTTTCCAGCAATGGCGGCCGCTACTAAGTTTTAAAATTACTCATACTAATCTTTCTGGGTCACAAAATAAACTTTTAACATATTTTCAGGCGAGAAAGTAGTTGTGTAAACATCAAATATCTGCTCGGTTTATCAAGATATCCCATATTTGCAAAAGTGCTTCGACGTTTTCAGAGGCGTCTGCTACCCACCAGCTCGACAGCTAGCCGGGAGCTCGAGGATTACTGATGCGGCCGAGAACGGCACAACTCCCGGCACATCATTTTCAGATCACCGCGGAGTTTCGCTGCTCGGGTTAAACGTAATATATAAGTCACTTAGACAACCTAAAAATGTTATTGTTGGGCTTTTTTCAGTGTTTTGTTTGTTCGTGAGTAAATCGGTTTGGCTGAGATTAAAGTTATTAGATTAGATAAAATAAAACTTTATTAATCCCCCGGGTGGGTTCCTCCTTGGTTTTCACACAGCTGACTAAACGTCAAACAGAAAACTTATTAAACAGAAGTATGAGACAGTCGAGAATTTACACCAGTGTCTGGTTATATTTTAGATAGCAAGAAGCAGACGGCCGAGTTTATTAAACTCCACCGAGACAGCGGTGACGCTAATCAGAACTAGACCATCCAATTTCACGCCTTTAAATTTTAAAGGCGTGTTTGTGTGTGTGTTTATACAATTGCTATTATGTTTGCACTTTATGTGTAATGTTACTGACTGCAGAGATCAGTAAGATGTGTGTATTTTTTATTTATTAGTTTTATTTATTTAATATTATTTTTTAATTGAATGACTGTCTAGTAGTTCACAGATGTCGAAAAACTGAGTGTGGTAAAGCCACTGATTTTGTTTATGTATATTTCTGCAATCTGCACATTGTACTGACTTTCATTTTAATGTTTACACCAGGGTTCCTTGTCAGCACTTTATGCTCGGATGTTTGTAAGCTAAAAATAAACTATTGTGTATGTTCAAATATACTGTTGTGATTGAAGAAGTTAAATAAAAATGTCAGTCATCACCTCATGTCATCATAACAGAGGTCTGTCTTCCAGGAAAGAACAGTTTAAAATTAATGTAATATAGTATTGGCCATACTATATGATGTATTGCTTGTCTTTGTTTAATAATACAGAAGACAAAGACCTTAAAAAATAATCGCATATCGCATCGCAATCGCAATATTGGGGCAAAAAATCGCAATTAGATTATTTTCCATAATCGTTCAGCCCTATTGAGGACTGTAGCTCTCTCTGTTATACGAGTGTGTCTGCCTCCAATTAACAATGACTGAAGCTGGGCGAGCCGAGCGGCCAGCAGCTTGTTCAAAGTTATGGTCTGTGCTTCATACACAGTCAAAACGTCAGTGATTTAGCATCATAACAGATAAGTTTCATCTTGCTTCTCTACACATGTTAATAACTCCTTTGGTACATTAACAAGGAACTCTCTGAAAGGGGACGGCACTTCTGACCACATCCGTAAAATAGGAAAGTTGACCAAGTTCAGGCTCAGCGGTACGTTTAAGTTAGCATGTAAAAGAATGTCTGAATGCAGCACTTTTAACCAGCCGTTTTACCAACACACCACTTTCAAATTTCATTCATATTCTGAACGCCTCCGAAGAAACTGACAGAACCATATCACACTTTCCTCAAGCCTTTTAATTTAGCTGATTTTCTTGTTAATATATTTTAATATAAACGTGCATACCAGACTTCTGAGCATATAAGCAGCTTTTTTAGAGACATGTGGTCCTCACAGGAAAGCCACTGCAAACATGATTTATTAACATGATGCTGAACATCGAATGAAATATAAAGTTTTTAAAATGACTCTCATCTCATGCAGCAGTTATATTAATCCATTTGCCACAGATGAAGAACATTTTTCTGCAGAATACTCATAATCACGATTTTCCACTAAGTTTTATGTCTAGTGAGGCATTTTATTTTTATATACACTCTAAGGGGAATCGTGACAAGGATGGTAGGACGTCAACCACAGTGAAAAATCAGAAGAAGAAAAGACCGTAATCATCACAACACGGGCAGTTCCACGCAAAACTCTGAGAGCAATGGGAAGAAGGAAGGTGAGAGTTAGTGAGTGAGCGAGCAGCCATCAGGAAGATGCACAGATATAGTGAAGAATCTGCACAGAGACCTAAGGCAAAAGTCTGAGGAAGGCAAACAAACCACCACCCAGGGTGGAGCGAGGCCTTTCTTTTTTATACACGATGGATCTGAAGGTTTTATCATTGAAGCTTTAATGACCATCTTTAAAGCTTCAGTGTGAGGGAGCATAAATTATTGATCTAGCAGGCAGTACATTTCTTTCTCTCTCACTCGCTGCATGTTTCACCTTGTTCTGTTGCAGCTCGTTCACTTCAGTGAATTTAGACTGTAAATGAAATATTACAATAACTACATGAGAGCAACAGAATAAATTGGTGTTCATTACAAAGCAAAATTGAATTTCCACAATATAGCAAAGCACCAAGGATAACAAAGAGCTTGAATGGGCCATTAATAAATTAATGGCTAGAATAATATTTCTGTGCACATCTGGTGAGCAGGTGCTAGTTTGTAGTTTGTCTTAGTCTACAAAGGTAAATTGAATATTGCAACTCAAAAAGTGGATAAACAAAAATTCCATTGGGTGTATGCTACACTACACCCTTTTCTCAGTACTTTGATCTAAATTGGGCTCCTGAGATCCAAACAAAAAGGGTGTGGCATACGTGTGTGTGTGTGTCTAATTTCAGCACCAGCTTTTAAGCTGCTGAATGTGCATTTTAGGCAGCAGAGGCACGTGCACACGCAGGTTGAGGTGGATCTCTCTCTGTATTCTGTCTGTCTGGATCACATCATCCACAAAAATAACAGGCTTGCACACAAAGCCAAAATAGCTGTCTGTTACAATGCCAGGGCAATGCCTGGAATCAATTTATACCCAGTTGTTCATGCAAGCTTCTCATTGCATGTCATTAAGAACATGGACTGGGTGGAGGTGCTTTAAGTCAGGGTGATCCAGCTTCTGTTGCAGACTACAAAGTCCAGACAAGAAAGGAGCCAATCTAAACAATTTCACATCAAATTAAGAAACTGATGGAAGCGTCAAGGGTATAAAAAAAAAGACAAAAAGGATCAAAAGCTTTTGTCTTTGTCACTTCATTTATGAATACGACGTTCTTCTTAAAAATATACCAGAGGAGAAAGCAAAGAGAAGTACAGCTGACAGGCCTGACTGGAAGGGAGAGAAATTTTCCTCTTTCAGTTGAGGCTAAAAAGCTGATGGTTTCCTCAAGTAAACTGTGGCCTTTGGCTGCCGGCCCAGTCATGCACGGCAGTAGCGCTTTGCCAGTTCTTCCCACTGACTATACGTCGTTGACTGTGTGTGTGGAAAGTAAATGTTTTTTTTCCCCTGCCAACAGTTGTGTTCCTCACTTTGGAAATGGAATGCTTACAGTAGACATAATACAAGAGAAGCCAGAGATTTCAGACATATTTGTGTGTGTGTGTGTGTGTGTGTGTGTGTGTGTGTGTGTGTGTGTGTGTGTGTGTGTGTGTGTGTGTGTGTGTGTGTGTGTTTTCTTACTCACTTGCTATGAGAAATGCGATTCTGAGATCTTAAGACTAGTTCAAGTACAGCTCTATGAACATTTTTTAAAGGGCATTTCTACAAGTATCGTCACGAACAAGGTGAAAACATGCTGTATTGCTTTTAGATTCTATTTTACATTATATACATTATAAGTGAAATACATGAATAAATCAAATGAACATATAGTTATACCACCAAGCTTGCAATTCCCTCTGAACACAAGCAAGAGTTTAGTCAGAAATAAGATAAGATAGAACTTTATTAATCCCTCGGGTGGGTTCCTCTGGGAAATTCGATTTCCAAAAAAGCACAGCACCGACAGAAGTTACAGTTACAGAATATCATATATATATATATATATACACACACACACATACACACACATATATAAATACAGAGACAAATATAAATAAAATATACGAAGGGGATAAATAGAATAAATAGGAATTAAAATAAAAATACAAGTGAAATAGCCATGGACTAAGAGAGAAAAGCAAACTTTTTCAAAGACAAGATTGTTTTTCTCAGAAAAGCAGAAGCGAATGAAAGTAGGAAAGAATATTTTTGGTGGGTGAACTGTGAGCTGACAAAGCCAAATCTGAAATTTGAGTGTGTCCACTGTAGCAGTGTGCTGTATACAGGTAACACTGAGAAACGAATGCTAGTTTAGGAAAAGAACTCAAGCTACCCTCATTTCAGCCTGATGTCTTGTACTTTTAACAGGTCTGTAGGCTTTCTGAAGGTCTTTCTAAACATAATCTGCCACTTCACTCATATTTAGTCCAGTCCTTGTATCTAAACATTTTCAGAGGAATGTCTTTTGTTGTTCGTTTGCTACTTATTACTGACCACTGAAGAATACAAAAGGCTCCTAACATCCTAAAGAATGAAACAGTGTCGTGTCCACACATAACAACTTAGCAAAGAACCAATTTTAAATTGTATTTTTAAGCACTTTGTCACGAGCAGCCTGTCACAAAAAACATAATTTGTTTACATTTCTTCATTTGAATCTATGAATCTTGAATCTTACTGCTGCACCAAGAAGGTGATTCCCAAAGAGCTACTACCTACAAACTGTTGGCATGTATCTACTAGGGCTGGGCCATATTATACCGTTCACGGTAATACCGGTATAATGTTAGGCAACGATAGGAAAATGAAATATCGCGATAGAATGGGAGTAAAACGCGCATGCGCAGTGCCTTTGTTTTCATACGCACATGGCCGATTGTTGAGTGAAACAGATGATCCAGAATTGGTTTGTAAAAATGGTGCAACTTCAGTGATGTGGAACTGGTTTGGTGTTTGTCCGTCAGATACACAACAAAGCACATTTTTTTGCAGAACATGCAAGCGGCCGTTGTTATTGTCATATTTGTCGGACTAAGATGCTCTTAAATCTGGGAATAATCTGGGTCCTAAACTCCGTATGCTTCAGGTCAAACAACACTGCAGCATCACTTAGAGTTAAAAACTGTCTAAATTCTTTCATCTTTAATAAAACGATCAGCATTGCTGCTTTACGAGGTGTAACTATAAAGTTTAACTTCCAGGCATCCATGAAAACAAAAGTTATTACATTTAACGGAGTTAGAAGTTAGCAGGAAGCTAGCGGAAGTTAGCTCGCTAGTTTCGCTAGTTACCTAAGCATGATATAGCATGTTCTGACTGAGAGATTTCTGAAAAAAATCAAACGTACAGCTCTGCTATCACTTCCAACATAAATGAAGACAGGAAACTAAACAGCAGTGACGTTTGTAGGGTTACTGAAGTTGGGCTAGCTGGTATATAATGATGTGCTACGTGATCGCTAGCGACACAGCTATGTTAGCATAACATAAACAGTGAAGCTGGAGGACGAAAACTAACACTTTTCCACTTATAAAAGTTAACGTGAAGGTTCTTCATGGTTAGAGACAAATGCAATCGCATGGCAGGATGCTGTAAACGGACCAAACTTCAGTCAGGAGAACAACTGAGATAATCCATCCACAATACGAGGTTAGTCATTAATATACTGCAACAACATGGGAATAGAGCAGCTGCCAGAGAATTCAACATTAAGGAATCAATGGTACAGAAATGGAGGAAGCAAGAAGAATGAGTTTAATAAAGTTTGATTTATCTGACTGCTTTGTTTCGCTTAATGTGCCTTATAATCCCGTGCACCTTATGGTCCGAAAAATGCGTACTGCACACTGCAGTTTAATGTTGCAAAGCACCTCTTTTTAACTTCAGTGGATATTATACATGGTTATGCTCAGGACATGTCAGCCCATTTCTAGTGGAAATGCCTTTTGGTTAAACTTTCAGCAAGCAATTTGCATTTGTACTGTTACATTTTTATAAAGCTTTAATGTACATAAAAACCAGCTTCTTGTTTAAGTGAATATAAATGGAAGGTTGTCTTTTTGCGCTAGTAATGTTGTGGAGTTGTATTTTGTCTCGCATCAATTATATCGTCGGTTATATCGTTATCGCAAATTTTCAAATATATATCGTGATAAATATTTTTGGCCATATCGCCCTGCTCTAGTATCTACAGCAAATGAGCAGCATCCAAAATTCATCTTCTTAAGAAACAGGGCAGGAAAAAAGACGCAGCAAAGCCCTGAAACAACACCTGACTGAAACAGAAATGGTGCCAGCGGAAAGGGCAAAAAGTTTGATGTAGTGATAAATCCAATCTTAACGTTTTTGGTTCAATTTTCAAATTCTTTGTCAGTATGTACAGAGGAGGTCAGGAAAGAGGTCCAATGAGTGTCTACAGCAATCTGTAAAAAATGGTCAGTTACTGCTACATTTTACCCAATGTGGGGGGTCTTGTCAAAATCGATGGCAATAAAAGTAGTGTGAGGTTTCAGTCCACCAAGTATCTGATTGGCAGTGGCTATGTGATACTGAAAAAGAACCACAAAAAATACAGGGTGTATGAAAAGGAATGATTTGATTTCAATGTGCTCTTTACTGCCATTCAGTGGTAATGATCGAAACGTACTGTTAGAGGGGATTTGCAAGTTTCAAGTGGTTGGCAGCGGGTAGCATAACAACAGCACTGATGGAGACATGGAACAAATTGTGTCCAGAGGCTAACACACTGAGCACTTGTAAACATTTCAAGTTTTGTATTTTAAAATTTATCACAGGTTTCACGTGTACATTACTTTAAGAAAACAGATGATTCTTTTTGATTCACCCTATAGATGTTTTCACCTGTGGTTTGGGGTAAATACCACCCTTTACCACCCCAACATTAGCCAACCTTTAGAAAACGTTTCTTTTTTAACCTATGACAGTGTACAAACAATGCAACACTTCAGCTATCAGACCATACTCCTACGTTCAACACATCACACACTGTGTCCGCTTGACTAGAAGCAGCAGCATTTCTTGAGCAAAGAACAACTGTATCAGTTCTTTGAGGCTTAAATTACATGTTGATGTAAGTGACAAACGCCTCTAGTTTAACACAGTAATTACAACAAAAGTAAAGAAGCTGGTCAGATAGTACAAAACCAAGAGTGTCTGTTAGAAATGAGTTGGTGGTGGGAATAAACAAAACAGTGGATTAGACCAAATTACTTCTTCCTCATTCCCAACAGAAAGTCACTGCAATGAAATATTAGTCTTTGATAGACCAAGCCGCAGCAGCTGATCCCAGACCAGTCCCTGAGGATCAGACACATCAGAGCAGCTGCCGATTCAGAAGTGATGCAAGTCTAGAATAAGAAGAAGCTCTCTGACAGCACAGACACACACAGACAAACACCAGATCTTGCAACAGCTTGTACATTTGCAAGTCAGCTATAGATGAAAGGAAATTCCACAGGCTTACACCTTCACTCGTGTAACCCGTGCTCCTAACTCCAGCTGCACAGCCCAGCACTCATCTCTCCCACTCAGCTCATTTATGTTCAAGATTTTCTACACGCCTTCATATTCTCTGCTGATATTCTGACAACCACCCCAGCCTGAGTCTCTTTTTGCTAGCACTTTAGTCAGTCTCAGTTAGTTGCATAACCATTTTTGTAAGAGCAGGCCACTCAGAACCAAATGATTTTGACAAGAATGCTACATATTGTACATATGAATGTAAACTGTGGTTTTGTATATGTATATCGAATTAATTGTTGTCCAGAGAGGATGCCGTGGTGATGACAAGTTGAACAGCACCACGATAAGACAGCAGTGAGCCACAGACAGCTCTGCAGCATCATCACTCCATCAGGCCAAGCACATGTTCCAAATGACTTGCACATTTTGTAGCAGAAACACTTATCAAGATTTAAAGAAGGCAGTACAGACACATGCTCAAGTAATAATTATTTGTATGTCAAAATGCTGACATGAAGACAGTGCAATAGTACGGTGTCATTAACATGGTTTTAAACTGAAATTAGTTTAATCTCATTTTGTTACAGGCTCTAAACAAAAGTGAGCTAACTAGGAACAACTAAAAAACACAGTTACATATTGATATTTGCATTAGGTTTTGAGATCTGAGCTTACTCTGAAATGATGCACCGCCTGGCTTAGATGACCCATTTGTCTTAAATTTGTGTTTGTGTATATCCAAGACATCAAACACTTACCCGAGTCATTTAACTTCTTAATGCAATACACTCTATGTTAAACAAAAACCCAATTTAATACTCGGAACTGTTTGGCTATGCTCACTATAGTTATACTACAGCTAGCGCTGGCTGTGGAGTTCCACGCATGAAAGGCTTTTGCACGTTTCTCCTGCTACTCCAGCAGCAGAAAATCTTAGTGTTACACATCAGTTTGGGAGATGGCAGTAAATTTTTCCTCTAATTTTTTTCTCCCTTTTTTTGTTTGTTTTGTTTTCTCAATGATGGCTAGCAAATGTGCATGACCACCACCTGCAGGTGGTAGCGGAATATTGCATCCAACCGTTCCATCAATTTGTTTCACATTCTTTTGTCTCACCCGTTAATGTGGTCTGACAGAGAATGTTACAAACAGTTGTTGAGTGCATGCATAGACAGAAGCTTTGGGGAGCTGTGTTTGAGAAGTTTAAACTTTAAACTACTACTCAGCTACCGCCCGGAGATTATGTAGGATGATGGTCACTACCTGTTGGAGCAGAGTGCAGAGCAGACTCCGCTTGCTTCCTCTGGTGGTGAACAGCAGCGCGGGAGTAAAACGTGCTCAAAGGTTTTTTTTTGCTCTATTTGTGGCTGAGCTTGTAACATTCTCAGACAGACGTACTGTCACACTCTTGAGCTCAGGTTATATTTTATAGATGCTGCCCACAAATGAAGAGATGCTCCTGGCAGCATCTGAAGGCGCAGCCGCCACAGAGGACCTCTCTAAGCCCGGCTGCGTTCAGAAAGGTGCTCACCACATCACGGCCAGCATTTGTACTCTCACAGTTTCAGCCTGCGGCTTACAGCTGCACGCAGCTGGCGCGGGCTGTTTGGTGGGCAAGTTATCAGGCGTGTGCCGAATGCTGCGCGGTCCAATCAGCACCAAGTGTTCGGGAGTGCTTACCTTTGCCCGCAAGTCGTGGCAGGACGGGCAACGTGCGTTCAGCAAACCTGCCCGGACCCGCTGCTGAGTCCACCTGGTGAACTGCGATCTCCTCGGTAACACGCGATAAGCGCACTTAAAACACATTCACACGCATGTTTTTCCCTGCACACCTGTGGATCGCCGTGACCAACAAATACATAACCCCTCACCACAACCTCACCATGTACAGCTCGCCCACGCCCAGAGAGAGAGGTTAAAGAATCCGTAGACACCTACCTACCTCATACAATCCGTGTCTCGTCCCAGAGTCCGCAAAGGCGCAGGGTGGAGCAGAGCAGTGATGGAGGGAGCGCTCATGTGTCAGCCGGTGTCCCTGTCCGAGCGCATGCTGCAGAGCCGCCTCTATTTACTCCAGCTGGAAGAACGACACGCCCACTGTGCGTGTGGGTGGGTGACAGAGAGAGAAAGAGAAAGAAATTTGGAACCATGTTTACATTTTTGTCTGTTTGGAAGCGCTGTGCATGGATGTTGCCAGGATTTTTAAACTGATGTGGAAAAAAAGGTATTAGGAAAAAGTCTATAAATAAATGAAAACATATATAATAAAACGCACAGGCCACGAACTCGTACATTTATTTGTTGTAAGATGTCAATTTGTTTGAAAGCCTTCTCTGTACTGCCAGAAATCATCATCAGGAGATACTGTGTGTCCGTTTAGGTGATTTTAAGACCGCAGTAAAAAGTAATAAAATGTTCATAACTGTGCTTCACACCACAGAGAGGACTTGCATGATTAGGTCTATCTGCAAACTTCAGAACACTTCCTCCAAGTTACTGGGAAAATACATCAAAAATAAGCTGTGTAAAGATCTTTAAATGTAAAAAGAAAAAGAGAGAAAATAAAGCAGCTGACTGAAATAACTTCACATAGTATCAAAATAAAAGTCATAATACAACAATAATATAATAATATGATATAAGGACTGAATTCACCCATCCACATTGGTAAAACTGCTGAGGAACAGTCAAAAGAAAACAACAAAGAGCCCAAGGCGATGACCTGACCAGACTTCCCATATCCTAGTCTATCTGTGGATCTGTATGATGCACTGGAACAAGCTGAGGCACAGAGACCCTACCCCGCAACCAACAGGACCAGAAGGATTAACTGGCACAAGAAGGTGGGTTTGTTGCTGACTTCATTTTCATAATAAGATCTTTTTTTTTTTCACTTTAGAATTCGCCTTTTAAAAAGTTCTATTGTGGCATTTCACATAATTTAAGGCAAGTTTTATTTATTAAGTGAAAGAAGCTATTGCAAACAGGTCTGGACTTGCTGATCTTTCCATCAGTCCTATTATCATGAACACGGCACACAGAACATCAGTGAAGAATTTCTTCAACTCTTTTCTTGGAAATACTCAGAGGTGGAAGGTCACAAGGTTAGCTAGTGGGCTGTGTTCTGAAGGTAGAGCAGGTTGCACACTAATCGAAGGGTCATTGGCTTGATGACTGACTCCCTCAAACTGCATGCTGATTGCACCTGATGCATGCATTAGTTTGTGAGTGGAAAGTTTACTGGTGGAGGCCACTGACATCTTTTCTGATGTTGTTGTTGCTGTTTTTTTCCACCATTTTTTGTTGTTGTCGTCTTTGCATTTTGCATTTTGCTAGGGTCAGTGTCGCCGCTGGTAGCAAGGAGGAACAAGATGAGCATACAAAACGACCTCCAGCAGGGTCGTGGTGTAAATATCTCTGACCAAACAATCAGAAACAGACTTCCCAAGGGTGGTCTGAGGGCCTAACATCCTCTAGTGGGCCCTGTGCTCACTGTTCAGCACCATGGAGCCCAACTGGCATTTACCACAGAATACCAGAATTGGTAGGTCTACCACTGGCATCCTGTGGTTTTCACAGATGAGAACAGGTTCACTTTTTTTTTTTCTTTGGCTCTCGGAGGAGGCAGACGCACTTTTTCTCCTCTCCCTTATCTTCCCTGCTTATATCCTTGTCTAGTATTGAGAGTGGAGAGATATTTTGCTGCTATTGTTAATAATCATCATCATTACCATTGCATTATTAATATAATTTACAGTATTGATAGTGCATTCAGATGTTTAAACATTTTGGTACCCAATTAGCCTTTAAGATAAGAGATAAGATAAGATAGAACTTTATTAATCCCTCGGGTGGGTTCCTCTGGGAAATTCGATTTCCAAAAAGCGCAGCACCGACAGAAGTTACAGTTACAGAATATTATATATATATATACACACACACACACACATACACACACATATATAAATACAGAGACAAATATAAATAAAATATACGAAGGGGATAAATAGAATAAATAGGAATAAAGATAAAAATACAAGTGAATTGCACATTTCAAGTATTTATTACAGGTGCAGTGATAACCACTTTAAACTGTTGAGTTGAATCTATAATCTTAAATGCTTTTGAATGCTTGTTATAATCTTAAGTGTGTATGTGATGATCCTGTTGATTTTGAGTACATCCTGTACAGAGTCAGAGTGACAGGAAACTGCAGGGTTGCAGAGCATTTGCTGAAGTGAAACCGAAAGCAGAATCTAAGTGCAGGTTATTCTGAGGAGCTGGTTAGACGAGGCTATGTGAATAACTAGGTTATTCAAATTGCCTTTTATACTTTTATATTCTTTTATTAAGCTTTTAGTAGAGGTTCTTGATTAAAACATTTATTCAACATAGTACATATAGTTTCAGTTAGGTTGTTACACATAAGGATGAGCCTCTGTTCTTGTGAAAGGTCAGAAGTGCAACGGGTGAGATGAGAGAGCATGTAAGGATGAGACACACATATAGTTAGTGAGTGTTAGTACGCGAGAAGTGACATAGAGGCCGAGTGAGGTCGTGACATATACACACACACACACACACATTAGTTAGACTCTTTTATGGGTGAGAGGTTAGTCATGTCTGGTTGTAAATGCGAAATTGTCTCTGTAAAAGAGAAACGGTGACTTGCAGGATGAGTGTCTTGAATGGTATGGAATTGATCTGACGTATGAAGGGGCATCATTAATTCAAACCCTGATGCTATAAAATAATTGTTTGTGCTTTGATTAAGTCGAAGATCAATTCCTGTCTGCGTACAGAGTGAGCTTCCCACACGTGTATTCATTAAAATCAATTGTTTGACCAAGTTCTGGACCATGGTTGTTTGTACTCTCCTTCCCCAATATTTGAACCCCAACACTAGTCTCGTGTTTTTTTTGTATTTTCCCTGGAACACTCTCACACAGTCTGTTCTCTAAAACCTAAAAGAGGAATTATGGATTGGATCAACTGGTCCCTAAATGCAATTGACACCCCTTTCTCATCGAGAAGTTTGGGCTTGGGTGAGCCTGAGTGCTGAAGATATCTACCTATTCTGAACCATGGTAACAGGGTTCTTGCTGATCGGAGCTGGCTTGGCCCTGACTTATCGAAGAATTAAGGAAGCGGAACCAGCTGCTCAAACCCCCACAAGGCTGCCCGCTGGGATTGGAACGATGGGAGAGGCGTGAGTTTCTCAAAATGGGCTCATTGAGTGCAGCACGGATAAGATCTTGGAGAAGCTACGGCTGCTGTGAACACTCAGAACAAGATCTCTGACTGCAGACTGGATACATCTCGGAAGGGCTCGCTCGGAATGAGATCTCTGGGCGCAAAATCGGATGACATCTGCCAGGAGTGAACAAGACATTCATTTACTGATCCACACCAGTAGGATCTACAACAATAACACTGGAATGCTGCTCTGACTGAAATAGAGGAGTCAGGGATCCAAAAGTCTCAAAGTGAATCCGCATCCCCACTTGTCTTGGTTGTCAAGCTGAATGGTTACCTACACATTTCTAATGACTTCACATGGTTGAATGTAAGAACAGTTAAAGACACACATGAGTCGGATGCACTTTGCTGCACTCGGTGGAAATGTCTTCTGTACACTGGATCTCACAGGGTTGTACAATGTCAAATACAAGCATTCTCCTCCCCATTTGGCCTTAATGAGTTCAACAGGATGATCATGCTACCTGGACAACCTTATGGTCTGTACGTCATCTGAACAGGTAGAACTTGAGCATCAACAGATGGTTTTCTCATGTACAGTGCAGACAAGCATTCAGGGCTTTGAAACAAGAACTTGTCCGTAGTGTCACATGAGCCCATCTGGATTTTAATGCAGATGGGCTTCATCCTTGCAGCTCTTGTTTCTTTTGATGGCCTTGGAGCCGTCCTCTTACAAACTGCTCAAAGAAGTCCTGCCATTAATTAATTCTTCGATCTTAAATATGATCAACCTATCTCTAATGATCGGCTATGTACCACAGGCCTTCAAGCTGGCTGTAGTTAAACCTTTACTCAAAAAGCATCTCTAGACCCAGCAGTCTTAGCTAATTATAGGCCAATCTCCAACCTTCCTTTATATCAAACATCCTTGAAAGAGTAGTTGTCAAACAGCTAACAGATCATCTGCAGAGGCTTATTTGAAGAGTTTCAGTCAGGTTTCAGAGCTCATCACAGCACAGAAACAGCTTTAGTGAAGGTTACAAATGATCTTCTTATGGCCTCTGACAGTGGACTCATCTCTGTGCTTGTCCTGCTAGACCTCAGTGCAGCGTTCGATACTGTCGACCATAATATCCTATTAGAGCGATTAGAACATGCTGTAGGTATTACAGGTACTGTGCTGCAGTGGTTTGTATCATATCTATCTAATAGACTCCAGTTTGTGCATGTAAATGGAGAGTCCTCTTCACACACTGAGGTTAATTATGGAGTTCCACAGGGTTCAGTGCTAGGACCAATTCTGTTTACATTATACATGCTTCCCTTAGGCAGCATCATTAGAAGACATAGCATACATTTACACCGCTATGCAGATGACACCCAGCTCTATCTGTCCATGAAGCCAGATAACACACACCAATGAGTTAAACTGCAGGAATGTCTTAAAGACATAAAGACCTGGATGGCCGCTAACTTTCTGCTTCTTAATTCAGATCAAACTGAGGTTATTGTACTCGGCCCTGAAAAGCTTAGAAATATGGTATCTAAGCAGATTCTTACTCTGGATGGCATTACCTTGGCCTCCAGTAACGCTGTGAGGAACCTTGGAGTCATTTTTGACCAGGACATGTCCTTCAATGCACATATTAAACAAATATGTAAGACTGCGTTCTTCCATTTGCGCAACATCTCTAAAATTAGAAACATCCTGTCTCAGAGTGACGCTGAAAAACTAGCTCATGCATTTATTACTTCCAGGCTGGACGACTGTAATTCATTATTATCAGGATGTCCAAAAAACTCCCTGAAAAGCCTTCAGCTAATCCAAAATGCTGCAGCAAGAGTCCTGACAGGGACTAGAAAGAGAGAGCATATTTCTCCTGTTTTGGCTTCCCTTCATTGGCTTCCTGTTAAATCCAGAATTGAATTCAAAATCCTGCTCCTCACATACAAGGTCTTAAATAATCAGGCCCCATCTTATCTTAATGACCTTGTAGTGCCATATCACCCTATTAGAGCACTTCGCTCTCGCTCTGCAGGCCTACTTGTTGTTCCTAGAGTATTTAAAAGTAGAATGGGAGGCAGAGCCTTCAGTTTTCAGGCCCCTCTTCTGTGGAACCAGCTTCCAGTTTGGATTCAGGAGACAGACACTATCTCTACTTTCAAGATTAGGCTTCAAACTTTCCTTTTTGCTAAAGCATATAGTTAGGGCTGGACCAGGTGACCCTGAATCCTCCCTTAGTTATGCTGCAATAGATGTAGGCTGCCGGGGGATTCCCATGATGCATTGAGTTTTTCCTTTCCAGTCACCTTTCTCACTCACTATGTATTAACAGACCTCTCTGCATTGAATCATATCTGTTATTAACCTCTGTCTCTCTTCCACAGCATGTTTCTTATCCTGTCTTCCTTCTCTCACCCCAACCAGTCGCAGCAGATGGCCCCGCCCCGCCCCTCCCTGAGCCTGGTTCTGCCGGAGGTTTGTTCCTGTTAAAAGGGAGTTTTTCCTTCCCACTGTTGCCAAAGTGCTTGCTCATAGGGGGTCATATGATTGTTGGGTTTTTCTCTGTATCTATGAAGCGCCTTGAGGCGACTTATGTTGTGATTTGGCGCTATATAAATAAAATTGAATTGAATTGAATTGAATTACAGTTTCCCCCTGATGGAAAGATTGCCAGACCAGTGGCATTTGCCAGCAGGACCTTCTGACACTCTCAGCTAAACTATCCAGTGCATCATTTGGACTTTCTTTCTCTGAAATGGGCAATCTGTTAAATTTTACTGACAAAACCACCAGTCTATTCAGGAAAAACCCAGTCTGGGAAGCTATAAAAGACAGGAAAACTGAGGACTTAAAAAAAGGGTAATTAGAAAGACTGAACACACTCGGGGGGAAAGTCACAGGTAAAGTGAATCAGTAGACAAGACTATCAAAATAACACAGGCAGTAGCTTAGCAAAGAAAGGAGATACAAAAAACAGTTGAAAATACAGCCAAAACTCTACGGACTGATCTGAGCGTAAAACCAAGGAGATCTAAAAATTTATTTAAAAAAAAAAAAAGCAAAATTCAAAACACTATACAAAGGAAACAATCTCAGCTAAGGACAAGGTAAAAGCAGAAACCAAGAACTCAAAATGCTCTGGAGAGATGACAAAAAGTAAACAATAACTTCAATCAGATCATTACAAAAGAAATTGTACGTTTAGTTAAAAGCATTAACTAAACGTACCGGATCAAAACACAAAACACCGGGTCAAAGATCCATGCAGAAATGTACACATGCTTACTTCCAGACCAAACACTGTACACATGTATACCATTCAGAGGTTCTTCTGCAAGGGAGCAACTACTCTGCAATATGTGGCAATTCCCTCCAACAGTTATTATTAGGGAGTCCAAAAAGTATATGGTGCAAACTGTGCAAACACACTAAGTCCCTGAGCAGTCCCTTGGACCACTGTGAGCAACATCAGATGTGTGCACTGTGGTCACGCCAGCAAACCATCCATTCAAGTTACATGGTTTATTAAAAGAGTCAAATTACAGCATTTACATTTCTGTTAGAATGCTTTTAAAGGGTTCAGCCCACTTACAATGAAAATGACAAAAGTCTTGTTTGTGGCCTGTGTAGTATGTTAACGTATTTGGATGTATAAATATTTATTTTTAGCAATGGCAAACATAAACTGCTAACCAAACCAAGCAGACTATAAACTCCAATATTGAAAACATGATTAGGATTTTTATTAAAAAGCTCTGACTTGTATTATGAGTCAGTTTGTGAAGCTATGCTGCTATGCACTGGGTGAGATTGTCCTACTGTGGTCTGGGAGAGAGTCCTGTAACTCTCCCAGACCACAGTAGGACAATAAAAATTGTAAATAAATGACATTAGAGGAGCAGAATTCTAATTGAGAACTTAAATTTCATCTCATTTTTCCTGTGTCCTTCTCACTTCTCCAGTGGTTGCACACTTTGTCCCAGCTGAACCCCCCTCTGCTTCTTTCACATTGTGTCATGAATCGCTGTGTAGCAGGCACTCAGACACGAGGTTTAAACACAAAGAACTCAGCTTTATTTGCTGGCAGGGGAAAGTCATACAAAAGCAAACTAAACTAGAAAAATTTGCATTTCCTGCGAAAATGCAGTGGGATGCCTTAACGCTGAAGATGTCTGTTGAAAAAAGCTGAAAAAATTGAAAGTCGAAAAAAATGCTGCCCTGAGTAGGATTCGAATCTGGCCATACTGGTCTAAGTGCAGCTAATTACTCACTGAGCCAAACTCATTCTCAGAAAGAAGAGGTGGAGACACTGACAATTGTGCTGAAATGAGCAGAAGCTGCTGAGAATTGTGCTAATAAGAGGAGAAAAGGCTGCAAATTTTGCAGAAAAGAGGTGAATCAGAAGAATTTCTGGAAAAGCTTAAAATTCTAATGAAAACAGCAGAAGAGGCTGAGATTTGTGCTGATAAGAGGAGAAAATGCTGAACCAAACAGAGGTAGTGCTTCTCTCTGCTTCAGCAGGCTGTGTACTTGTATGTATTTCTGCCATGGACTGTCAACAAGAATCTGAGGTCCATATTAGAAAAGCTGCTAAATTCATAAAACTTTGCAGAATTGTAATAAATTATCATTATGAATTACTTGTCTGTGATAGTGTATTAATTTGTAGTGAAAAAAACATGTGGACAAGGTGGAATTGAACCCACGACCTTTGGGCTTCAGACCCGTTTCATTACCAACTGCGGCACTGGGAAACAGGGTGATGAGCAGTCAGAATTAGATCCCGGTAAGAGGCGAAAAACGCCGTTTTTTGGAGTTACAAAATGTTGTGTAACTCAAAAACTAGGTGGACTAGAAACATAATTCTTGCACTGGGTGAATCAGCGGACTGGAAACTGAAACTAAACTCACAGTGAGATCCACACAGCATGAGACGAAAGGAGAGCACAGCTGGGGGAAATCAGAACTGACGAGACAAGGAGGCATAACCTGAACACACTGAGATCAGACGCGGACTATCAAAATAAAACAGGAAGCAAACACAAAGGCAGACTAAGAGACACAGGCTTAACACAGAGACCTGACTACATTACAGGGGATACACAGGCGTAGACGACGGAAAACAGAGGGAGCACAGAATAAACACTGGGAAACCAAAACACAAACTTTCATAATTCATAATATCAAAAATAAGAGTAGAAAAATCAAAAACACGGGGTCACCGACCCAGAACCAGGACACATTGGGTGTGAAGGTCCTCCTTCTGGGCTCCTGTTCTGGAAGACTTGAGACATGTGCCCCTATTAGAGATAACATTTTGTTCTCATTAAAACTTTCACATTTTGCACAATTACATATGTACTGTAGCACAAGCATGTGATACTGTGACGCTGTAAAATATATAATTACACTGTTTTCATTAGCATTTCTACTACTCATAGTAACAGCATTTAATTAACCATTATAGATGAACATTCCTAATAAATTACACTAGAAAAAGCACAAAGCTGATTGAGAACTTAAATTTCACCTTATTTTTTCCGTCTGTCCTTCTCACATCTCTAATGGTTGTACACGTTGTCATTAGCGTGTCTTCACTCCACATCGGCCACACCGTTTTGCTTGCTAACGCAGTGCAGATTTTCTGTGTTCAGAGACCACGTCAGCATGCGCACAGCTTAGAGGAAACAGTGGTCCCACAGTGTTTTGATGATGTTGCACTGTCATTTCTTCCCTGGGCCTAAGGCTGTGAAATCAGGTCAGGGCAGGGACCTTTCTGTGTGGACTTTGCATTTTTCTTTCTGTGATTGTGTGGGTTCTCTCCCATTTCCTCCCACAGACAAAGGCATGCATGTTGGGCTAATTAGTGACCATCTGTTGTTATCTGTGCCCTGTGATGGACTGGCAACCTGTACAGAGTCTACCCTGTATAGAATGCACCTGACAACTGGGAGAAGCTCCAGCCCCCCTGGAACCCAAGTGTTTAAAAAGGTGGAGGAATGGAAAGAACAATCCCAGTGGATGCAGTGGTCAGCCATTAGATAGCATCAGCTATTTAATTTGTCATTGACTCAGTCAGTGCATTTAAGTCGGTACATCTTCCACAACAGCTGAGAGCAGAGATTGACAGTATAAAATACACACTATAAGAGAGCCAGAGATTAATAATACCTAATAGTTAAATGCAAACTGGTGTATAAACAAACACAGAGTTAAAAGAGGTGAATGAAGGAGAAATGCTCAGTGAATGATGGGAAGCCCCCAGCAGCCTAGGCGTATTGTAGTATATCCAAGGAAGGAGTCAGGTTCAACATCCCATCCCTAACAATATGCCTAATGAATAAGGAAAGTTTAAGCCTAATCTTAAAAGTACAGAGAGTGTCTGTCTCCTGAATCCAAGGTTAGAGCTGCTTCTACAGAAAATGGACCTGAAAACTAAAGGCTCCGCCTCCCATTCTAGTACTAGTAACTGTTAAGGTTCAAAATTGAGGAAGGAGAGTACAAACCACCCATGGTCCAGAAGGTCTTGGTCAAACAATGATTTTAATGACTACACACGTGTGGGAAGAACACTCTGTACGCCGACAGCAAGTGATCTCCGACTTAATCAAAGCATAAACAGATATTTTATAGCATCAGGGTTTGATTTACTGACGCCCCTTCATGCGTCACAGATACATTTTATACATAGATCAGATCAACACCACAATGACTTTTAACCCAGAAGATCATCTTCTATTTTCATGGCTGGTACTTTCCGTTCTTGTCTTAAAGTGAATTGTTCCTCTTTCTTGCCGAGACATGACTAATCTCTCCTCTAAATAAATCTAACTCATGTGTGTGTGTGTGTTGACCCCACATGCTCTTTCTCAATTCACCTGTTGCACTTCTGACCTTTTACCAGACCAGAGGCTCACTGAGACTATATGTATGTCTTCTACTAAATAAATGTTTTAACCAAGAACCTCTACTTAAACCTTAATATGAAATGACCTGATATATAAGTGTTTTGTAAGCATGTATTGCAATTCCTTCTATGGCTCCAAGTCACTTGCACAATAGATTGTCCGGACATCGCGCCGAACAAAGCTTCCAACCCCCAATTAATTGACCGAGCTCCAACTCTTTAATAAGCACAGATATGCATTGTGTATAAAATAGTCATAACTGCACCTGAAATACAAGGTCAACATAATAACTGTATGCATAACATCTTAAGGCCTTCTTAAAGCTATCTGTTACATTGTTAAAGCCTCGTCTTAGCCTGCTGCTCAAAATAACTTCCTGCTTCTGCAAACTCTCTGCAAGCCTGTTTCCTGTCCTGTTACTTTTAGCCTTTCTGAAAGACACACACTGTTCAACCCCTGAATGCAATATAAACTCCAGATTATATTATTAATGCAATGGTAATAATGATGATTATTTAACAATAGCAGTAAAATAATTTCCCTGCTCCACACTCCCTCTCTCGACCTCTGGCACACCAGAGGTCGCAATACATTGCGTCCTCGCTCAGCAAATCAGACAACCTCCTGTCATCTACTTGGTCCAGTAATAAACACCAGCTCCCATTCGAGAACACTCCATGTGTAAGCTTTGGTTTTCTCAGTCCCTCTCTGGTGGTTCAGCAGGCCTCGAGATCTCCAGGATCCTCGCCCCTCCTGTGGTCGCCGAGATCGATCTTCTGCAAAGGAAACAAAACACCTTTTCCTGCACCTCCCTAACTTATCCTATTTGGGACTCTGTAATCAAAAGCATGATCCTAATTATGTTCTTAACTTATTGACTTGTATTTATATATATTCTTCAACGTCCTATGTGTTAACTTCATTTTAACCTCACATTTCCTATGTTATAACCCGTTTTGGTATAGCCTTTTTATTTCATTTTGCTCCTTTTAATGTAACAATACCTTCTAATTCTAGTTTATCAGACTTAACCAAAATATATGCTTTCCTTCCTCTTTGGTCCTTCTTTAAGTTCAGTTAAAAGCTAAATGAATTTGAGGCCTTTTGCCTGGAATCAATACTGTCATGTGTGTTTCTGTGTAATATCTGTCTGTGTAAGCCTACATTATAACCACTTCTTCTAAAGATCAAAAAAGAAATCAAACCTGTTCTACTCCTTCAACCCTCACTAATTTTCCCTCTAAGATTTATTCACAGCTTTGAACCCTGGTATTGTATCTTCTAAACAGGATTCAGTTCTTTAATCCTTTAACCTTAACATAAAAATAACAGTTTCAGTTTTACCATATCCAAATGATCAAAAACCCCAAAAGTCCTAAAATGATCCTAAATTATTAAACAATTAAATTAATAAACCCTAAACCCCCCTTTAGCTTGATACATTTCATGTGTCAAGATACTATACAAAACTTAAAAATGCTCAGTTTTCCCCACTCATGTTCCAATCTATATCATAAAAATAAACTTAAAACAGAACAATTATCAGTCATGTGTTTCTACAATTAATGGTAACTGAGTTACATCAAAATGTTTCCCCTTTAACATTTGGCATTCTCCCAACAATATACTATAATCCCATAATCTAACCCCAGTCAACAAAACAGAAATTTTCTCTGGTAAAAGCAAATTGTTTGTCCACATTTATTCATCCTCACATTCACTCACACATTCACTCCATATTTTTGCTAATAGTGGAGCTTCCCGCGTCAGATTCTCCACCCTCAGCAAAATGAGCTCAGTCATTTTTTATTTTCCATAGGAAAATATTTCTTTATGCTTTTGGACTGGATTGACTCGCATAAAATCCTTTTTACAGGGACTTACGACCTGAATAGTCCCCAGGTAGCTTTCTCCTCAGCCAATTGTAATCTGGAAAGCCCCCTTATATTTGCTCTTCCCGAGAATTTTCAGCGCCGTTATTCACTGTTGCAGGCCTGCTTAAAACAGAAATGAAAAATAGAGCTGATTATTAGCTCATGAGAACACAAAACAAAATCACCTGACAGGTTTTCTTTAAGTGCACTGTTACAAAATAATGGGCCCAATTTTAGACATGTCGATGTTTCCTAAAACTCCCTCTATTAAAAACAAAAAACAACAACCCAAACCTAACTGACAGAATCAACCCATCACCACAACAACCTCAACAACCTTAAACACACAAAAGTTTTGCCACCACATAATTTCACCTCCTCAATACACCGAAAGTCTCATTAAAACCACACAATTTGCAAACAAAAATCACCCCCTTATGCTCTGTAACATACTTACATTCAGCATAAGACCCCCTTACAACAACATATAATCAGTAAACTATAAATTTCCTACCCAACTCTGTACTTCTCTTGTCTGCCATGCTTCCTCTTCTGAAAGTCACCTCCTCAGTCACACACACACACACACACACACAGGAAGTTCCTTCGTCACCACTCACTCCAACTAATTTGCATACTGAGTCATCTCTCAAGAAGTTGCCGTAACAAGAGAAACATATGTATAAACATTATCTCCTTATTAAATTATTTTATTTCTTTCTACAGTGATCACTGGTTTTGATCACTTAGTACGAGAGAGCACTCCTAAGTCACTCTTTTAAAACTACTTTAATCACCGTTTCTTTTTTCCATAACTCCCTTTGTCATATAGCTTCTTTTGAGTTATTCCTCAGCTTCAAACTCAAATGTATTTCATTAACCATTCACACCATTCTACCACTCATACAAGTAGCAAGCTGATCTTCATTGCGTATCTTTGTGTTCTAAGCCAGGTTTAATCAGTATCTATACAAATAATCATCATGAGCTTGTCTTGTCTTTATAAGGTTAATGCATTTTCTGTTTGTGTGTGTGAATTTGCATATGTTGCTTTTGCAGTGTGTCAGACTCCTTCATAATTCTCCACTTAAGCCGTCAGTTTCTTTCCCAAATTTACTAACCCTCTTTTTGATTTCCCCTTAAATAGCAGCATTCCTTGTCCTCAGCCAGAAGGTAGGGCTCCACTTGCCACTTACCCCCTTCACCTTAGCCCAGCGGCTTCACCCTTAAGGTCCCGTCTTCTTCCCTTCATCTCACCCGTGAGTCTGAGCTCACCGGGACTGAGTGAGGCCGAGTAATCGTGACTGTGCCTGCCTTAGGTTGTCCCAGGGTTTCGAGGTGGGATCTTACCCGTCATGGGCTATCCAGCCTTCCATACTCGCCTGATACGGGGCCCAAGTGGGCAGGGGAGGGAACACACTGGCTCTGGAAATTAAAGGAGTGTAAGCTGCTTCCTTCATTGCATCTTATATTAAACTATCTCACTTCTGACTCCTTCCTAGAATAATTTCACATATGGCACTTTGTGTATGTGTGTTTTCTATTCATTAATGTAATTGTCAGTTATTTTCTCTCTTCAATTTTACTTTTTTTGTTTGTTTGTGACGTTCTACTTTAGTTCTACTAAACCTTGATGTAAAAACAATACTCCCTTATTTCACGCACACACTCTGCATTTTGCCTACGCACACACTTCTCTCTCAGACTTCCTCTGTTCACACACCGCCTTGCACTCACTCTACTATCAACTTTCATAGTGTCATTATTATTTAGTATTTTATACACATCACACCCAATCCCTCAAAGCCTACTACTCACAGCATTCACATTACTTAGAATCACTCAAAATATGCTTTCCTAAAAGTATTTTAGACATGCTTGTCATAATCAAAAAGAGCAAGTCAAAAACAAAAAACAAACGAAAAATTGAAACCTCCATTAATTCTCACCGCACACACAAGAAATTGAAAAAATAAACCACACCAGCAACTAATGCTGGAGAAAAGTTACTACTGAAAGTAATGTGTTAGTCTTAAGTATATACAGTGCACTCAATATATTTATATATCTGCATCCAAACTCAGTCAATTACTATACATCCACTACGGCAACTCAAAACTTTATTTATAGTCCTCTAATAAACATAAATGGCATCTTAAACACACACTCTACAATGTTTGCAGCAGTATTTGTAAAACCAACTGTGGCTTAAACAGTTCACTGCTTACTCATTTGCATTTTCACACTCACACACACACATCTAAAAATAGCAGCAGGCAGTCAGTGCATTACTGACTCGACACACAGAGATCTCTCACACCAAATTTTCTTATTCTATATCACAACGACGTCTTATATTTACAACCACTGTCAGATCTGTCAGCTTTAGCGCCTACACAATTTCGACAAATTTAAAATAACCGCCCAGCGGATAAACTCCCTGAGTTTTTTGCGACCAATTCACCAGTATCTGTCCAACAGTTTCTGGCCTCATCTCTAAAGTCCCTAACACAATTTAAAAGCGTCAACCAACCCAAACTTTGCCTGAAGCTCTATTTTTGGCGTTTCCCAGCCAAGGCTTACCCCGAAATATTAGGTTAAAGTTACACGCCCGAAGTCCAACTTCTTCTGACCAAAAAAGCGCAGGTACCGTTCCAAACGGTAAGGAGACTCTAACTCCTAGCTTCATTCCAGGATGCCCTGTACCCCACAGTTAAGCCAAACTGAACTAACCCTGTTCGCCGACAGGTCAATGTCGCGCGTCCACGACAAGGAGGGAGCATAACCTCCGGGCTCTGCGCTTCCTAGCAGACTCGAACTGCCGTTCTAGAATAATTTATAATACTTTGAAACAACAGTCAACACCCAACACAAGTGTATGACTGAGGCAGATGCAACCTAGTGGTCAATTTGACCGCTCAGGTCCACTCTTATGACCAAATTTGGACTCTAACCAACAAAATAACCAATTCCCTACCAAACTACTTGAGACTCGAACTCAATTTCTTTGGGACTTCAACCCAGTATTTAAACTTTTCTTATCAGACTCTTAACTGCTTTCATTTCTTCTTAGCAGAACTCTAACTGCTTCAACTCATGAGATTTTTCATCAAAATCAAAACAGACATCCACCAGTAACTTCAGTGAGTAGACTTAAATTTTATCATGTCCAATTTGGCACACTTTGGAAATAATTCAACAGGTAGTGCCTTACCTTTTGGATAAGCCGGCTTATGCCCACTCACTTCGACCACTGGAATTCATGTCTGCCCGTCAGACCACCTAAGACCAAATTTCTCCATCTACACCTCCAATTCTCCCTCCTCAACCACCGGACGAAGCCCCCAAATGTTAAGGTTCAAAATTGAGGAAGGAGAGTACAAACCACCCATGGTCCAGAAGGTCTTGGTCAAACAATGATTTTAATGACTACACACGTGTGGGAAGAACACTCTGTACGCCGACAGCAAGTGATCTCCGACTTAATCAAAGCATAAACAGATATTTTATAGCATCAGGGTTTGATTTACTGACGCCCCTTCATGCGTCACAGATACATTTTATACATAGATCAGATCAACACCACAATGACTTTTAACGCAGAAGATCATCTTCTATTTTCATGGCTGGTACTTTCCGTTCTTGTCTTAAAGTGAATTGTTCCTCTTTCTTGCCGAGACATGACTAATCTCTCCTCTAAATAAATCTAACTCATGTGTGTGTGTGTGTTGACCCCACATGCTCTTTCTCAATTCACCTGTTGCACTTCTGACCTTTTACCAGACCAGAGGCTCACTGAGACTATATGTATGTCTTCTACTAAATAAATGTTTTAACCAAGAACCTCTACTTAAACCTTAATATGAAATGACCTGATATATAAGTGTTTTGTAAGCATGTATTGCAATTCCTTCTATGGCTCCAAGTCACTTGCACAATAGATTGTCCGGACATCGCGCCGAACAAAGCTTCCAACCCCCAATTAATTGACCGAGCTCCAACTCTTTAATAAGCACAGATATGCATTGTGTATAAAATAGTCATAACTGCACCTGAAATACAAGGTCAACATAATAACTGTATGCATAACATCTTAAGGCCTTCTTAAAGCTATCTGTTACATTGTTAAAGCCTCGTCTTAGCCTGCTGCTCAAAATAACTTCCTGCTTCTGCAAACTCTCTGCAAGCCTGTTTCCTGTCCTGTTACTTTTAGCCTTTCTGAAAGACACACACTGTTCAACCCCTGAATGCAATATAAACTCCAGATTATATTATTAATGCAATGGTAATAATGATGATTATTTAACAATAGCAGTAAAATAATTTCCCTGCTCCACATAACCTAGGAACCACAAGTAAGCTCGCAGTCTGATAGCAAAACACCGCCGTCACTCCTAAAACTTCCTCCTTCCTAAACAACTAAATGCCATGTTCCCATATCATTTTTTGATTGGTCGACATGGTACATTTTTCCACCAATAGGAAAGGGTGGGGGGGTTTTGGTTTTGTTTTTGCTCACAGGCTTTCGAGCGTTTTCCTTATAAAACCCCGTTTTTACCGTTTCTTCCCGCAGTAAATATAAACAACGACAGTATTCAGGAAGAAAACCAAACATTGCAGATATTTTGATTAGGGCTGGGACAACGCGTCGACGTA
Source organism: Aulonocara sp. 'chitande type north' Nkhata Bay (assembly GCF_057382095.1). Lineage (NCBI taxonomy): Eukaryota > Metazoa > Chordata > Actinopteri > Cichliformes > Cichlidae > Aulonocara > Aulonocara sp. 'chitande type north' Nkhata Bay. The sequence goes on from NC_141344.1 coordinate 41,018,794, forward strand.
ATCGATTACGTCGACGCAAAAAATACGTCGACGTAAAAAAATCTGCGTCGATGCGTCGTCACTTTCAAAAAAAGACATGGCGGCAGCGAGTAGCGAAATCATGAGTGAGGCAGTTGCAGTCAACTTAAATCACTCCACCCGAACACGCAGTTCTACAGTATGGGGATATTTTAACAGAAAAGGAAGTGATTCAGTCGTCTGCCGGCTTTGTGAGGTGGAAATGGCCTATCATAAAAGCACGACGGCTATGCACCAGCACCTCAAACGACTGCATCCAGGAGCAGCTTCTGCAAAGGACAAACCACCGTAAGTTTTCAACTTTTTTACTAACGCTAGTTTTTACCCGTTAATTCATCCAGACCCCCCCGCCCCACGTAGACGTACACTCACTCATAGACACAGAGATAAACACCCAACCTCCGTAAATACAAAACTAATTTAAGCTGCTGAGCAGTAACATACAGCAGCTGCTGTTTAGTTGTTGTTGTTGTTGTTTTGTTTGTGGCCCATGCTGGCAAAATGAGTCTGAATGCGCGCAGGCTGATTATCAGAATCGGCGAAAGACAAAAATGTGAGACAGCGAATTGGCCGCAGGAGAAATGTTAACAAGGATAATGCACCACCTGCTAAACGTAGCCGTCGTGGACACTGTTACAACATTGTTAAAGTGCTTGCAAAAGCAAAATGACAATGAACTCTTGATTTGTCAAATTTAATGTGTTTCATCCTATTTGAACGCTGTTTTTATACATAATGCTTCTCCAGCTTGATCTTATAGGTCAAAGTTATGCCATCTAATGACTAGAAAGCAGTGCACCAGTAAAGGTGCCATCAGCCCTGGGTGTTTAAACGTTATCTTTTCCAGCCATCATGATTACTGCATATCATATGTTCAACATTGGGGATTATCATTAACCTCTTACTGTTATGCTATGAAAGCACATGGCATAACAGTATGTGTGTATCTATCTATCTATCTCAACCAGATCCTTATCAAATTATTTTGATATTATGCTTTCCATATAATTATTTAGTAATTATTCAAATTCATCTGTGTGCTGTGTGTGATTTATGATTTCAGGAATAAACAGAAAAGTCTGGAGGACTACTGTCAGAGAAGAAGTACACCATGCACCCCCCAGGAGGTGGCTGTACTTACTGAGAGCGTCTTAGCTATGATTTTAAAAGACAAGAGACCACTTGCTGTGGGTGAGGGATTCAAAGAAATGCTGACCACTTTCCAACCAGGTTACACTCTGCTGTCTAAGCGTCATTTTACAAGCATGATGGAGAGAAAGTATGAAACTTCAGTGGAGAAACTAAGGAATGAACTAAAAAAAAGCCACATCCAAAATCTCCCTTACCACTTATGCTTGGACAAGTCTGGTCACAGAGTCCTACTTAGGGGTAACTTGTCATTTCATTATTTGTTCAAAGACGCCATTTCTGCTGTTTGTATATTATTAATTTTTTGCTATGATTTCCTTTGTTATATTTGTTTTGCAAAACATTTAATTTTTTGTTAAAAACAGCAGATTGTAGTACAATGTTATTGTGGATTTTATTTTGTGAATGAACAGCACTTTTTGGCAGAAAGCAAAGTGAATGTTACATTTTGTTTGTTTAAAGACACCATTGTTGCTATTTATTTGAAATGTTTTGTTAACTTTTCCTTAATTTTATATATGTTTGCACATTTCATTTCTTGTTAAATGCTATCTCTATTGTATTGATTGTACGACCTCTACAACTTTATTTTGCAATTTTTTTTTTTATTAAAAGGTCTTCAAATGAATAAATTTGTGTTTTTCATTTATATACATAAATTAGTAAATGTGAAATTGCTATACAAGTCAAATAATGGGGGAAAAAATCATTAATCGAATCGAATCAAAATCGAATCGGATTGAAAAATGACTCGTTAGATTAATCGATGCATCGAAAAATTAATCGCTAGATTCATCGATTAGGAAAATAATCGTTTTGCCCAGCCCTAATTTTGATCATAACTCTGGTTTTTTATTAATTTTAATTTCAATTCAGGTTAGATTTTTTTTGTGCATAACGCAGATTTTATGTGCGCAGAGACGTGCCAGCAGTGCGCAATTGCGCACGCGCGCAGCTCAGAGAGAACATTGGATGCCGCTATAATATATTAAGTATTATTTTGATATTCTGTATTTGTCAGTCATAAATGTGGTTTGAGGATAATTCAAAAGATTAATCACGACTCAGTTCTGAATTATAGGCTCATAATCATGCACATCCATTGCAGCTGCTTTAGAATTGCCTGTTTTCACCACTGCACGCCATTACTGACAGGAGGAAGCAGTGAGCAATTTGAAACAGTATGCAACCTCTAGCAAGGCTCAGAAAGCAGCCTAGAGCAGCAGCAGTCAGTGTAGAGGCAGACAAACTCTGAGAGTAGCTGCTGCTATGTACTCACACTGTGCTCCACTCAGCTCCCACACACTCCGGGAGGGGTTTGTTGTTCCACAGATCAACTTCCTCCAAAAACACATTACTACACACACTGTCATTCATTCAATAGGGTCATACATACTGTGACTCGGACAGTAATTATGTTGTCAAAAGATATGATAAGGCACTGATCAGATATTCATGAACTAGCTTCTTTTTGTCTAGTTGCTTCTGTCTGGTTAATATGCTGCCAACAGTATCATTTGTTCATTTTTCAAAATCAAGGCTACTATGCTAGTCTAAGGATGTGGCATGGGTCCAGGCTGATGGAGCAGCAGTCTAAACAAGTGTATACTTTCCATGTCTGTGAGTCTCTGAGGTATTGTCATTGCAGGTCTTATGTATTCTGACCTCCCCATGCCCTAAAACAGGGGTGTCGAACTCCAGGCCTTGAGGGCCGGTGTCCTGCAAGGTTTTAGATCTCACCCTGGGTCAACACACCTGAATCAAATAATTAATTCATTACCAGGCCTCTGGAGAACTTCAAGATATGTTGAGGAGGTCATTTATTTATTTTATTTTTTTTCTCTTTTTCATTTTTTTTTCTCCTCTTTCTTCATTCATTGTCCGGGATGACTTCCATCCTCTTCACCGACAGTACACTTTAAAGTTGATATTGAGTTGGAATTTGATTAACGTAATTAGCTTAACTTCAGACTCATCTCTGCTACACTTGATGTAGCCTAACACTGACCATGAAACCACAGCCACTGTGAAAAGAAGGCCACGGGTTTGCAGCGCAGTTTTTTCTTTGTTACATAATTCCATATATTTTGCATCATATATTTGATGTCTTCAGTATGTATCTACAATGTAGAAATGAGTAAAAATAAAGAAAAAAGACTGGATGAGAAGGTGTGTTAAAACATTTGAACAGTAGTGTACAGCACCTTTCTTCTCTCCCACAGTTTCAAAGCACTTTGTACAACATGCCTTATTCACCTATTCATAGAACTTTCTTCTATGCTTAAGATCTAACATTTACATGCATTTATAGTCCGATGAGTATAAATGCTTCCAACCTTCCAATCACCAGCTGTATTATTATTATTATCATTATTGTTGTTGTTGTTGTTTTTATTTATTTATTAGATTTTTTTTTGTTTTATTCTTTTAATGTTAATCACTTTGATGAGCACTTGTTGTTTTAAAGCGCTTTATCAGTAAAGTTGGCTTGGCTTGCCTAGCCGGCGGGGTAGGCTGCCCGGTCCTCCATTTCGTTGGGGCTCTTGCCCTTTGGCTGAAAGAGTTCAGTCTGGCCTCTTTCCTTCATCTGCTGGGGCAGGCAGTCAGTCTTCATCGAGGTGAATAGCCTCAGGTCTTCAGTACTCTTGGGTGGTTGTGGACTGCACAGCTCTGTCTTTCTGCCTCTGGCTCCTGGGGGAGGGTGTTGTTGTGGCTTCTCACCCTCATTATAAAGTATGTTTCTTGACAAAGACATTTACACACACACAGGTCATACACTCACTCATCCACACATATCTACACAAATACCTCACATACCTCAAAGCTGTGAGCGTGGTGCTAAAACTTTGGCTCTGTGTGCAGCTATTCACGGAGTTTTAACACTCCATTCATCACACCAAAATTTGGTAAGACATCTCAGTGTTGTTGGAGGAATTGTAGAGAGTTAGGTGACTTTATTCACATATTTTGGGATTGGCCTGGAATTTTTGAGTTTTGGAAATCTGTGCAAATAGATATAAAAAGTATTCTAGGGTTTGATTTATACTTGGACCCATGCGTATACATTTTGGGAATAGTCCCCAGGGATGTAGTGGACAAAGACTGTAAATATGTACTGAGAGTTCTGCTTCTGATTGTGAAGAAATGTATTACATCTGCATCACATTCTCTCAGTATCACACAATGATGAGATAGAATTAAAAAGGTCTACATTATGGAAAAAACAACATGGGAACCAATAGTAAGATTTATGGCACCTCTATGTATTCTTTAAAAAAAAAAGATTTATTACTATTTCCCCTGTGTTTATCTTAGTCATTTTTTTTTATACAGGGAGTGCGGAATTATTAGGCAAGTTGTATTTCTGAGGAATAATGTTATTATTGAACAACAACCATGTTCTCAATGAACCCAAAAAACTCATTAATATCAAAGCTGAATGTTTGTGGAAGTAGTTCTTAGTTTGTTTTTAGTTTTAGCTATTTTAGGGGGATATCTGTGTGTGCAGGTGACTATTACTGTGCATAATTATTAGGCAACTTAACAAAAAACAAATATATACCCATTTCAATGATTTATTTTTACCAGTGACACCAATATAACATCTCCACATTCACAAATATACATTTCTGACATTCAAAAACACAACAAAAACAAATCAGTGACCAATATAGCCACCTTTCTTTGCAAGGACACTCAAAAGCCTGCCATCCATGGATTCTGTCAGTGTTTTGATCTGTTCACCATCAACATTGCGTGCAGCAGCAACCACAGCCTCCCAGACACTGTTCAGAGAGGTGTACTGTTTTCCCTCCTTGTAAATCTCACATTTGATGATGGACCACAGGTTCTCAATGGGGTTCAGATCAGGTGAACAAGGAGGCCATGTCATTAGTTTTTCTTCTTTTATACCCTTTCTTGCCAGCCACGCTGTGGAGTACTTGGACGCGTGTGATGGAGCATTGTCCTGCATGAAAATCATGTTTTTCTTGAAGGATGCAGACTTCTTCCTGTACCACTGCTTGAAGAAGGTGTCTTCCAGAAACTGGCAGTAGGACTGGGAGTTGAGCTTGACTCCATCCTCAACCCGAAAAGGCCCCACAAGCTCATCTTTGATGATACCAGCCCAAACCAGTACTCCACCTCCACCTTGCTGGCGTCTGAGTGGGACTGGAGCTCTCTGCCCTTTACCAATCCAGCCACGGGCCCATCCATCTGGCCCATCAAGACTCACTCTCATTTCATCAGTCCATAAAACCTTAGAAAAACCAGTCTTGAGATATTTCTTGGCCCAGTCTTGACGTTTCAGCTTGTGTGTCTTGTTCAGTGGTGGTCGTCTTTCAGCCTTTCTTACCTTGGCCATGTCTCTGAGTATTGCACACCTTGTGCTTTTGGGCACTCCAGTGATGTTGCAGCTCTGAAATATGGCCAAACTGGTGGCAAGTGGCATCTTGGCAGCTGCACGCTTGACTTTTCTCAGTTCATGGGCAGTTATTTTGCGCCTTGGTTTTTCCACACGCTTCTTGCGACCCTGTTGACTATTTTGAATGAAACGCTTGATTGTTCGATGATCACGCTTCAGAAGCTTTGCAATTTTGAGACTGCTGCATCCCTCTGCAAGATATCTCACTATTTTTGACTTTTCTGAGCCTGTCAAGTCCTTCTTTTGACCCATTTTGCCAAAGGAAAGGACGTTGCCTAATAATTATGCACACCTGATATAGGGTGTTGATGTCATTAGACCACACCCCTTCTCATTACAGGGATGCACATCACCTAATATGCTTAATTGGTAGTAGGCTTTCGAGCTTATACAGCTTGGAGTAAGACAACATGCATGAAGAGGATGATGTGGACAAAATACTCATTTGCCTAATAATTCTGCACTCCCTGTATTTTGATTTTGGCCTTTTTCAGCTTTATTGGACAGAGCAGTAAAGAGTGACAGGAAAGCGGAGGGAGAGAAAAGGGAAGACATGCAGTAAAGGACCGCTCATCCCTGAACCAGCACCCATCTCAGTCATTCTTTATATAGTAATTGTTTTTTGTTTCACTGTTTATGTGTGTAGTTATTTCAATATTATTTTTACATCATAAGGTTATGGTTTATTTTGGGGAAGTGTAGTTTGGCCAGATGTTTTGTTATTGTGTTCATTGGTAGTTTCCAGAACACCGGAATGACAATTAAAAGGTATGACCACATACGATTTAACTACCAAGACTAATGATTATAATGGATGATCGTAAGGGGTAAAAAAGCTAATAAAGCTGTTTAAAGTGAAACGGGGCAAGGATGGACGACTGTACATGCTTGTATAAAACAGTTTGAAGATAAATAAAAAGTAAAAAAAAACAGTGGACTTCAGGGTGAAACCAGCTCCTCTAGATCCTACTTTCCTCCATGCCTGGCCAGTGGAGGCAACAAAATCCTTCCACTTTCTGGAAACAGTCACCTTCCGGGACCCAAGGTAGGAGCAAAATATCAGCTCCCTCATCAAGATAGCACAGCAGAGTATGTACCTCCACCTGTAAAAGGAGAACCTGCTGAAGTCAATGATAGTGCAGTTTTACTCCTTACTCACTCAAGTCTCAGCTCCTCCTGCATCCTCTGGTATGCTGCTGCAATTTCCAAGGACTAAGGCAAACTATATCATAGTGGTGCAATGGATCACTGTTAATCCGTGATGAACCGATCCCACACCACAGTTCGGCACACACGTGATCCAAAGATTCGAAAAAGAGAAAGAAAAAAGTGTGTGTATGGTGCACATGGTGAGTCTGTCAAGCGATAGTCATGGCCAGCGATAGTCATGGCCAGCGATAGTCATGGCCAGCGCTAGCGGTCCAAGTGGAGGAGCAGCGGCATTTAAGCAGCCCTTTGCTGCCCAATCCGACCGGGCTAAAGCTATTACAAAAGTTATTGAGATGTTTATAACTGCAGACATGAGGCCATATTCTGTTGTGCAAAACAAGGGGTTTAAACATAAGATGGACGTGCTTGAACCACGCTATGACATCCCGTTGCACGTCCACTTCGGTGACAAGATCGCTCCAAGCATGTATGAGCAGGAAAGGTCTAAAGTTATGGCTGAACTATCCCAGGAATCTTCTGTTGCCCTAACTACAGATGGGAGGACCTCCAGGACAACGAAAAGCTACGTGACCGCTCGTTATATCACAGCAGAGTGGTAGATACAAAGCCGTGTACTGCCCTATATTGCACCTTAATTTGTTTTTATATAATTGTGTGGAATGAGTCTGAGTTGAATGTTTTTCAATGGGAAAAAAATACTTAAATGGCAAGTTAAATTTTTCTTGTCTTTTTTCTTTTTTTGCTGATCCAAAGATTTATCCGATCTGAACCGTGAGTCTTTTGATCCGTTGCACATGTATGTATGTATGTATGTATGTATGGATGGATAGATGGATAGAAAAAATTCCCCACTCACCCCTGTGGGCGGTCAGTCCTTCAAGCTCGGGTCCTCTACCAGAGGCCTGGGAGCTTGAGGGTCCTGCGCAGTATCTTAGCTGTTCCCAGGACTGCGCTCTTCTGGACAGAGATCTCCGATGTTATTCCCGGGATCTGCTGGAGCCACTCGCCTAGCTTGGGAGTCACCGCACCTAGTGCTCTGATTACCACGGGGACCACCGTTACCTTCACCCTCCACATCCTCTCGAGCTCTTCTCTGAGCCCTTGGTATTTCTCCAGCTTCTCGTGTTCCTTCTTCCTGATATTGCTGTCATTCGGAACCGCTACATCGATCACTACGGCCGTCTTCTTCTGTTTGTCTACCACCACTATGTCCGGTTGGTTAGCCACCACCATTTTGTCCGTCTGTATCTGGAAGTCCCACAGGATCTTAGCTCGGTCATTCTCCACCACCCTTGGGGGCGTCTCCCATTTTGACCTCGGGACTTCCAGGTTATACTCGGCACAGATGTTCCTGTACACTATGCCGGCCACTTGGTTATGGCGTTCCATGTATGCCTTGCCTGCTAGCATCTTGCACCCTGCTGTTATGTGCTGGATTGTCTCAGGGGCATCTTTACACAGCCTGCACCTGGGGTCTTGCCTGGTGTGATAGACCCCAGCCTCTATGGATCTTGTGCTCAGAGCTTGTTCTTGTGCTGCCTTGATTAGTGCCTCTGTGCTGTCTTTCAGTCCAGCTTTGTCCAGCCACTGGTAGGATTTCTGGATATCAGCCACCTCCTCTATCTGCCGGTGGTACATACCGTGCAGGGGCCTGTCCTTCCATGATGGTTCCTCGTCTCCCTCCTCTTTCTTGGGTTTCTGCTGCCTGAGGTATTCACTGAGCACTCGGTCAGTTGGGGCCATCTTCCCAATGTATTCTTGGATGTTCGTTGTCTCATCCTGGACTGTGGTGCTGACACTCACCAGTCCCCGGTCTCCTTCCTTCCGCTTAGCGTACAGCCTCAGGGTGAAACCCTCCATGCATGGTAAGGAGCTTTCTTGTCTTGATGTCAGTGGCTTCTATCTCCTCCTTTGGCCAGCCTATTACCCCAGCAGGGTACCTGATCACGGGCAGGGCGTGCGTGTTGATGCCCCGGATCTTGTTCTTACCGTTCAGCTGACTCCTCAGGACTTGCCTGACCCTCTGCAGGTACTTGGTGGTTGCAGCTTTTCTAGTGGCCTCTTCATGTTTCTCATTCGCCTGCGGGATCCCCAGGTACTTGTAACTGTCCGCTATGTCTGCAATGTTGCCTTCTGGTAGTTCGACCCCCTCAGTTCTGACTACCTTCCCTCTCTTTGTTATCATCTGACTACACTTCTCCAGCCTGAACGACATTCCAATGTCATTGCTGTATATCCTGGTGGTGTGGATCAGTGAATCGATGTCTCGTTCACTCTTGGCATACAACTTGATGTCATCCATGTACAGGAGGTGGCTGACAATTGCTCCGTTCCGTAGTCGGTATCCGTAGCCAGTCTTGTTAATGATCTCACTGAGGGGGTTCAGGCCTATGCAGAACAGCAGTGGGGACAGAGCATCTCCTTGGTAGATCCCGCACTTGATGGTGACTTGTGCTATGGGCTTGAGGATGGCCTCCAGTGTTGTTTGCCACATCCCCATTGAGTTCCTGATGAAGGCTTTCAGGGTCCTGTTGATCTTATATAGTTCTAGGCATTCCAGTATCCAGCTGTGGGGCATTGAGTCATAGGCCTTCTTGTAATCAATCCAGGCAGTGCACAGGTTGGTCAGTCTGGTCCTGCAGTCTCGGCTGACTGTTCTGTCTACCAGTAGCTGGTGTTTTGCGCCTCTGGTATTCTTGCCCATCCCTTTCTGTGCCCCACTCATGTATTGACCCATGTGCCTGTTCATCTTAGCCGCTATGATACCTGACAGGAGCTTCCACGTGGTGCTGAGGCAGGTTATTGGTCGGTAGTTGGAGGGGACCGGTCCCTTCTGGGGGTCCTTGAGGATCAGGACTGTCCGGCCTTCGGTTAGCTGGTTCATTTGTGCTGCCAGGCGCTCGTGGAGTGCAGTCAGCTTCTTCAGCCGGTAGGCGTGAACCATGTCAGGGCCTAGTGCTTGCTGTCCGACTCTTCATACTGGAGACCCTTTCTTGGATATCTGCCACGGATATGGATATGGATATATATATATATATATATATATATATATATATATATATATATATCAGAATCAGAATCAGAATACTTTATTGATCCCTGGGGGAAATTATTTTTTGTTACAGTGCTCCATTTTAAACCAACATTAAGACAAGACAGACAATACGCTAACTAAGAATAGTACAATATATACATATATATACATACATACATACATAAGTCACTTATAAATAAATATTTGGAAAAGAAACATGTGTAGTTGTAGCAGCAAACAGTGTGTTAAGTGGATGCGTTGTACAGGGAGATGGCCACAGGCAGGAATGATTTCCTGTGTCGTTCAGTGGTGCTTTTCGGTAATCTCAGTCTCTCACTGAACGAGCTCCTGTGACTGACCAACATGTCATGGAGTGGGTGGGAGGTGTTATCCAACATTGTCTTTATCTTGGACAGCATCCGCCTCTCCGACACCACCTTGAGGGAGTCCAGCTCCATCCCCACAACATTGCTGGCCTTACGGATCAGTTTATTAAGTCTGTTGGCATCTGCGACCCTATATATATATATATATATATATATATATATATATATATATATATATATATATATATATATAGCGTTAATCAGGTTTTTATGCACAAATAGCTGCTAAGAAACCACGAATAAGGAAAAGCAACAAGCAGAGGAGATTTGTTTGAGCCAAGAAACACAAGGAATGGACATTAGAACAGTGGAAATCTGTGCTTTAGTCTGATGAGTCCAAATTTGAGATCTTTGTGGTTCCACCTATCGTGTCTTTTTGCAATGCAGAAAAGGTAAATGAATGGTCTCTACATGTGGGGGTGGTTTGCTGGTCACACTGTTTTGTGACTGCTCAGTGACAAAAACACTTATGAGTAGGGATGGGTACCGGTGTCCGGTGCCATGATGGCACCGGTTCTGACATAAACGGTAGTAACCAGACCGAAAAGCAGCGCACATTTCGGTGCTTTATTTCGGTGCTTTTTTTTCCTGAACTGTGATACACTTCTAGCCGATCATTTTACGTTTCCGAGGATAGTAGGCGGGGCCAGGTACGTACGTTCTTTTATGCAGAGCTACAGATTAAAAATGTCCAAGGCGAAGCGGTCAAAAGTCTGGCTGTACTTCACAGCAAAAGATGCAAACTCAGCAGCCTGCAACAAGTGCTTTAAGCTGATACTGTGATACTGTCAAAGGAGGTAACACCTCGAATCCGATGAAACACCTGGCGACGCATAGCGGGTTTTTTTTAAAAGCCGAGAAATGCGCCGTATTTGATGGCAGCAGCAGCCGTTCTTCTCTGCGTGAGGAGCTTAATGTTGTTCGTGTGTAATTTACGTTGAGTAGGCTAACCACGTTATTACATTAATGCATGTAAGGTGAACTAGCAAACATCATCATAGCTACATGCGGCTGTCTTCTTGTTTGATGGCAGATACTCCCTTCACCCTGGCCAAAAAGGCTAAAATGACCAAAGAAAAAGAGGGAAACAGCTAAACATGAGAGGTTTTTGGACAAAGTTTGTGTTTTTGCCATTGTTTAAGCACTGCTTCCAGCCAAGAGTGATACCATATATGCCCCATAGCTGCAGAAAAGGCTAACATTGTTATCTTTTTACAAAAAATCAGCTGAACATGAGAGGTTTTTGGACCAATTTTGTGTTCTCCATTCTTTAAGCACCGGTTTGAGCACCGTTTGAGCACCGGCACCGTTTCAAAAGTACCGATTTGGCACCGGTATCAGATAAAACCTAAACGATACCCATCCCTACTTATGAGCCTCTGAAACAAGCCCAGGAAGTGGTTACAGGAAGAGAGTGATAAATTGTCTAAAACAGTTAGATGGTCTTGTATGATGTTACACTTCTCTTCACTTGTGTTCCAGTCACTGAAGCGTTGGAGGTAGTTCGCAAGAGATTACAGGATGACCCCAACCTCAGTAACAGGACCACTCTCAGCATCGACCAAGTGTGTTTGCTTTTGGAACTGTCTTAGTTCCACCTATTTCAAATACAAGGGTCAGTTCTACAGACAGAAACATGGGTACTCCATGGGTTCCCCAGTTTCACCCATTTTGGCCCTGTTATGTGACTCTGTCATCCACCTCTTGAAGACCACCAAGTCATTGGTTCAGGTATGTGGATGACACCTGGATGAAAATCAAATCTCAGGACGTACCACAATTCACAGATCACATTAACTCGGTGGACCAACACATCAAATTCACCAGGGAGGATATGAAAAGTGGAAGGTCAGACTTCTTAAACTGTGAGATTTCCATCAGTAATGGGGGACATCTAAAAGCTGATGTGTACCGTAAACCTACGCATACGGATCAGTATTTGAGGTTTGACTCTCATCATCCACTGGAGCACAAACTGAGCTTTATCAGGACACTACAACATTGAGCGAACACCATCCCCACAGACACAGCGGCCAGGGAAGCAGAAAAACACCAGTTCAAGAAGGCCCTGAGTAAATGTGGTTATCCCAGCAGGACTTTTGTCAAAGCTGGGAAGGCGCCAAAAGAAGGCTCCAGCCGATCCAGGAGAGAAGGACAACCGCTGCCTAAGCGAAAACCCTTAGCGAGCCCATATCTGTCAGGCGTTTCGGAACAGTTGAGACGCATTTTTTTCTAAACACCGGGTCTCTGTGGCTATTAAACCCCAAAATATGCTGCAACAAAAACCGGTCCACCCCAAGGATCGGGTCCCCCGACACAAACAGAAGTGTACACTGTTAAATGCCAGGAGGATTGCCAGGATTTATACATCGGGGAAACCAAACAACATCTGGTGAAGTGGATGGCACAACACAGAAGAGCTCCCTCGTCAGGCCTGGACTCTGCAGTCTATTCACACCTACAGGCCAGTGGACACTCTTTCAATGATGAGGATGTAACATCCATAGGGAGGAACGCTGGCTTGAGTGCGGAGTCAAGGAGGCCATTTACGTAAATAGGGAAAGACCATCTCTGAATCGAAGAGGGGGCCTCAGAGTACATCTTTCTCCATCTTCCAATGCTGTGATTGGAGCCATTCTCCAACTCTCTGTTAATGGTATTTATGGCCATTGATCAGTGGTCTATGATCAATGGTTGTTGATCAGTGGTCATGACAGTTTGCATATTAATTACAACAGACTTTGTTGGTGATGACAGCTTCAAGACACCTCCTACATGGAGAACCTGGTATCATGCATTACTCAGGTGTGGCACATTCTTCCATAAAAACAGTTCAAATTCTGAAGGTTTTGTGGGCCCCTTCTATGAACTCAAATGTCTATCAGCTTTGCTTCTTACCACAGATTTTCAATTAGATTCGGTTCAGGTGATTGGCTGGGCGATTCTAGTAGCTTTATTTTCTTTTCTGAGTTTTCTTGGCTTGTGTTTGGAATCATGGTCTTCCTGAATGTCTACCCTCGTTTGTCCACCACCATTATTTTGGTTGATAGCAGCAAATTTTTATCAAGAATGTATCAAGAACAGGCCCACAACTTGATATTTCCAACTCAAAAGGCACTGCGTAACAACCTAAGACAACAAAGTTTGAACCTCCAAACATGTTGTGTATTACGGTTTGGAGTTCAAGTTTTGTCCTACCTGACCAGACTATATGTCTGTGTGTCTTTCTGTGTCTTTCTGGCTGCTGCCAAATTTCCCCTTGTGGGACAATTAAAGGATTATTCTATTCTATTCTACAGGGTGGGCCATTTATATTGATACACCATAATAACATGGAAATGGCTGGTGATATGTTAAAGTCCTGTTTGTTGCACATTAGTATATGTGAGGGGGTAAAAGAGAATAAAGTTACGTTTGTGGACTTCAGCTCTGCCTTCAACACCATCCTTCCAGACCATCTCCGAGGCAAGCTTTCCCAGATGAATGTGCCTGATCCCATCTGCCGGTGGATCACTGACTTCCTGACGGACAGGAAGCAGCATGTGAGGCTGGGAAAGAATGTCTCGGACTCTCGGACCATCAGCACCGGCTCCCCTCAGGGCTGTGTTCTTTCTCCTCTGCTCTTCTCCCTGTACACCAACTGCTGCACCTCCACCCACCAGTCTGTCAAGCTAATCAAGTTTGCAGATGACACCACCGTTATTGGGCTCATCTCGGACGGGGACGAGTCTGCCTACAGGAGGGAGGTTGAACGTCTGGTGTCCTGGTGCAGCCACAACAACCTGGTGCTAAATGCCCAGAAGACAGTGGAGATTATTGTGGACTTCAGGAAGCACACAGCCCCACTCCCCCCCATCATCCTGACTGACACCCCCATCACCTCTGTGGACTCATTCCGCTTCCTGGGTACCACCATCACCCAGGACCTGAAGTGGGAGCCCACCATCACCTCCGTCATCAAGAAAGCCCAGCAGAGGATGTACTTCCTGAGGCAGCTGAAGAAATTCAACCTGCCAACACGGACGATGATGCAGTTCTACACTGCAATCATCGAGTCCATCCTCACCTCCTCCATCACCGTGTGGTACGCTGGAGCCACTATCAGGGACAAACAGAGACTGCAGCGTGTTGTGCGCTCTGCTGAGAAGGTGATTGGCTGCAGACTCCCATCTCTGCAGGACCTGTACATCTCCAGGACACTGCGGCGTGCAGCTCAGATCTCAGCTGACCCTTCTCACCCTGGACACAGTCTGTTTGACCTGCTCCCCTCAGGCAGGAGGCTCCGGTCCATTCGCACCAGAACCTCTCGCCATAAGAACAGTTTCTTCCCCTCTGCTGTTGGACACATGAACAATAACTGTATGACTGTTCCCACCACTAACACATGACCCTACGCTGTGTTCACTGCATCATTCCATGTTTGGCACTGATCACCACCTGCACTCATGTATATATCTTTCTACGTAGCACTTTTAATTCTTATTCTCATGTATATATCTCATGTATATCTCATGCATATATCTTTCTACGTAGCACTTTTAATTCTTATTCTTACTTTTATTTTTTCATGTCTATTTAAGCGCAATTTATGACAGTATGTTTGCACTGAAGCACCGCAGCAATTTCCTAATGTTGTAAACCTGCTCAACATTTGGCAATAAAACCCTTTCTGATTCTGATTCTGAAACCAAGCACACCATTGTTTTTCTTGTGACATTACCAATAAGTTTGATGTGTCACATGGCCCTCTTCCTATTGAAAAAACAAAAGTTTTATCCAAGATGGCCGACTTCTAAATGGCCACCATGGTCACCACCCAGCTTGAGGAGTTTGCCCCCTCACATATACTAATGTGCCACAAACAGGACTTTAATATCACCAACCATTCCCATGTTATTACAGTGTATCCATATAAATGGTCCACCCTGTATATTCTCCTGGTATTTCACAGGCTTGTCTAAATATTGTTAAACTGTTGTATGTTTAACACAGCCTTGGCTCCCATGGGACATCATCGTGGAGGGAGGGGTTTCCTCTCTCTACCTCTCCCTGCTGCCCCTCCTTGGAATGCAGCTGGATGTTCTGGTGTGGTCGTTAACACCCTTCCTTGGTCATCTGGTTTGACTAGGAGCTCTTCCTTGTTATATTTTCTCCCCCCTTCATTAGAGCCAATTTGGGAAAAGAAAAATGTGTTTGGCACAACAGTCCATTCAGTTAATAATTCTAATGGCAACAGCTGCCAGACAGAAAGGATGGGAGTTTACATTCTTTTGTAACCAATGCCATCAGTATGTCTTAGCTGTCCATATCTGAGGCCTCGGAAACTGCCAGGCAAAGACTCACAGCTTTGGCCAGCTGCTATTCCACTTAACCATCCAAGGTGTACTCTCAGTGGCAGCGGAACAACATGAGAACAGCCCAACCAAGGCTGGAAATGAAGCAATATTGGATAAGCGTATGGGACATGGACACAACCCATGACAAGAATGCTCAGTGGCTAGTGGATCTAAGAGGAAACCACAGCAACCTCCCTGAATAGGATCCAGTAACCATCACAGTGGCAGACATCCAAGAAAGGGTCTCAAGCATGAAAACCTGGACAGCACGAGGCCCAGACATGATTCACATCTACTGACTATAGAAGCTAACTGCACTGCATGAGTATCTGGCAGCACCTGTGAATCAGGTACTAATAGATGAGTCATACCCAGAATGGCTAATGGAAGGCCAGGCAGCGCCTATCCCAAAAGATCCAAAGGGACCAGTCCCTCTACCACACTATTATCAAGCACAGGTAGAGTTGCACAAATTAAATATATTAAAAGCCTTCAGAAAAGTGAAAGTAGAAGAGTGAGTCAAAAAACAGAGAGACATGCTGTAGACGGAAACTGATGAACTCAAAAGTCAATACAAGATTTTGTTTTACTGATTTATGTACTGTCACATACAGGCACAGACTACAACCTGAAAAAGTTAGAACAATATAAAATTAATAGCTCATTTAAAGCATAAAGTTAATTAGACATATTGGAATTTAAGGCTGAAATTGTTTTGCGATGCCAGGAAAAAAATAAAATACCAAACAAACAAAAAGAATTACCCAATAACTGGGAGAAGGTCTCTCTTGTAGATGAGGAAAAGTTCAACTAGGGATACAGCTAAAATGTATGAATACAGTTTATCAATAGGAAAGCAAAATATTAGGAGATTTTATCAATGACACTTTTGACAAATTTCTGTAGAAAAGAGAAAACCACTACTGAATGGCTGTTATGTTCACTGCAGATTGTGGAATGGAAGTCATGGCATGGATCAAAATACTTCTGAAAACCACATTCTGTCACGTTGTTCAGTTTCCAAAGTACTCAGAAATATGGTTGTATTACTACAATATTGGTATTTCATCACCCTAACATGGTGGTGAGACAAAGAAAAGATCAGAAACACAATTCCACATGTCCTTTATTCCACTATAACCAATGAAACATCCATTGTGCTGCTTCTTGCAACCACTACATGTATGATGTATCCATTTCACAGCATATTTAAGGCTTATTTCATTGTTTTACACACCATGATCAATATACGATTCTACTAGCTGTCTTTCATTTGCATAATAAAATCAATAAAAACTAGCCAGCCTTATGAAAGGCCTAATATGTACCGAGTACTGAAGTATACCATTACAGAGGATTACTGTACAAACCATTTTCAGAAACGGTGTAAATCTTTCAACATTTAGATTGGACAAATGTGTAAAAATGTCAGTATCAAAAGAAGAATCGGGTCCTAAGAGGATCTTCATTTCCTTTTAGAAGAGAAACTAAAGGAAATACACTGGAGATGATTGAGGACTTTTTACTCAAAAGTCCAACATTAGCTATGATCGGAAAACACGAATATCCAACTGACAAATTACAGCAGTGCACCAAATCATCATTACAAGTTGCTATGCAAATATTCCCCAAACACAATCCTGAAAAGATTCAGCATTTACTTCAAAGTGTTAGTTTGTTTAAGTCTGATCTTAGTGTCATATAGCTTCATTTTTTTTGTCCACTTGCAGGCAACAAAAAATAAATTATTCAAATACAACTGATGCAACATCCAAAACCAGGAGTGATCATTTGCATGCGTCGGTCATTTTCACAGCATTCCATTTCCTCGTTGTGGTTTTGTCTTTGAAAGTTAAAATTATCAAAGGGTTCAGCAGACACCTGCTTTGTAGGCTGATTTCTATCATTCTACAGGCAGGAACACGAGTCAGAGGATTACTAGTCAGGCTGAAGTTGATTTTTGTACCTTGCTCTCATTTTGGTATTCCCCAAACTGTCTGGCTTTCACAGTGATCGATTCCTGCGATAAATAGCAGCAGTCAGTCCCCCTGAAGACCACAAGCTTCTTGCAGTTCACAGGAATGTCTGACTGAAATACAAACATAAGGCTTTGTTCTTAGTGAGGAATTACAGATAATTAAGCACAACCCCCAAACCAGTAAATGTATGTTCACTTTGAACAACCTAAACACAGCAGAATTCAGTGTCTTCAGACGGCAAGCAAACCCACTCTATGCTGCCTGGCAGCTTGCAAGACTTGTTTTCATGTGAATCAGCTGTCTTACCAGCCAATCAACAGTTAACACAGCTCTGATACCCGCTGCTCTCTCTTCCACAGAGGTAGGTTTTCTTATTTGGGATGTTTCCCTTTTGTGTTGCTTAAAGGCCAAGGTGCACACATGGTGTGAGACTGCTGCATATGAGACGACAATGAGAATTTTCGATATGTACCAGGTGCAATCAAAATTTCTGACAGTTCTCTTTTCTTTGTGCAGCAAACCTCCAGGAGCTCCTAGTACTTGGATTGCTCCCTGATAGTCGTACTCTGACCATTTGACTTTCATGTTCCAGGTCAAATCTGGCAAGTAGGACTGTTTGGGCCAAAATAGATGTGTGTGTTTCCTG
The DNA here is from genome assembly GCF_057382095.1 of Aulonocara sp. 'chitande type north' Nkhata Bay. Classification (NCBI taxonomy): domain Eukaryota; kingdom Metazoa; phylum Chordata; class Actinopteri; order Cichliformes; family Cichlidae; genus Aulonocara; species Aulonocara sp. 'chitande type north' Nkhata Bay. The sequence continues at coordinate 41,036,935 of NC_141344.1, forward strand.
TGTGGTGTGAGAAGCAGACTGTCCTGTTGGCTTGCACTCGATCTTCTCCGCTGGACGGCTGGATGATTTAACTGTGCTTAAACGGTTATCATTAGGGATGCTCCTGACCAAACATTTTCCTAGTCAATGAGTTGGGTTTTTTTTGTTACATCAAACCATTAGTGACCTAAGTGTTATATATTCTGGACTTTCTCTTTCAAAAAAGACTCAACAGATCATTCAGTTTCCTGAGAAACATAGAATGTCACAAGTAATATTAGGACTGTGTAAGATTACAGGGAAACAACTGTGATTACAAAGTTTACAAATGTGAATTTTATAAGTGCACACACATACTAAGACACTAGCAAATGTTTAATGTTTTGCAACAAACAGCAGGAAGACTCTTGATGTTCACGGTTGAAGCTAAATGCTATGGTTAGGCTACAAACGGATTTCAAACAGTAAGCCATGTTTGCCTGCAACCTTCTATGAGTTATCAAAGAGCCTAAGAAAATGATGCCACATCTTTAATTTGCTGCCCACAATCCTTATGTAATATCCACTGAGACCAGCTGTGTGTGAGTGACCAACTCATTATAACCACTTCCATTTTACAAATGACACACACACACACACACACCTGCACAACAGCTGTGACCGGAGGCTGTAGTGATCGGGGAGTGCCACTGCCATAGTGAGCTGTGCCGTGTCTCAAGGTAAAATATGTATTGCAGGACCAAAGGTTTCCTAGTAAAACACTGCATTGTGATGAGACGATCAATGACTAACTGGTGAGGCCAGCTGGTGTACATGATCCTCTCACCACAATGCATTTCAAACCTCTCTGCTTGAAGTTTGTACAACATCTAAAGGAGCAAACTGCTGTAGATGTGGAATGTGCCAGTTGAAGTTTGCCATTATCATCTCCCTACATGAGAGAGCAGCGTGCATCAACACTACAGAATACAGAGCCTAAACAAGCTGGGATGCAGTCTGGCCAGCAAAAGAAATATGAGAGAGAAAAAAAAATCACAGTTTTACGTCAAATAAAAACATAATGAAATGTCTGCTAACAAAATGCAACATTACAGTGCAACCCTGTAATCAACCCTGAATGGTAAAGTTAAAGAAAGGAAAAAGGAAACTCTTCGTCCACAGTATCTTGAGGT